>NC_073694.1:79489126-79815879 GCF_029784165.1 Wyeomyia smithii
AAATGGCGTCTGCGTTCTTGGACATTAAGGGGGCTTTTGACCTGACGAAGGGGTACAAGGCCGTGACCGAAATTTCCAAGGTCCGACCTAACAAGCTCCGTGTCGTGGTCAGTGATCTGGCACAGGCCAATGCTATCGCTTGCTCTGAGCTCTTCACACGCGAGAATCGCGTTTACATACCCGCACGAGACGTGGAGATCGACGGTGTCATTACCGATTCGAGTCTGTCTGTCGAGTGTATCCTAAAAAGCGCAACCGGTTGCTTCAAAAATACCGAAACACAGGCGAAGATTTTGGATTGTAAGCAATTGCGGTCCATGTCTCTCGTCGGCGGTAAAAAAGTTTACACTCCGTCAGACTCGTTTCGCGTTACGTTTGCCGGATCTGCACTCCCTAGCCACGTCTCGATCGACCGGGTTCGTCTGCCTGTGCGATTGTATGTACCCCGTGTTATGAATTGCACCAATTGCAAGCAGTTAGGCCACACAGCCGCCTACTGCTGCAATAAGGCACGATGTAGCAAGTGTGGGGAGACTCATGCGGAAGATTCTTGCAGTGTAAATGCTGAAAAATGTATTCACTGTGGGGAAAACCAGCATGAGCTCTCCACATGCCCGGTGTACATGCAGCGCAGAGATAAAATCAAGCGGTCACTTAAGGAGCGTTCAAAGCGTTCTTACGCTGAGATGCTGAAGAAGACCGTGACCACTTCTACCATAACATCGAACCCCTTTGATCTGTTGCCCTCCGATGAAACCGATTCTGACGATTCATCAGCGGGAACATCTTATGCCAATCCTGGGGAGTCTAGGAAGAGGAAAAATGTTTCTTCTCCTAAACTTCCCCGTAAAGGTCCTAAGATTTCCCGAAGTGTAATGAAAAGTACGAACAAACCAAACAGTGCTGCGGAAAAACCGAAGCAAACTCCTCCTGGGCTTGCAAATTTAAAGTCCCAGAAGGAGTTCCCAGCACTGCCAGGAACATCTAAAACCCCAGTTGTTCCTTTTGCACATCCAGTTGATGAAACAAACTCTGGGTTAGTGAAATTTTCTGACATTGTGGACTGGATTTTTGAAAATTTCAATATACCCGATCCAATTAAAATTTTTCTTACAGCATTCCTCCCAACAGTTAGATCATTTTTGAAGCAGTTGACTGCCCAATGGCCCCTCCTTGCAGCGATTGTATCCTTCGATGCCTAATTCAACTGCGTATATGAAGGATTCTATCTCTGTCTTACAGTGGAATTGTAGAAGTATTTTACCAAAAATTGATTCGTTTAAAGTTTTAGTAAATAGAAACAAATGCGATGCATTTTCCCTTTGTGAAACTTGGCTTACTTCAAATATTGATCTCAACTTCCATGATTTTAATATTATTCGCCTTGATCGAGACACCCCATATGGAGGAGTACTTTTAGGGATTAAAAAGTGCTATTCTTTCTATCGTATTAACCTCCCCTCGATTCCAGGCATCGAAGTTGTCGCATGTCAAATGACAATACAAGGTAAAGAGCTTTGTATTGCCTCAATATATATTCCTTCCAGAGCACAGGTTGGGCAACGACTGCTCTTTGATTTAATAGAACTTCTTCCCTCGCCACGTTTGATTTTGGGAGACTTCAACTCTCATGGCGTGGCTTGGGGTTCCCCATACAATGATAACCGCTCCTCTTTAATCTATAACCTTTGCGATGACTTCGACATGACTATTTTAAACAACGGTGAAATGACACGTATCCCGAAACCTCCAGCGCGCCCAAGCGCTTTGGATCTATCCTTATGTTCGACGTCGCTACGGTTGGATTGCACATGGAAGGTTATCCTTGATCCTCACGGTAGCGACCATTTGCCTATTCTTATTTCAATTAATAACGGGTCGACTCGCATGCGACCAATTGTCATTCCGTATGACCTCACACGGAATGTCGATTGGAAGTTATACGAGAAAATGATTTCAAAAGCGGTCGAGTCGATTCAACATCATCCACCACTTGAAGAATACAACCTCCTCGCGGGCTTGATTCTCGACGCCGCGTTGCAAGCCCAAACGAAGAAATATCCCGGCGTAACGATCAAAGAACGTGCTCCGATGTCTACACGCAAAGATCCGACGCGTTTAAGGCCTACCAGAAGGGAGGTATACCTGGCGACTATTTACGGTATTCGGAGCTTAATACCAAGCTTAAAAGTTTGGCTAAAGCAAAGAAACGCGGATATTGGCGTCGGTTCGTGAACGAGACGTCGAGGGAGACATCGATGAGCACTCTTTGGAACACAGCCCGAAGAATGCGGAATCGCGTAACGGTCAACGAAAGCGAGGAGTCTTCAAGTCGGTGGATATTTGATTTTGCCAGGAAAGTATGTCCGGACTCTGTTCCTGAGCAAAACATTGTTCGCGATGCGTCTCCGGGCCACGACGCGATAGAATCACCTTTTACGATGGCAGAATTTTCAGTTGCCCTCCTGTCCTGTAACAATAACGCGCCTGGGTTAGATAGAATCAAATTCAACTTGTTGAAGAATCTACCCGGCAATGCCAAGAGGCGCTTGTTGAACTTGTTCAATAAGTTCCTGGAGCAAAACATTGTACCGCAGGATTGGAGGCAAGTGAAGGTGATCGCCATCCAAAAACCAGGGAAACCAGCTTCTGATCACAACTCTTATAGGCCGATTGCAATGCTATCCTGTATCCGGAAATTGATGGAAAAAATGATACTCCGTCGTTTAGACCATTGGGTCGAATCAAATGGTCTACTATCAGATACTCAATTTGGCTTCCGCCGTGCCAAAGGGACGAATGATTGTCTTGCGTTGCTTTCAACAGATATTCAGCTGGCGTATGCTCGCAAAGAACAAATGGCGTCTGCGTTCTTGGACATTAAGGGGGCTTTTGACCTGACGAAGGGGTACAAGGCCGTGACCGAAATTTCCAAGGTCCGACCTAACAAGCTCCGTGTCGTGGTCAGTGATCTGGCACAGGCCAATGCTATCGCTTGCTCTGAGCTCTTCACACGCGAGAATCGCGTTTACATACCCGCACGAGACGTGGAGATCGACGGTGTCATTACCGATTCGAGTCTGTCTGTCGAGTGTATCCTAAAAAGCGCAACCGGTTGCTTCAAAAATACCGAAACACAGGCGAAGATTTTGGATTGTAAGCAATTGCGGTCCATGTCTCTCGTCGGCGGTAAAAAAGTTTACACTCCGTCAGACTCGTTTCGCGTTACGTTTGCCGGATCTGCACTCCCTAGCCACGTCTCGATCGACCGGGTTCGTCTGCCTGTGCGATTGTATGTACCCCGTGTTATGAATTGCACCAATTGCAAGCAGTTAGGCCACACAGCCGCCTACTGCTGCAATAAGGCACGATGTAGCAAGTGTGGGGAGACTCATGCGGAAGATTCTTGCAGTGTAAATGCTGAAAAATGTATTCACTGTGGGGAAAACCAGCATGAGCTCTCCACATGCCCGGTGTACATGCAGCGCAGAGATAAAATCAAGCGGTCACTTAAGGAGCGTTCAAAGCGTTCTTACGCTGAGATGCTGAAGAAGACCGTGACCACTTCTACCATAACATCGAACCCCTTTGATCTGTTGCCCTCCGATGAAACCGATTCTGACGATTCATCAGCGGGAACATCTTATGCCAATCCTGGGGAGTCTAGGAAGAGGAAAAATGTTTCTTCTCCTAAACTTCCCCGTAAAGGTCCTAAGATTTCCCGAAGTGTAATGAAAAGTACGAACAAACCAAACAGTGCTGCGGAAAAACCGAAGCAAACTCCTCCTGGGCTTGCAAATTTAAAGTCCCAGAAGGAGTTCCCAGCACTGCCAGGAACATCTAAAACCCCAGTTGTTCCTTTTGCACATCCAGTTGATGAAACAAACTCTGGGTTAGTGAAATTTTCTGACATTGTGGACTGGATTTTTGAAAATTTCAATATACCCGATCCAATTAAAATTTTTCTTACAGCATTCCTCCCAACAGTTAGATCATTTTTGAAGCAGTTGACTGCCCAATGGCCCCTCCTTGCAGCGATTGTATCCTTCGATGCCTAATTCAACTGCGTATATGAAGGATTCTATCTCTGTCTTACAGTGGAATTGTAGAAGTATTTTACCAAAAATTGATTCGTTTAAAGTTTTAGTAAATAGAAACAAATGCGATGCATTTTCCCTTTGTGAAACTTGGCTTACTTCAAATATTGATCTCAACTTCCATGATTTTAATATTATTCGCCTTGATCGAGACACCCCATATGGAGGAGTACTTTTAGGGATTAAAAAGTGCTATTCTTTCTATCGTATTAACCTCCCCTCGATTCCAGGCATCGAAGTTGTCGCATGTCAAATGACAATACAAGGTAAAGAGCTTTGTATTGCCTCAATATATATTCCTTCCAGAGCACAGGTTGGGCAACGACTGCTCTTTGATTTAATAGAACTTCTTCCCTCGCCACGTTTGATTTTGGGAGACTTCAACTCTCATGGCGTGGCTTGGGGTTCCCCATACAATGATAACCGCTCCTCTTTAATCTATAACCTTTGCGATGACTTCGACATGACTATTTTAAACAACGGTGAAATGACACGTATCCCGAAACCTCCAGCGCGCCCAAGCGCTTTGGATCTATCCTTATGTTCGACGTCGCTACGGTTGGATTGCACATGGAAGGTTATCCTTGATCCTCACGGTAGCGACCATTTGCCTATTCTTATTTCAATTAATAACGGGTCGACTCGCATGCGACCAATTGTCATTCCGTATGACCTCACACGGAATGTCGATTGGAAGTTATACGAGAAAATGATTTCAAAAGCGGTCGAGTCGATTCAACATCATCCACCACTTGAAGAATACAACCTCCTCGCGGGCTTGATTCTCGACGCCGCGTTGCAAGCCCAAACGAAGAAATATCCCGGCGTAACGATCAAAGAACGTGCTCCGATGTCTACACGCAAAGATCCGACGCGTTTAAGGCCTACCAGAAGGGAGGTATACCTGGCGACTATTTACGGTATTCGGAGCTTAATACCAAGCTTAAAAGTTTGGCTAAAGCAAAGAAACGCGGATATTGGCGTCGGTTCGTGAACGAGACGTCGAGGGAGACATCGATGAGCACTCTTTGGAACACAGCCCGAAGAATGCGGAATCGCGTAACGGTCAACGAAAGCGAGGAGTCTTCAAGTCGGTGGATATTTGATTTTGCCAGGAAAGTATGTCCGGACTCTGTTCCTGAGCAAAACATTGTTCGCGATGCGTCTCCGGGCCACGACGCGATAGAATCACCTTTTACGATGGCAGAATTTTCAGTTGCCCTCCTGTCCTGTAACAATAACGCGCCTGGGTTAGATAGAATCAAATTCAACTTGTTGAAGAATCTACCCGGCAATGCCAAGAGGCGCTTGTTGAACTTGTTCAATAAGTTCCTGGAGCAAAACATTGTACCGCAGGATTGGAGGCAAGTGAAGGTGATCGCCATCCAAAAACCAGGGAAACCAGCTTCTGATCACAACTCTTATAGGCCGATTGCAATGCTATCCTGTATCCGGAAATTGATGGAAAAAATGATACTCCGTCGTTTAGACCATTGGGTCGAATCAAATGGTCTACTATCAGATACTCAATTTGGCTTCCGCCGTGCCAAAGGGACGAATGATTGTCTTGCGTTGCTTTCAACAGATATTCAGCTGGCGTATGCTCGCAAAGAACAAATGGCGTCTGCGTTCTTGGACATTAAGGGGGCTTTTGATTCCGTTTCTATTGACATTCTTTCGGGTAAACTTCACCGACAAGGATTTTCTCCAATTTTGAACAATTTTTTGCACAATTTGTTGTCCGAAAAGCACATGCATTTTACGCACGGCGATTTGGCAACTTTTCGCATTATCTACATGGGTCTTCCCCAGGGCTCATGTTTAAGCCCCCTTCTTTACAACTTTTATGTAAATGACATCGACGAATGTCTGGCAAATTCATGCACGATAAGACAACTTGCAGACGACAGTGTAATCTCTGTTACAGGAGCCAAAGCTGCCGATTTGCAAGGACCATTGCAAGATACCTTGGACAATTTGTCTGCTTGGGCTTTACAGCTAGGTATCGAATTCTCTCCGGAGAAGACTGAGATAGTAGTTTTTTTCTAGGAAGCATGAACCTGCTCAACTTCAAACACAATTAATGGGTAAAACGATTTCTCAGGTTTTGGTACACAAATATCTTGGTGTCTGGTTCGACTCTAAAAGCACCTGGGGTTGTCACGTTAGGTATCTGATGAAAAAATGTCAACAAAGAGTGAATTTTCTTCGTACAATAACCGGACAATGGTGGGGAGCCCACCCAGGAGACCTTATAAGGCTTTACCAAACAACGATGCTGTCTGTTATTGAGTACGGGTGTTTCTGCTTCCGCTCCGCAGCAAACACACATTTGATCAAACTGGAGCGAATACAATATCGTTGTTTGCGTATCGCCTTGGGTTGCATGCAGTCGACCCATACGATGAGTTTGGAGATCTTAGCTGGAGTACTACCATTGAAAAACCGCTTCTGGAGCCTGTCTTCTCGCATTCTCATCAAATGTGAGGTCTTGAACCGTCCTGTGATTGAAAATTTTGAAAGGTTAATCGAACTTAATTCTCAAACCCGTTTTATGACATTGTATTTCAATCACATGTCCCATAATATTAACCCTTCTTCGAATATTCCAAATCGTGTCGACTTATCAAATACTTCTGATTCTACTGTGTTTTTCGATACATCCATGATAGAAGAAACTCGTGGAATCCCGGATCATTTACGCGTGCAGCAGATCCCCAAAACTTTTTCCAATAAATATCGAAACATCAACTGCGACAATATGTTCTACACTGACGGATCACTTCTTGATGGGTCCACTGGCTTCGGTATTTTCAATAACAATTTAACCGTCTCCCATAAGCTTGATAATCCTGCTTCTGTTTACGTCGCAGAATTGGCTGCAATTCAGTACACCCTAGGGATTATCGAAAAAATGCCCACGGACCATTATTTCATCTTTACGGACAGTCTCAGTTCCATTGAGGCTCTCCGATCGATGAAAGATGTTAAGCACTCTCCGTATTTCCTGGGGAAAATACGGGAACATCTGAGTGCTTTATCCGAAAAATCGTATCAGATTACCTTAGCGTGGGTCCCTTCTCACTGCTCGATACCGGGCAATGAGAAAGCGGACTCTTTGGCTAAGGTGGGCGCAACAAACGGTGGAATTTATGAAAGACCAATTGCCTTTGATGAATTTTTCTCATTTGTACGTCAGAATACGATCATCAGTTGGCAAAATGCTTGGACCAGAGGGGAACTGGGAAGGTGGTTACATTCCATAACCCCCAAGGTGTCGACGAACCCGTGGTTCAAGGGGTTGGATGTAGGTCGGGATTTCAATTGCGTGATGTCCCGGCTTATGTCCAATCACTATAGATTTGACGCGCATCTCCGTCGTGTTGGGCTCGGGGAGAGTGATATCTGTGCCTGTGGTGAAGGTTATCACGACATAGAGCACGTTGTTTGGTCATGCCCTGTACACCGTGACGCCAGGTCTAAATTAATAGCTTCCCTGCAGGCCGAAAGTAGGCAGCCGGCTGTTCCTGTTCGTGATGTCTTGGCGAGCCGTGACCTATCCTACATGTCCCTTATATACGTTTTCCTGAAATCCATCCACGCCCCAGTTTAGTCCTATCCCCTTCCGCCTACATCCAACCAAACGATAAGAACACGTTAAGACCCCGTATCCGGAAACAGCAACTAGACCCGCACGATACTCTCAGGTCCCGAGGGAGACAACCCAATATGCCAGTCCGTAATATCTTGGCCCAGCAGCGGAACATGTGCTTACCTATGGCAATGAAAACCATCATACATTTCAGCTCGTAGTCGGCAGCGAGGATAAAAAATTTGCTTTTAGTTATTAAGATACTTTAGAAAGTAAGCTACCAGATATAATTAGCGCCGTTAAACATTAAATTGTATTTGTGCCGTGTCAAATAAATTATAGATGAACAAAAAAAAAACAAAAAAATAGAGACCCACGGACTGGCCCCGTCTACATATGCACTGATGATGATTGTATGTAGCAATCGAAATACGTATTTGTACGGACTAGTAATATTTTCATTATTTACTTCGTTGAGAGTATACAAGCCAAGTGCATCAAATGTACGAGATGTTTATATCCTCTCATTAACAGGAATTCTAAACTTTGTTTAATGAACAAACTTTTGATTTACAAACAAATTTTTAGACCAGCAATGCTTTATGCTGTACCGATCTGGTCAAGTTGCTGTTCAACAAGGAAGAAAACGCTCCAAAGGATTCGGAATAAAATTCTGAAAATGATTTTGAAGCGTCCTCCTTGGTTTGGTACACTCGAATTACATAGACTTACTGGTGTTGAACCATTAGAAGCTATGTCAAATAAAATTATTAACAATTTTCGACAAAAATCGTTGCAATCCTCAGTTGCTACGATAAGCTCTCTTTATAGCCAATAAGTTAGCAATTAAGTTAGTTGTAAGTTTACTTCCCCTGTTCTGACAAGTAGGATAAAATCCCTACGAATGATCAGTCCTAATTGCGAAAGCAAACAAATCCTAACAATTAAAATTACAAATTTCTAACAGTGTTGAGAAGTCACCATTTGTGATTGGACACACATACTCATTATTTACTAATATTTATCATAAATACTTAAGCTACTAACAAATCCCCCCCTTAAAAAAAAATCAATAGTTACTTCTCCAATTTCTAGTAGAGTTTAATGGAAACTTATAATTTTTTTTCTTCTGATTTCTTATATCATTCTACTAAGACGTTCAGCAAAAAAATTTCAAATTCTATTAGAAATATTGAAAATGTGGAGAAATGGCTGCAATCCTTCCACCAAAATTAAACTAGAGAATGTCTTAGTAAATCATGTGAGTGATAACGAATTTGGCTGCATATTTTTCATCGACTTAGATTTCAGACAATTACGCACTGAATTTGGAAGACATTGGAAGTGTACTAAACCTGAAACAGCACCAGCTTGCTCATATTTACTTACCAGCTTTTTTTGTCTCCACTCCTTAGTTTTTCTGTATGTGATGCTACCGAATATCCAAAGTAAGTATTAGTAGCTCCGTATTTGACGATAGGAAGACGCGTTTCAAAGTTGAAGCATATTATTGAGGAAACTGACATCACTATTGTCGCAGCCAAAAGAGGCATCCAGGAACAGTTCTTCATAATTTTTCTTCGCTGTTTGCAGTCATTCATTAATTAGCAATTATCACTACTAGATTAAGTCAACGTACAGCACTATTTTGGCATATTTTTTAACATTCAGCACCTCTATGAACTTGTACTCTCAGCGTCGCTCGACATTCTTGCAGAACGCTACTAAGATTGAAGCTAAAACAAGTATGCGCATACAACGGGATAACAATTAGATCATTTTATTGTATGCTATTATAATAATAATAATAATAAGTTTCAAATTATTAGCTGTTTATACCTAAATTGGTATGCTGTTTGAAACTGCGGTAGTTTTTATAATCAACAATTTTAGCAGCAAATTGAACTCACGAATATAGCTGATTTCGTGCGTACGTATTCTAACTAAACTAGTATTAAATTTCGAGAGATGACACTATCTGGTATGTAGCACAAAATAAAAAAAAAATAGGCGTCAAAATTTAATAAAACGAAACAAACAATTAAATTCTAGTGTTTTCGTTAGATTATCCTCGAATTACTAATGTCGTTTTCGTTTTTGCGGTATAGCTACTAATTTAATGCATACATATATCCATCGTAATTGCCGTATACAGCTATTTACACAGCATTGGGTATATTTGATCAACAGTAGGTAACGTTCCCATTCACCATACAATCTCAACTCCGACTAACACTAGTTTACCGTTCAAATATTTCTCAGTAGTAAAATGTGTCATTGATTCCGGTTGTTTTTTTTTTTCAATCTGACGTCTCGTTTCGATAGGCATGTTATCACAAAAATGCTTTCACCTTAGCATTTAGAAAAACATAATTGCTGCGTACAATAATAACACCAATACATAAAGATATTTCGAACCTCGCTTACGTTCTACATCAATCACTCACACATTTGCATCCCACCGGCTGTAGAGAAAGGAAAGCTATCTTATCGCTCCACGTGGTATACACTATTGCACAGAGGATGGGTGGGTGATGCGGTAAGGCGACGCGATACACAACACAGCACTACTTGATGGATTGCGTGGAGTTCACCACCATCCGTACACAATCGCTTAATTCAACGATTCACGATCGCTACACAATTTTTTCATTGGTGCATTTTGTATTAACAACTCAAAAGTACACTAACTGATAAAATTACAGTAGAAATAAAAATATACAATCAAAATAATAACCAGCCACACAAATGTCCCTCGAAAAGTAGGCAAAATAAAACTTAGGTGCCGCTGGCAGAGCAACGTATATACGTCCTTACCTCTCGATATTATGAAACTCACTGAATGTCTCCGGCTGTCTGCTGAGTTGAATGAAATGTCGAATTGGAAAAGTAGTTAGCCTATACACCAGAGAGACGCCGAGACACTCACCGTTAAGGCAACTGTCAACATCAAAACGGGCGCTCTGTATAATTTTGCATTGCCGTTTTCCGTTTTGATGTTGACAGTTGCCTTAACGGTGAGTGTCTTGTCATTTCTCTAATATATAGGTTCCCTATGGAAAAGCGTTTGAGCATTTTTCTGCGCTTCTCTCTCCCACAAATTGTGGGCCACACCCAGAGATGCCAGACTTTTTTTTGGCAAGTCTGTATAATCCATAAAAATGTCTGTATACCGCTGCGAAAAAAAGTTACCGATACATTGATACCTAATTATTTGTCGACCTGTCAGATTGTTTGGTTTTATTGCTTGTTTTGATTGTTCTTTTTAGGGACTTTATTCTCACCGACAGCAAACGTTGCGCAAACAGATGCACGATCTATTGTATTGGTGTGTGTGTTGAACCCTCTTTATTCTAGTCGATGGCCAACGCAGCACGAACTTTTATTATTATTAATCGAGTTGTGATTAAAATTTAAGTTATTTCGTGTCGCGTCGAAAATTTGTTTCCGCGTGTTTAGAAAAAAGAAAATACCGTCGCGGTGGTTTCAATAGTGTCGAACGGGTTTATCCGCCTGCTGGCCAATAGTGCGAGATTTTTCCAGTGCTAAATCTGCTGAAATCCAGCAGGAAGAAAATTTGTGTATTTTCATGTGAATGAAACCGTAACACTCATGACGGTGAAGAGCGGTGGATATCAGTGTAGTGTAGTGAAAAATCTAGCGAATTTAAAACGGATAAATAAGAGCTAGATAAGAAAAGAATGCTGGTTGGTAACCAGCAAGTGTGTCATCAATGATAAGTGCAATTGCACTCGCCAGGTTAGTGTTTCAGCCAAAATCAAAAATCATACCAAACAACAATTTTAATGTCCGGCAAATTAATGAAACATTCGATTTATATAATATTTGGCTGCAAAATATATACATATAATTTATAATAAGCTAAAAAATGGAAACAAAAATTAATTAACCTTGAAACATGAAAGAGTGCATTTACTCAAATCAGTGCACTTTGTAAGAAATTAAAACTTGTATAAATTATTGTAATTTTGCAAAATTTCGTTGTAGGAAAAAAATCATGTCATTAGTTAGGCTGATACAAATTTCGAGTTCTTTTCATGTCCAAGTTAGCAGAGGGGGTGGCAAAAAATAAATACCACCGAGACGAAAAAAAAAGACATATCTTTGTTCAAAGTTTGTGTGCAAATTATGACGTTTGTAACTTGCACTCAAATCAATGTTGAAAAATAACACTTTAATATTATTATTATTTATTTCGCTTGCCTTTCGACGACACTCTCGCTGTCACCTGACCTGTTTGTTGCAAAATTAAGCATTTGTGCTGTCGAAAAACCAATGAAATGAACAAAACGGTTTGAGCTTTTTTTCTCCCCCTTCCAATATTCAAGATTTTTGAAGGGGGGGTTGGGTGACATAAAATGAAAATAAAATTTGTAACGGCCTTACTCGAATCTGCCATTTTTTACTTTCACATAGTTGACGGGGAGTTATGATTCTCAAAAGGGATGATCTCTCAATCATTGAAGCTTCACGAAGCTCAGACCTGATCGACTTAACTGAAAACATTTTAATCCAGTTTTTTGTGTCAACTAAGTTAGTTTTCTGTAAAATTGAAAACTTTTACCCCAATAGCAGTGCAACTTGTACCCAGGAGTTTCGGGTACAAAGCGTGTTCCTATAACAATGACTTTGCCACATCTCATAGACGTGGTTAGGAGAGACGATTTAGAACTTTATTATGTTTTTACTGCTGAACTGATCTAGCGAGTATCGAGTGTTTCAATATTTTTAATATTAGTTTCACGCAATAGCATATGTGAAAAAAACGGCAATTGTCAACAGGCCATGCTAAGTTTCAATGATGTTCAAAATTGGCTACAGTAATATCATGCCAGTATGAGCTTGATGTGTTTTTTTAATTGTCGGCGTTCTAGAAAGTTCCTTAAGTTTTAGACGGCCGAGGTTTATCGTTATTAGATTTCTGTTTTGCTCGCTTATTAGCGCTAAGTTTTTAAAATAAATATCACATGAAAAAACAAATTCACCCGCAATAAAATAATATAAAAATGAAAACATATTTCACTGCTCTTTTAAACAAAAAGCCTGTGTTAATGCCAACATAAATTATTAAAAAAAAAAACAGATATGTTTAATTAATTTCAATCGTTTAGCTTTCAGAATTGTAGCAAACATGCGAAAAATTGCATGTTTTGCTTTTCTTTGCCACTAAATTCATTAGATTTCAGCGCCCAAATCTATTATGATGTTCTATTTAATTGTGGTGAATTGAACCATTTTCAATTTTCCAAAATTTTCTAATTAGCTTAAAATTAGGAAAATTAAAAATTACTTTCAGTTTGCCAATCCAATAGGTTTAATTTTTCTAATTAGCAAAACCCTCAAAACATCAAAAGTATTTTTTTGATGATCAAATCTTTGAAACTATTTACTTGATCATTTTCATAAGCGAATGTTTTGATTATTGCTTGAAATTTATGCCAATCAAATAAGCCGTGTTGACTGTTAAATTATTTTCAATCACTAATAAGGCACTCTCATTAGTTTCTGATTTTTCTTTTAACTTATTTTCAAAAAATGGTCGATTAAATTGGTTGCCTGTTTCTTTGTGGAATTGCAAAGTATGAATGTTAGAAAAAATCCCAAAAAATTACTTGCAAATAGTCATTTAAAGTTGCGTCCTGAAAAGATAGTCTGCGTCATTTTGACTTCTCGCTTTCTGCAATATTGCCCCCATTTTTTTTGCTAACAGTGCGTTGGTTTTTTCTCATTATTTCTAAAACATTAAAGAAATATTAGAACCTGAATTCTGGTCTTTGGTATTTATCGATGAGCTAACACTGTGACCATTCAATGATGTTTTTTGAAAAAAAAAATACATTTTCAATTATTTATAAGTCGGGAGTCATTTCGATGAATGATTATCCTTTTACGCACATCAACATGCGTAACAAAAGCCAGTAAAAATGATGAACATGAAATAGAAAAAAACTAGAGTATCGGTAAGGAATTGCATCACATCGACAGAGGTCGCTCTTCGGCAGGTTTTGAATTAGAATGCTGTAGAAAACCACTGCTGAAGTAGTTTCATACCCTTCACATTTTCGCGAATGTTAAAAATGCCTAAACTAACAGAGTTGTAAATTGTAAAATCTTATGGAATACTTCAATAAAAAGTGGGTAGCCTCAATGTTTATTGGAGTATTACACACGATTTTACTATTAATAGTGATAAAGTTTAGTTCAATCGGAATAACCGGACATCGGTTACAACCATGCAAAGCGAACAATTCCACGTAAAAATTGAAAATTCGCCATGTGATGGATTGTTTACCTGTAAAAAAATTTCTAATAGTTTGCAGATAACAATTATTAAAATTCAAAGAATTCGTAATCAATATTGTTTTCGATACGTCTTGCATGTCCAAGTTCTGTTCGAGACCATTTTCAGGTTCTTGGTACGGCAGTGCCAATTCGTTGAATTGACCCCAATGCGATGGTAAGCTCGATTTGCATTGTAAATTAATTTGAAATCTTTTAAAAGACCGAGTGTCTGAAAACAGTGCTTCAAAACTTTTTGCTCTTTGTACTTTTCGTTGTTGGTAAACCGGTGTGGTGTTACACCAATGCATAATGGTCCAGAAACCAAATTTAGGGGGAAATTTTGGTCTAGAGCACTATAGCAACATTTTAGAGAAAAACTTTCTTCTAAAAAGTTGTTACATATGATGAAACGCTTATTGAAAAATTATCAAAAACTAGGGTGACCAACATTTTCAATGCAAATATGTATCTAACTTTTTCATATTGGTAGATAGAAGAAAAATTTGTTCTACAATGTTATAGCTCCATTAATTTTAAGAAACTTTGTTAATAAAAAAGTTTTTCTCTATCTTTGAAATCAACCGATTTATATTGAAAAAACATGTAACTTTTTTTTCAAGATTCATCTCAAAACTGTCTTTGAACGACTTTTAGTGCTTTTTAAGAGAAACAATTTGCAACACTGACATCGTAAATATCTCAGTTTTACTCAAAGTTATTAACATTTTTCATAAAAAAATGCGTTTTTCATTTGCATGTCATTCTTTTGAGGGCAAACTTAATCTAATTTGAGTTAATTTAATTTAATTTGACCCAAAAAGATCGAAAATCGATCAACTGGTTCGAAAGTTATGAATTTAAAAAAAAAAAAAATCGAATATTGCCGTTTTTTATGGTCACCCTATTTCGAAGTTGGTCACGAAAAGTGCTTCAATTGTGCTTAAAATCGCAAGGATGCATCTATGTTGAAAATAATCAAACCCATATTGTTTCGTTGGGTTGTTAAGGGAACTAGCTCCGAAATATCCGAAAACTAGCGAAATACCTATCCGAAATTGCTTAATGTTTGGGTAAGTAACATCCATTTTGGCAACCTTGAATAATTATGTGAATTATCGCTTTTTGCATTTTTAAAATAAATACAGCCCAATATCAGTGAAAGTAAAGTATGCGCTCACCATATGGCTTTTTACGGTACTAAATTCATCTGTATTTATACACTTGTGTTATTTGAAAAAAAAAAAAAATTGAAATACTTTTTATTGCATTTTATGAGAGGATATGTACTTTCAGATAAAGCAATTTGAATATCCAGATTTTTTCAACTAGAGTATCTTTTCTCAAGAAATCCTAAACGTCTGAGCAGTAGAACCGATTTGACAGCTATAGCAAGCGCGTAATCTGCTGCTGCGCGCCACACGCCGCGAACGATTATCTCGAAACTATTTTTTTTTTTCAATGTGGCTGTGGTAAGCACTGGTTTTGAAGAACCATCAACCCGATCAGCCTGAATTTTAGACAGGTATGTTTATTACAATAACAGGATGCTCGGAAATGGAGCAATTTCAATTTAAAGCTATATTTTTTTCCTACCGAAAATTTTTACTTAAATAACGAAACTTTTTATAAAAACGATCACCATTTTTGAAATAAAAATTAAGCATGCAAAATCCTCCATTCATGTACAGCGTAAAGGTACAACCTACAGGATTTGTTTGTTTTTTTTTTTTTGTTTTTTTGTTTTATGTTTTGTTTTTGTGTTTTTGATAAGTAGTTCTTTCTGTAACATGTTCACCGCGAGAGACGTTGGAAAAATTATGTTTTGGTACAATGACTGCAGTGACTCTAGTTGTTAATATCTTTTTTTTTTTAAATTTTTGATCACCTGATATGCGTAAATAAATATGCATTTATTTTTCTAAAATATAATGTTTGTATACACCTGGCCGCAAGGTTACAGAGTCTGCTTTGTCGAGCTTTGTCAGTCGATATCGAAAAGGATTAAACATGGGTTTATTCTCAGGCTCCCCCACCATTACGCTGAGTTCTATAATACCTTTATGTGACTTTCTCTTAACAAAAATAATTCCCTCTTATCAATAAAACCAAAAGGACGCACGATTTTAGTTGAAAAGTATTGCACTTTTAGAAAAATCCTGCATTTATTCCTAGGGTCCCATGAAAAACAATGAGACAGGTGAGTCCGATCAGTCAACCTATATGTTTCGGGAAAAACACGTTTATAAGTTTATGGTCCCATAAGCTTCTGTACTGGTTAGTGGAACAAAACGAACACAGCTTTGCTAGATGCTTTGTGAGATGATAGTTTACGACATCAAATATTCAAAATTTTGAGTTCTGTCATTAACTGACAATATAGTGTTATATTCACTTCTTCGCAATGCATTTTGTTTGGAGATAAACACTCTGGTGATACGCTACAGTTTCCAAAAAAAAACAATCGATTCTTGGAAAGCTGAGAAGGACCCGACTTTGCAGTGTAAGTAAATAAAAAAATGATCGCAAGTGATGAATAAAATGTATTTTTTTATTATTTTGAATAACTTCATGTTAATTACGAGCGGGATCTGTACGTGGCCGTAGTCACAGGAAGCTGAGATCTATACCGGATGCGCTTGAAGCTTCCAATACCGAACTTAAGTGAAACATACCAACACGAGAGCATGGAAGAGGTTTGTCTACCTTGTGTGTGTTTGTTTTTTTTTGTGTTATTTTGACCAGAGTAAATCCTAATCCAGAGACTCTGCTGCTGGACTACTGCTGCTGTTGGAACCACTGTTGCTGCTGGGACTATTGCTACTGCTGCTGGGACTGCTGCCGAATTGTTGCCTCCAAGCAGTTCCGTGGAAACTCTAGGAGCAACTATTACAACATGGTCCAACGATCAACTGAAGGGCTCAGATATGTTCAAAGGGATCGGTAAACTTGCTTCAGCGGGAAAGCCCGGGTAAAAATTCAATGCTTCCGTCATGAGAACAATTGCTTATGTTTTTTCTTTATTTTACTTCTTAGGCTGATACAAAAAATTCAGCGATTGCGACATCGACCGGGCAAGCAAACCTATACAACTGGAACGCTGCGTTCATACACATATCCTGTTGTTACCAGGAAATGGTTTAGTTGAATGAACAAACAGAATAAAATTCAATTAAATTCAATTCAATATATTGTACGCTTTTTTAAATGATAGAATGATCAAAATAAACAAAAAGAATAAAAACTCAAATTTTTGTAACCTTTTTTAAATGATTACAATACACTTGCTACCAAGTCTAGCGTAGTAGTAAAATTCATTCACTTTGCTCGTGTGGTTCAGCGTTTGGCGGTACGTTTGGTTTTTCTTGTTTCAGTCTCTGCGCCACTTTATCTATTCACTCTTGTCATACCTATTCACCTATGGGTTGTTTATATAAAGTTTTTTCGAATAACAATAACAGAGTTAAGCGCTATTCCCACTGCTTTCGGGCAGTGTCGAAGCCGTGGCGCGAATTCAAAAAAAAAAACGACAATATTTCACTGCCACATAGTCACATCTTCGCAAGTTGTTGCCATGCACTCTCCGAGAAGCACAAAATATCGTCGGCAACGATATTTTTAATTCGCACGGCGGTAACACGGCACTGCCCCGGACATTGCACGGCGGCTTGGTGTGAAAACGTTCGAAATAACGCTGTATTAATAATTAGAGACACCTCACCAATTCGGCTGTCGCACGTGGATATGCGAATGACCTACACAATTGAAACGAAGCGGAAATTTTTATGATATACAAACTGGAACTATGCTGTTATATACCCAAAACACGCAGGCCCAGTGAATCGCTGTAGGCTTTGCAGGCAAAACGATTAAGAATTAGTTTGTGAAGTTTTTTTAGCTTTATAATTTCATTTTGTTTATATGACGACTGAAACGGTTAGTTTGATGGGTTTATCGGCTTAATCAGTCCAACTGATTAAGCCGATAAACCCATCAAATTTATAATTTCAAATATATTTAAATTTAAATATGAAACTATAAAATTTCAGTGCCGTTTAAAGGAAAAATTGTAAACCCTGATTAACTGAAGAATGAATGAATAATGAAAATTGTATTTATTCTCCTTGTTCATGAACACACTTTTTAATTATCCTAAAATAAAAAAAAAATCATTAACTAGTTGAACGTTCCCGGCGATGCACGGGATGGATTCAAAATTTAGAATCATTTTTTATATTTCTCTGCTGCATTAGCACAACTCACTTCAGAAATAGTGATATTCAGTTTTATTTTAAGATTAGGGCTGCTCTACAGAAACTGCAAGTCAAGTCGCCTTCAAAACGACGTCTGGGGTGTGACTAAACTCTTTGACGGTCACAATAAAATCCTTTGGTCACTGAGCCAGCTTGATCTTTACTCCTATTTATATTGTACTAGCTGACCCGGCAAACTTCATCCCGCCTATTTAAGTGTTTGATTTAATAATTTTAAACATTTTAAATTCATTGATTCCTTGCGATTCGATTATATCGTTTAAAAATGATTGGTTTTATCGGAAAGACAACACCCTCGACTTTCGGCTTTTGTACATGACCTCTATTCCGGATATATATTGGGTGCATTTCAGTTATTTTCGTAGTTTTCCAGAAACTGAAAGTGGTCATCTTCTAATTCAATATGGTGTCCAGGGTCAATGCTTGGCTTCTCTACATCATTTCGATTACGGACATATCTATATGTAGTAGTATTCTATTATTTTTTTAATTCAAACTGTTGTATAAAATCAATTTATAGCTCCTTGCATCATTATGGATCCGGTGATACTCATATTGGGTGGTATTTGGTCATTTTCGGCTGTTTTCCAGACACCGAAAGTCGCCATCTTACAATTCGAAATGTTGTCTGAGGTCGATTTGTGGCTTCAGTGCATCATAACAATTCCGGAAAGACCCATGTTGGGTCATTTGCCGCTATTTTTCAAAAACGGGAAGTCGCCATCTTGGATTTCGAAATGGTATTTGGAGACATGCCAGAAGAAGGAATGGTGTCTAAACATTATTGACATGTTTGTTACACCTAAAAACATTCACTTGCCAAATTTGGTTATATTTGCTTGATTGGTTCTCGAGCTGTGCGTAATTTGAGTTTCATTTGTATGGGACCCCTCCCTTATAGAAGAGATAGGGGTGTCAAACCATTATGGATATATTTGTTACCCCTAAAAACAATCACCTGCCAAATTTGGTTCCATTTAATTGGTTAGTTCTCGAGGTAAGCAGAAGTTTGTGTTTCATTTGTTATGAACCCCTCCTTCACAGCAGAGGGAGGGGAATCGAACCACTATGGACATACTTGTTACCTCTAAAAACATTCACATACCAAATTTGGTTGTATTCGGTTGATTGGTTCTCGAGCTGGGCGAAATTCGTGTTTCATTTGTATGGGACCCTCCCTTGTAGAAGAGGGAGGGGTGTCAAACCATTATGAATATATTTGATACCATTAAAAACATTCACTTACCAAATTTGGTTCTATTTATTTGGTTAGTTTTCGAGATGTGCAGAAATTTGTGTTTCATTTGTATGGGACCCCTTCTTTCCGGGAAAGGGAAGGGTGTCGAATCAACATGAACATATTTGTTACTCCTAAAAACATCTACATGCCAAATTTGGCTCCATTTGCTTGGTTAGTTTTCGAGATGTGCAGAAATTTGTGTTTCATTTGTATGAGACCCCTCCCTTACAGAAGTGGGAGGAGTCTCGAACTATCTTAGTCACCTTTCCCGGCCCCTTAAAGCCCTATATAAAAAATTTCACGCCGATCGGTTCGGTAGTTTCCAAGCCTATATGAATCAGACAGACAGACAGACAGAGCTGCATTTTTATATGTTTAGATTTTTTAGTGTTAGCAAACCGCAGTGCCAGGTTCACAATTTGTGTTTGACGATGCCTGTTGTTTGTTTACATGTATAAATAATTGTCAGTAAATGTCTAAGCAAAAATTAGGCATATACATACTCCATCGTTATATTTGAGTTTTGTTTAATGGCCTCGTTTGGTGCCATTTTGCTTATTTGTTGTAGATAAATTAATTCGATTGTTTGTTTATATTAATTATTTATTTAAACAATTTTGTTGTATCTTGCATGCATATAAAATTTAAATTTAAGTGAAAACAAGTCGTAGATAAGGTCAAATTATTAAATTGTTCTAAAAAAAATTAATAATGATAAACAAAACCCTGGCACCAAACTGAACGATAAGTTTGTAGACGTTTCGAGGCGTCGGATACAAACAACGGGGCGGTGCGCTACGCGGCAGGGAGGGTCTACAAGGAAAGCGGACAGGTTTTAAATAAAAAGGTCGGATAGCAAATATGCGGGAGAATTTTTGATTGCAACCCGGAGGAATATAGTCGCGCGTTGAAAATCCAGTTTCGAAGTTTTGGCGGAATATCGCCTTAAGTGAGACTCTTTGTGGCCAAATTGGAAGGCCATTTTGTACGCTAATTTTTGCGCGGCGTTGAAAGCCGCGGCCGTGGTGAAAGGTGAGTTGAAGCCAGTTAAAGCCATCCATAGTGCAACAGTGACACCCTCGGGGTTACCCACCAGCCGATTGTCCATCGATCAACAAGCCGGTGCTACCCTTGTGACGCCCCACCGGTGACCACCGAGGCCGCCTTGTCTGATACTACAACGCCCAGCTGGCCAGAAGACTGAATCCGACCAGCGAAACCACCGCATTTCCAAGGAAGCAAAGCAGCCACCCAACCAGCATCTAACCCCCCCCCTCCTCGCGAGCGGAGTACCCGACGGACGTTTAAACGTGCAAAGATATGCGCAAGTAAATTGATTTCCTATTTAATTAAATTAATTGAATTTAATTTTAATAAAAATTTTGTATGGTCTCGTAATTTTCAAGCTGTTCTTTGTTAAATCAATTGTCCTTTGGACTTGCTTACGCTCCATAGTATATGTTTTGTAAATTTCGCTCAGTGACCAATGGTATAGGTGGGTTGAAAGTTCGCCCGATTGAGTTTTCTACAGGAGACCCAAGTAACGATCCAAAGCTGGTAAGCAAAAAAAAAACAGTTAGAAGCTAGTGAACTGTAACAAGGGTTCCACTTTTGAAAGTACTGAAAATATTGGTCAAATACCACTTTAGGCTATATTCCTGATACCGGATTCGTCATCTTGGAGTTCGAAATTGCTATTGGGAATGATTTCTGGCCTCTGAGCATAATCTTGTTTCTGAAAATACTGAGATTGTATTGTATTTGACCACCAAGAGCTGTTCGCCAGAAACCGGAAAATACCATTACAAAATTAAATATGGCAGCTGGAGTTGATATGGGATGACCATTTGGGGGTGTTTTCTATCATTCTTAAGTTTAGGTCTAATAATCTGCAAGATCAGTCACGATTACTACAATGTTTGTAGTTACGTATTTGATGAAAATAGCTTCATGTGTCTGAGATGTGCGGCACTCATTTATTTGTCATATATTATACCGTTCCAGCTGAAAACCAAAAACAATGACTTGCGACGTTAGATTTTTTTAACTTATGCACATACACATCATGTCGCATTAGCGTAAAAATCGCGTAAAAACCGCCTTAATTCGAAAATCTGCGTAAAAATCGGTGCTGATCGGTGCGTAAAATATGGATATTCAAAAACATCACTTCGCGTGCACATTCGAATCAAACGATTTGATGTGATTGCAATTGTCTGTCATGTCTACGCAGTTATATGAATAATATATCACTTTTTATTTTTCAGATTAAATTATTTGCAATATACATATTTCCATATTTTCTTCATTTGTCAGATATTCTCAAATTCCATTCCTAAGCATTACCGAACATTTTAATGTAAAAAATCACTATATGTCATCGCTTTGAATTTCGAGTTAGAGGCGAATTACGCATGTTTTATGTAGTGAATAATATCCTAATTTTTAGTAATCAGGTACCTGTTGTTTCGCCTCATATGTCTCGTCTGAATATCGATATAAAAAACACATGCCATCGCTTTGAGTTTCGAATTATAGGCTGAACGTTGAAGGTTGAACGAAAAAAAGTCAGGTTTTATTTATGTTTTACGTTATGTGAATGATATCACAATTTTTATTATTAAAAAACCCTAACTGTTTCACAAATTTATTGCTTCGACCTCGACGAATATTTTCTTGTGATAAAATTTACATGTCACCGCTTGTTTTTGAGTTAGAACGATTTAAAATCATGGTGCTTGTTGTATACCTTAGAAACGGCGGGAATAATATCAATAAGATCTGTGTTACATAATTCCATTTTTATGTAGTAGATAAAAATAACTAATCATGAACCATCGGTGAACCTATTAATGGAGCACTCTAATCCAATACTGCGTTATCAAAATAATCAAAACAGAGCAACCTGCACACCGCCGTTGCTGCATCGCACACCACGAGGTATAAATCACACAGCCCCGCCGCCACGTTTTGCGTTATGTGAATGATATCACAATTTTAATTATTAAGAAACCCTTAATGCTTTACAACTATATTGCTTCGAACTCTACGAATATTTTCTTGCAACGAAACGTGCATGTCACTGTTTACTTTTATGATTTAGAACGATTTAAAATGATAGTAATTATTGTGCACCACAAAAACGGCGGGAATAATATCAATAAGATCTGCGTTACTTAATTCCATTTTAATATAGTAGATAAAAATAATTAATCATGAATCATCGTATAAATGAAGCGCGTTAATTCAATACTGCGCTATCAAAATAATCAAAACAAAGCTACCTGTACAAGTGTACACCGCTAAGTATAAATCGCACAGCCCCGCCGCCAAGTTTTACATTATGTGAATGATATCACAGGTTTTATTACTAAGAAACCCTAAATGTTTCACAAATATATTGCTTCGAACTCTACGAATATTTTCTTGCAATAAAACGTACATGTAACCGCTTACTTTTTTGATTTAAAACGATTTAAAATGATGGTGCTAATTGTGCACCTCGGTAACGGCGGGAATAATATCAATGAAATCTGCGTTACGTAAATCCATTTTTATATAGTGGATAAATATAATTGATCATGCAGCATCCTATAAATTAAGCGCTCTAATCCAAAACTGCGCTATCAAAATAATCAAAACAAAGCAACCTGCACATCGCCGTTGCTGCATCGCACACAATGAGGTTTGAATCGCACAGCCCCGCCACCACGTTTTACGTTATGTGAACGATATCACAATTTTTATTATTAAGAAACCCTATATGTTTCATAAATATATTGCTTCGAACTCTACAAATATTTTCTTGCAATAAAACGTACATGTCACCGCTTACTTTTTTGGTTTAGAACGATTTAAAATGATGGTGGTTATTGTGCACCTCAGGGACGGTGAGAATAGTATAAATAAGATCTGCGTTAAGGGATTTAATTTTCATGTAGTAGATAAAAATTATTAATCATGATTCATCCTATAAATGAAGCACTCTAATCTAATACTGCGCTATCAAAATAATCAAAACAAAGCAACCTGCACACCGCCGTTACTACATCGCACACCACTAGGTATAAATTGCACAGCCCCGTCGCCACGTTTTACATTATGTGAATAATATCAATTATGTATTAAGAAACCCTAAATGTTTCACAAATATATTGCTTCGAACTCTACGAATATTTTCTTGCCATAAAATGTACATGTCACCGCTCACTTTCTTGATTTAAAACGATTTAAAATGATGGTGCTTATTGTGCACCTCAGTAACGGCGGGAATAATATCAATGAAATCTGCGTTACGTAAATCCATTTTTATATAGTTAATAAAAATAATTTATCATGCACCATCCTAAAATAAATGAAGCGCTCTAATCCTAAACCGCGCTATCAAAATAATCAAAACAAAACAACCTGCACACCGCCGTTGCTGCGTCGCATACAATGAGGTTTGAATCGCACACCCCGCCATCGTGATCTCGTTGCGGCAGGAGAAGTTTGGTTGTGTTTGTTTTGACCAAGTCCGCATGCCAGCCGCACCGCCAAGTATGATGACAGTTCTACAAAATGTAGCATAATTTTTGTCTATCCACGCACACAAACAAATCTCGTTATGAAAAATTTCGCGTTTTGTATGGAATTCAGAACATTTTTGGAAATTTCTCGTCTTATGTTGTTTTATATCTAATTTGTTTGGTTGGAGAGTGAATCTCCAGTTGAAACACACTAGAAATTGATATTGATTTAGATTTAGTGTGAAAAATTGCGACAATATGTCGAAATAAAATATATAAAAATGCTATATTTCTAATAGTTGGAGCATAATCTTAGTCATTGTCATAGCTCATGACTTTTGTTACTGTATGAAACATAAGCGACTCTATTTAGGAGCGCTATGAAAGTACAAGAAAAAAACGAAAAGTGCAAAAAGGTTACCGGCAAATTGATGAAAAACAGCATATTTTACCTAAACCGCAGCATGTTTATGTATTCCCCACAAATAAAACATGTTTCAACATCATTTCTATAACTTTTCAGGAAAGTATGTTTTATAAGTTTAGTTTAAAATGCAAAATCATTTCAAATTTCATACAAAATTGGAAAAAGTTCATAACGATCACTAATACTAATGCATCGACGTGAATAGCATACCTTTTAGAACTGTCATCTATACTTGGGCCGCACCGGACTTGCTTCAAAACAAACACAACTAAACTTCCCTCTCGCCCGCGACGCACGGAGACGAATGAACCCCTAGGAGCGAATGAACCCTGGTCCGACATCTCCGACATTTTTGTTGCATTTGAGCAAGACATCGGACCGATGTTGAGCGAAATGTCGACCCGTTGTTGGACCGATCTATCGGAGAATCGGACGCGAATTGGTCCGACATCGGCCCGACAATTCTTACTGGGGAGGGTACCAATCGAGCAATGTAAATAAACAAGGTGATAATTTTAGGAGTGGATGAAAAGTGTTGTAATTGAGCGTAATAAAGAATATGTGTTTTTCCGAAGTTTTACTTACACATTTTAATCCAACATTAAACCTGTACACTGGTTCACTTAAATTTAACAAAACATCATCGGTGTAATCTTTCAAAACTGTGTACCTTGTGAAGAATTTCAAAAAATGATATTCGCTAATGCATGGTGAAAAACAGAACTGTATAGTTCTTGGCAACAAACGGCACCAAAACTGTGTTGGCGAAACGATAGATTTTCTCTTCGCGCGACTCTATATACCATAGACTCTGGGTCACATCACAATAGAAAACGAATTTCAGTTCCAGTCACACTGCACGACTGGTTCTAGCTCTCAAATCTCCCGTACCATGTATAAATAGTATAATACATATAAACATCAATGAGGGTATGTGTGCGATATACCACTAGGGATAGTATTTAAGGGCATCCTTAACAGTGCGCTTCTATACCCCGTTTGGCAGCGCTCTATCATCACTTCCAGGGATACCAAATGTGCAGATTTGTCTGCAAAATGCAGATTTTTGGAGTCCGTGTGCAGATATTTATTGATTTGCAGATATTTGCAGTTTTTCCAAGGTTTCTGCAGATTTTGGTTAGAGTCTCGTTATATTTGCACAGATTTTCCTTCAATGTTTGCAATGCAGGCTTTTACAGACTTTTACTAGCGCGAGTGAAATTTTTTCGGATCACGGATACATTTTTATCAGATTTCGAGCACATTTTTCCGGTTTTTCGGGCAGTTGCAGACATTTTTCAAAAACATCTGGCATCTCCGATCACTTCATACCGTACCGGTCGCTGCTAAACGCGCTAGAGAAATAGTAGCCGGGCCTCCGGGAAGCATCGCGCTCTCAAATTCGGCAGCCCGGTAACAGCGCTGCTAAAGGTTTATGCTGGATGAAACTTCAAACAGAGACGATAGCAACGACCGGTGTGAAAATGGGTGAGTGCGTAAAATTCGGGTTATTCGCGTTGAAAAAGATTTTGAAGGCTGTTCGCACCTACGTGAACTCTCATATGCAATTGTCAAAATGTGCGTGATGACAAAAGCAAAAATATTTCCTTCCTTCTTTTTCGCTTGCAAAAACCAAACAAATATCAGCAACACCGTCAACGCGAATAGCTGCGCTGTACACAGTTGCCACAACAACTTAAATAGTAGCGCACTGTTAAGGATGTCCTAACTTGCTTTATGTTGCAGGCGCCCAGCAAAACTTCCATATATTTTTCACTTTAGTCGGGAAGACTCTTCACTCATTTAACATAGGAAGAGATAGCATGTTGCCATTCCCCTGGCTTTATGCCTTAAGAAAGAGTCTTGAGCCTGTAGTACACTCTTTGTCTAATGGTCAAATATTTGACCTTCTGACATAATGGTCAAATTTATTTGACATCATGGTTGTTGTTTGTCCGTGTTTGCCCCATGTTAAAATTGGAGAGTGACAAATAATTATCTTTGACCAAATTTTTATCTGTCAAAAAGTGACAAATATTTGACGCTCGGTCAAAGAGTGTACTACAGGCTTTAGGGTTGTTCGAGATACGGTTTAAATTAGTAGTTTTGTTCCCAAAATATACGTTTTGTTTCACCAAAGCTATTTATATTATTTTGCAGATTTTCACTTTTTTTTTTAGGGGGGATTTGTTAGTAGCTTAAGTATTTATGATAAATATTAGTGAATAATGAGTATGTGTGTCCAATCACAAATGGTGACTTCTCAACACTGTTAGAAATTTGTAATTTTAATTGTTAGGATTTGTTTGCTTTCGCAATTAGGACTTATCATTCGTAGAGATTTAAACCTACTTGTCAGAAAAGGGGAAGTAAACTTACAACTAACTTTATTGCTAACTTATTGGCTATAAAGAGAGCTTATCGTAGCAATTGAGGATTGCAACGATTTTTGTCGAAAATTGTTAATAATTTTATTTGACATAGCTTCTAATGGTTCAACACCAGTAAGTCTATGTAATTCGAGTGTACCAAACCAAGGAGGACGCTTCAAAATCATTTTCAGAATTTTATTCTGAATCCTTTGGAGCGTTTTCTTCCTTGTTGAACAGCAACTTGACCAGATCGGTACAGCATAAAGCATTGCTGGTCTAAAAATTTGTTTGTAAATCAAAAGTTTGTTCATTAAACAAAGTTTGGAATTCCTGTTAATGAGAGGATATAAACATCTCGTATATTAGATGCACTTGGCTTGTATACTCTCAATGTGCTCTTTGAAAATAAGTTTTTTATCATAAATTAGTCCCAAGTACTTAACCTTGTCGGACCAACTTAAAATAACCCCATTCATCTTGACAACGTGATTATTGTTTGGCTTGAGGAAAGAAGCCCTAGGCTTATGCGGAAAAATTATCATTTGAGTTTTAGAAGCATTGGGAGAGATTTTCCACTTTTGCAAGTAGGAAGAAAAAATATCTAAACTTTTCTGCAATCGACTGCATATGACACGAAGACTTTTTCCTTTTACGGAAATGCTTGTGTGACGTCA
The DNA here is from genome assembly GCF_029784165.1 of Wyeomyia smithii. Taxonomy (NCBI): domain Eukaryota; kingdom Metazoa; phylum Arthropoda; class Insecta; order Diptera; family Culicidae; genus Wyeomyia; species Wyeomyia smithii. The sequence goes on from NC_073694.1 coordinate 79,516,611, forward strand.
CACCCGCGCAGAAAATACCTTATGTTTCGTCACGCAGAATTTTGTCATACGGTACATTCTAGCTTAGTCCGAAAGACAATAAGCCTTCCGTTGAAAGAAATGAAAAACAGGTAGAGTATAGAATCGGGACACGGCCGCCCGTCGTTGTCCCCCAAAAACAAGACCAATTGTAAAGAGAGCAGGAAAGATCTTGAAGAAAGACCGCGAACGGTTCTGCTATGCAAGCGTTGGCGATAGCACTTTGTCTTCCGCGATGAATAGTCACTAAAGCCACCGAGGCATTGCATAAACAAAAAAGAACTCGACAAACGGTAGCGTCGCTCAGCGTCGCCCATGCTCACGCGCGGGTTCTTAGCGCTCACGCTAGCGCACGTGTTTTGGAGCACATGTTATAGCGCTCTCAAGTAGTTAATTGTATGTACTAAAAGTTAAGCACGAGAAAGAGACAGGCCAAGACATGCCATAGGCCAGTATAGAACAGCTAGGTATGTGGTGACCGGATCGAAGAGGAAAAGCCTTTCGCTCTGAGTTACCTGTAGGGTACTATTTAAGCTTTTGTGTAAATAAAGTAAGTTTAATCTACCGCTCAAGTCTCGAGTTGTAATTCCGTGCTGACGGCACGTACAGGGTTTTCTGGAGAAAGTCCTGGTAGGTTATACCCAGGATATAGGTATACCTACACATGTGGTGACAGCTAAAGAAAAACAAACGCCAGTTCTGACTGAGTGGCTATAAAGACCGAGTGGACTTAAAATTCAATTAGAAAATCGTAAGGGTAGCAGTAAACTAAGTGAAAGCGCAACTATTTTGTCGCTGAAGTGCTGCGCATTGCGCGTTTTGTATTTTCATCATCCAGAACTGAACTAGAAAATCGTGAGGATGGGAGTACACACATTTGGTGACAGGCGGTTCAGGAAAAGAACCCTGCAAGAACATTCGTGGTTAACGCATTTGGTGACAAGCGGTCGTTCACGCCGGGAACTGATTTTTATAAGTATCAAGTGAGCGTTTTCTGTGTTTTGAACGGTTTGTTGAATGCGCATACGGTTTCGGTTCTGTCGGTTTGATAAAACGGTGAACAATTACAGTGTCTTTGCAAGTAATTAATTCTAACTCCGTCTTTCAATAAGTGTTAAAAGAACGGAAAAAACTAAAAGTTCCCTATTGTGTTTTTTATGTCTTAAGTGAAGAAGACCAAAGAAAAAAAACGGAACCAAATCTCGCAATTAGCCAGTTAATGATAACGGCCGGAAAAAAAAAGAAACACATGCAGTAAGTGACTTATTAACACCTCTACGGCCTCTACATATTGGAACAGCCAGACATATTGGAATAGCCAGACAACTGTGAATTATCGTATTAAGAAGGTGCCGAAGTTACGTAGTGGAAATTGAAGTAGAGATGTCCACGACAATGGCCGGCCCTATACCAAGGATATTCGGGTGAGAAGCACATAGTAAGAAAAATTTATGTTTAAATATTGCAGCTGAAATTTCAACGGAAGAGTTTTTTTTTGTCTCGTTCGATGCAGTAAAATTTGTGAATTAACATCTATTGATTTTTTTTTTAAACTGATAGAACAAAAAAACTACCAAATATAAAGCCATTTAGGAGCTATTGACGATAGAAGAGAACGACGGAGAGATACACATTAGGAGACATAAATGGAGACTACATTAGGCGAACTACAATCGTAACAATTCTTCAGTGGTTCGTAATTATAACGATTTACAGGTTATCACATCTACTTGGGTCGAGAGGCCAATTTGTATAAACAATCAATTCGCGCCGCTGCTGCGCGGGTGTTTTCATTTCTCAAACGGCTAGCAATAAAACTCTCGGCACAACAAGTGCACGCAAGCGATTTTCGTTCATTTGCCCAACAAAATAATTAAAGTGGCAGAGCGGGAAGCAAGGGGTAAAGTCGCATTTCATTAATGTCCAATAATGAGCGTGAGAGCGGTAACTACGAATTGCGCGCTCACACGTTGCATACAAAAGTTAGTCAGTTGTACTAATTGTCGGGTACGCTGTCTCTGTTTATGAATTTTGCAGTGTTATTGCGATCAGCTGTGCCAGCCACGGCCAAGGTCGTATTTTGTAAGCATCAATTTTAATGGCCAATGGTAAGAACGTTTGCTACCATAAGCAAAGCGAACCCGGTGGCTTACCAGTAGCGGTGAATTGCTAAGAGGGTAAAAAAATGGATACATCTATAAGCGCAACGCGCGCAGCGATGGTGACATATCCACCGGTTTAGTAAATAGTAACCGACGGCAGAGATATATAATGTTGGAAGTTTACGTTAAAATATTATTTCATGAATAAGGAATGGCACCTTACGCCATCTTATGATGCAAACAGTACCTTTTATTTTTTTTTTCAAGAAATATATATAAAATTTTATATTCATAATGGAGTACACGTTTCCAAAAGCAGATGCCATGCAGTGCATCCCAGAATTTGATGGATCGCTAGACGAACTAGAAGCGTTCGTTTATCATATCGAGCATTTTGCTCGGGAGATACCAGAAGGAGTATCACACGCTCCACTGGTTTATATTATTCTATTAAAACTAAAAGGCAGAGCTGCTGCCGCAATACATAGAATTAACGCAAACGCTTGGCCACAGGTTAAGCAGAATTTATTAAAGGAATTTGGGGATAATATACGCATCGAGGCAGTTATAAGTCAAGTAGAAACATTGAAACAGGAGGCGAATGAGACCTTTCCTGATTATAAAAAGAGGATATTGAAAATTAAGGAGCAAATCGACTCCTACGAAATTAACTGTACGAAGTCATGCATGATAGTTAGTCTTCAATTACATTTTATGGCGGGTTTGTGTGACACTGCATTGAAAGAAGCTGCTCAAGGTAAACGAACATTGAAGTTAGAAGAGCTGCTGGATGACTTAGAGGATTACTACCATGAGCGTAATCACATTCTGGAAATAGAACATAGAATACAGGGCCTAGAATTGGTCGAAAGACAGCGCGATGCGCTTAGACAATTTAATAGTAGCAGAAATATTTTTACAATAAATCACAAAGACGCTGATTATAGCAACAGCCGTCTTGGAAGAAATGAATATTATAATTACAAAAATAGAGATAGAATAATTTACAGACAAAACAATTATAACAATATATGTGGATCTAGCGACGGTAATCGATCCAAATACATTTATCGCACAGCGCGTTCCTACCGGCGAAGCCAAGGGGACTACGCCCATGGTTGGAAATATAATTATTATGGTCAAAATCGACCAACTGATAGGAGGTACAGGAATTCGTATACCCGGATGCCTAAGAAAATGCTTATGGTAGCCAACATTAATGAAAGAAGTAGTAATTTTCAAAAAGAAGGTATTTTGGATCCTGTTGCACAGGAGTATTTTAACGAGGATTTAGCAGAAATTTGCGAAGATGTTGACTGGCGGAGATGTACCGATGAGCCCAGCAATATAGAAATAGCCGATTGGAGGACCGCATGCAATCACATAAGAGACAACAGTGCTTGTGTGGCTAAGCGAGTATATTACGATGTCAGAGGGCACTTAATGTTAACCCTACTGGCTAGCAGAATGTCAAATTTACGTTGAACCTGATCTTAGATACAGGTGCATGTGCGAATAGAATTAATGCACGCATTTTTAATCTTTTGAATGTACCGGTAAATACACAGGATGTAACCACTTTTGGAGGTATCGGCCAAGACATTGTGCGAACCTCAGGTACAATTATGTTGGATTTAATAGTCGGAGACTTTTTGATCCCGACGCAATTTCATATATTAGAAAATTTGCCAAGCGACGGATTAATCGGAGCAGAATTCTTAAAGAAGCATACGCTTCAAATAGGAAATAATTTTGATTACATAGTGTTCAAAAAACACGGAAACAGAAGTCCGGACGACTTGAGTCCGTGGAGTATGCCCAAAGAGGAAGTCCTTAGTCGACATGTTTATGTGGCAGCCAGAAATAGAGTTATGGTGCAGAACGAGTTGCGAGATACTAGCAACACAGCCCACAATGAGGCTGACGTAGACAAAAACGAAATAAAAAGAGAGCACCAAACATATCGGGATGGAGAGCTGAAGAACAATTTTCTTGACTCGAAGAATACTATAATGCCCGAGCTAGACCTAGACTCGAGACTTTACTATGACCTGTTGGAGCACAAGCTGACACCAGAGTCAAAAGGTATTGCAAGGATTGAAAAACTACGGCAATGCTGAATTTGGCGCACTTGCCCGATAGAGAATTCAGAACAGTGAAGAATATGGTTGAAAGCTATGCAGATATTTTTTTTTTTCGAAGGCGACAGGTTTACTACTACTGACGCCGCCGTACACACGATAGAAACTTCATCGGAGGTGCCTATCAATAAGCGGCAATATAGATTTCCGGAGGCCACGAAACGGCACATTAATAAGGGAATCGATGAAATGAGGGCGCAGGGTATTATAAGACCCAGCACTAGTCCCTGGAATGCACCGGTGTTATGTGTACCAAAGAAACCGGATGCTGACGGTAATAAAAGATACAGAATTGTGGTAGACTTTAGATCATTGAACGAAGTTACCAAGCCGTTTGTATACCCAATACCTCTTATAAATGAGATATTGGATAATGTTGGAGGAGCAAAATATTTCTCCTCAATTGATTTAAAATCAGGGTTCTATCAAGTCCCGATAGACCGCCGAGATGCGGCTAAGACGGCGTTTTCCACTCCCAAAGGCCACTTCGAATTTACACGGATGCCGATGGGGTTAAAGAACAGCCCCTCAACATTCCAAAAACTTATGAATACTGTTCTCTTTGAGATAGGGGACGTGAAAGCTTTTGTCTACCTCGATGATATTATAGTTTTCGGTGACACTATCACCGACCATAATGATAACTTGCGAAAAGTATTACAAGCTTTGCGCAAACATAACTTAAAAATAGAACCATCAAAGTGTCAGTTTTTGAAAAAGGAACTGGAGTATTTGGGTCATGTCGTTAATGAAGAAGGCATAAAACCCACCAATGCAAATATTAAGGCCATTCAAAGCCTTAAGCCACCCACAAACGTAAAAGGTATAAGGTCATTTTTGGGAACGGTAAATTTTTACGGGAAGTTTATCCCCAACATCGCGGAGAGGCGCAAGCCGCTGAATGATTTGTTAAAGAAAGACGCTAAATTTGTGTGGGGAAAAGAATGTCAGGAAGCATTCGAATTCCTTAGAAACGCGCTGATTACAGAACCAGTTTTAGTCCGGCCAGATTATCAAGACACTTTTGTTATTACGACAGACGCTAGCAATTATGCTATTGGAGCCGTCGGAGCGGAGCGATTTGGAGGCTCAAAGAGACATCTCCAACGCTGTCAAGATTGAGACTAAAGTTGCAGGGTTTGGAATGCAGCATCAGGTATAAACAGGGTAGCGAAAATATAGTCGCCGATTTTTTGTCACGTTTGTCAGATGGGACGTGTCAGGGGCAAGAAAGTTCACCCCACAGGCAGATAGCCATGATTACGCGCCAGCAGAAACGCCTGCTAGAGCAGCAGAAGAACGCTTCGGATGATTTGAACGGCACAATACAAGATTTGAGTGCCATAGACATTGCGGACATCGCTGAGGACGAGGATGAGCAACAACTCGTCAACATTTCATATGATGACTTTTCACAGGCATTATCAAATGACCTGATACCAAGTGAGACGGTGGAAGTCTCGAAGAGAATATTGGACGAGAGGAATATCGAAGCTCGTCTTGTCATTTTGAACAGTCGGACGGCGTACAGAGAACTTCAGACACTGTATCCGCTGTCACAAGGACTAAGAGATTACGTCGAGGATGGTGTACTCAAATTTAAAGACAAGAAAGTAGGCGGTTTCATAGTAGACGGCAGCGAAAATTCGTTAATCGATTGCCGGAAATTTTTTTCACAATTTTTGGATAGCTTCACTAAGAGCCCCGCGGCAGTAAAGGCAGCCGGGGTCATTCACCTAATATCCTTCAGAAAAATCAAGCAGCAGGAGGTTCTGCAAATGATTCAGTTCCTAGCGGGTAAACTAGAAAAACAATTAATACTATATAATGCTAATAGCGAGCGTACAGTAATCACGCCAGATCAAGTGGAAACAATTTTAAAGGACTTTCACGATGCACCCTTAGGAGGGCACGTAGGAGCGCGACACACTTTTTACATGGGCTACGATGAAACGGGATATCGAGAACTACGTTCGGCAGTGTGATTCCTGCCAAAAGAACAAAATTGGAAGGTCAAACAAGATACCGATGCAGATCACCACAACCGCATCGGAGCCATTCGAGAAATTATACATGGATATAGTAGTGTTACCCGAGTCCGATATGGGAAACCGTTATGGTCTAGTCATGCAGGATGACTTGACGAGATACCTTATTGTCGCTCCAACGGAGAATCAAGAAAGCCAGACGGTAGCCAAGACCTTCGTAGAAAATTATATTTGTAAATTCGGTGCCCCGTTGGAACTAGTCACAGACAACGGCGCAAATTTTGTGAGCTCACTGATGAAAGAGGTGTGCAAAATTTTAAAGATCAAGAAAATTACTACTAGCCCGTATCATCCACAAGCTAACTTGGTAGAGAGATCAAACCGCGAGTTAAAAACGTATTTGAGACAATTTATTGGCGGAAAGCCGCACACATGGGACGAGTTGTTACCGTTTTTCACGTTTGAATATAATACATTAGTAAACTCGTCCACAGGGTATACGCCGTTCGAATTATTGTACGGACGGATAGCTCGAATCCCGACTTCAATCTATAAGCGGAACGGAGTGGAGAAGATGACATATGATGCATACACACATGAAATGAAGAAAATATTTTACGATTTACATGCAAACGCACAAGCCAACCTGAAAAGGAGTAAAGAGAACCGCAAACAAATTTACGACAGATCATCAAATGATTACAAACCCATGTGGGGTGAACAAGTATTAGTGAAGGCCGTAGCGACTGGTGCAGGCCAAAAGCTTCAGAACATATGGAGAGGACCATATGAAGTAGTGGACATTCCAAGCGAAATGACCACAGTAATTATAAATGGCAATCGTTTAGAAAAAGTTCATAATAACCGGCTTAAGCGTTATTATGACTGATTATATTAACTTAAACAATGCTTTCAAGGTTAACGGACAGAATATATTTAATGGAATACGATATTGGATGGCATAAGTTATAATAGCAGCTGTATGAAAAATTAAGGAGGAAGTAAAATATAGGTGTGAAGAAATACGAAAAGTCGCCGAGAAAGATGAATGATTTTATTGACGGGAGTCGATAGGCATAACCAAACGGAAAAAATATACTGAAGTTAAGGCGTGAAGAAATAGAAAAAGTCGCCGAAAATATCAAGAGCCTTTCAATGACAGGAATCAAAAGGCGTAACAAGGTTTAAAGAAGGAAATGACGTGAAAAAATACGAAAAGTCGCCGATAGAGATATACAGCCTTTGAGGATACCGGTCAAATGGCATAACACAATTGAAAAAAATTAAAATACGAATGGAGGCGTGAGGGACGAGTAACCCAGCCGATAACAGTTAAATAAATAGAAAACTTAGGGAATTTGAATGACTAGAATGACCTGGAATGTGGTAATGGAAAATTAAAGAGTTAATAGAAATTGAAACAGCATTTGTTTGTTTTTTTGTAAAATGCAAATGTAAACATGGGAAAATTATATAGTGAACAAAGACCTCATGAAAACGAGATTTGATTAATTTAAAAATGGCTGATGGCCCAATGAGAAAAGAAAACCGATTAATGAAGTATTGGATTTTTTTCTTTTTTGAAAGGGAGAAAACTTAAATGACGGAAAACAATAGAACTAGGAGAGACTTTGGACAAGAAGGCTAAACCTACCGGACAAGGAGACTGCTGACTTTAAGAGATTCAGACTATTCTAATTTTAGTTAAGGACGAGCGAATGTAGACAACGGGGGTGGTTACCCAGAATGATTGACGGGAGTGCAAATTGAGTGAGAGAAAAACAAGGGAATAACCGGCCCAGGATGATTGAGTGTGCGAGTTTTCGTTTATTTCCTAACCTTCTTATCTTTCAGGAATCTCTAAAGCGGGCGGTCGCACCTTCGGACGAAGGGGGAGAGGTATTATGCAGGCAACTGCATACTAAGGTGAAGTGTAAGTAAAGTAAGTATGACAGTAGCAAGAGACGAATCGAAAACTAAATAATTACAGCTTCAAAAAGAGATGCAAAAGATTAAAGAATAAAGCAGATGAGAAAGTGACGGGACATTTTTAGTGCAAATAGAAGATGATATGAGGTGTTGAGAACACGCCAGTTATTAGACGAACATTGTATATGAAGACAGAAGAAAACGATAAATATTCAATCAACGCGGTTTGTACAATTAAAAGATTTATTTATGAAACGGACAGAAAATACCTGACAAAGGAAAAAAAAAGATTGAACCGATGCGGTTTGTTCGAAGAAAACATGATGAAACAAAGATAAAGAGATGAAAGAATAATCTATTGTGTCGAAATAGACTCTTTTTATGTAAATCGAAAAAGTTTTAAGAAAATGAAAGAAGATTTTTAACGAGAAAAGGCAATGAGATGAAAAAAAATGCAATTAAAGCAAAGCATTTAAGCTACTTAATAAAATTGAAGAAAGTCATTTGAAGAAGTTTTTGATAAAAAAAGGTAATAATGGGCCACAAGACAAGTTAAACTGATATTTTAACGCGGAAAGAAAAGCCTAATACAAATAAATGAATTGATATGTGTCGAAATGATTCTTAATGTAAAACAAAAATAACCATCGAATACCAAAGTTAGAGAATGTATGATGAAAAAAAAGTTAGGCAATGCACATTTGAAATGTTATGTTTGTAAAATCGTATAAAACAAATGATGTACGTCTTAGTAGGGGGAAAAACCGAATTATGTCATCCGAACAAGAAGAGAAATACGGGTCAGATTGTAAGTAGAAGCCTAGGGTAGAATATAGAATGTAGAATGTGTAGAATGAAGCCCGTACGCGAGTGAACAGTAATTTTAAACAGCAAGTGGAAAAAGTAACAAAACGAAAAAAAGAATTGATGAAATAATGGCAAAAAATAATGCACCACTTGCTAACTAGGGCAGCTAGCATCTAAAAATTGACAACGAGACGAGTTCCCGATCCTCGAAGACGACCGAGGTGATTACAACGGATGCTGAGATGAGGGCATACCATAATGCCCAGTATGACGCGAAAAGGGAAGCAGACGGTTGCGAGGGGAGTTGAACGGCGGGTGTCTATGGTCGAGATGGAGGTAAAGCCAAACGTTATTACCAAGAGGAGACGAGCAGTTTCCAGTTTTTGATCCCTGAAGAGGTCAGATGCGCAACAGGACTCAATCAATGCGGCTCATGGTCGAGCCAGAATCTAGACTTCAGCGCGAAGACGAATACAGCAAACTACACAGCGAAGGGCGTAATAATTTGTTCCAAATATATATTACTCATTGAGAGTTATTGACTTCTACAAATGAGGATTCGAGGTCAAAGCCAAACAAGCAAAATGACGCTATAAAATTTTGCTCGTGTTTAATCAACTATGGTCTTTACGCACTACGCTTTGAAAATGTGCACACATGCTAGCGGGTAATTGGACACCCCTCGCAGACAGTTAAAGATGATAAACCAAGTGACTGCATTATGCAACAGAGCCAGTGGCAATCGCAAATCTTTTCGCCACACGGCGCGTAACAATACTATCAGCCAAACAAAAATACAGCCGATCTATGTCAAAGGGACACGGCTAACCCAACATTAAAGTTCAACAACACACTCTGAACAATCGTAAAACAACCAGCTGAACTGCAGCCTTAAATTAAAGTGCAATGATAACCATTGAACTATTGCGAATAACCCGATGAAGCCTTAAAGATGAGTTCGCGAGGATGACATCACAAACAACCGATGAGAACCTCTACTGCAAGACGCACCCTTCCGTTTCAAACCCCCTGTAACCCGTCGCTTGAATCCGACAGCCAAGCAGCGGATATCTACAAGGCGCAGCGCACCAGGCGAGCGAACACTTGTCAATTTGTTATGAAGAAAATCCATGTTTGAAAACGTTAATTTATGTAGAAATGATATGTATCACTATTGTAATTAATTGAATTTTACGTGCAAAGGGAAGAAGGAATATCATGAAAACGAATATGTATATAGTAGCATAAAAACGCGAAAAATATTTGTTATGAAAAACACACCTATCGGCCGTCAGAACGGACCATGTGACCATCATCTCTTCTAGATAATGGCCAACTAGGCGGGGTGGCAGATGTGACGTTAACCCGCGCAGAAAATACCTTATGTTCCGTCACGCAGAATTTTGTCATACGGTACATTCTAGCTTAGTCCGAAAGACAGTAAGCCTTCCGTTGAAAGAAATGAAAAACAGGTAGAGTATAGAATCGGGACACGGCCGTCCGCCGTTGTCCCCCAAAAACAAGACCAATTGTAAAGAAAGCAGGAAAGATCTTGAAGAAAGACCGCGAACGGTTCTGCTATGCAAGCGTTGACGATAGCACTTTGTCTTCCGCGATGAATAGTCACTAAAGCCACCGAGGCATTGAATAAACAAAAAAGAACTCGACAAACGGTAGCGTCGCTCAGCGTCGCCCATGCTCACGCGCGGGTTCTTAGCGCTCACGCTAGCGCACGTGTTTTGGAGCACATGTTATAGCGCTCTCAAGTAGTTAATTGTATGTACTAACATGCCATAGGCCAGTATAGAACAGCTAGGTATGTGGTGACCGGATCGAAGGGGAAAAGCCTTTCGCTCTGAGTTACCTGTAGGGTACTATTCAAGCTTTTGTGTAAATAAAGTAAGTTTAATCTACCGCTCAAGTCTCGAGTTGTAATTCCGTGCCGACGGCACGTACAGGGTTTTCTGGAGAAAGTCCTGGTAGGTTATACCCAGGATATAGGTATACCTACACACTTGTGTCATCGCAGAACAATGACTTTGTGCATCCTGGAGGCAAATCAGGAAGATCTGAAGTGAATATGTTGTACAGGACTGGACCCAAGACTGAACCTTGAGGTACAACTGCTCTGACAGGAAATCTATCAGATTTTGAATTCTGATAGACAACCTGCTGAGTTCGATCAGTAAGATAATTTTTTAAAATTTTGATTAGGAAAATTGGAAAATTAAAAGTTTGCAATTTCGCAATCAAACCTTTATGCCAAACACTGTCGAATGCTTTTTCTATGTCTAAAAGAGCAGCTCCAGTGGAATAACCTTCAGATTTGTTAGCTCGTATCATATTAGTAACTCTGAGCAATTGATGAGTTGTGGAATGCCCATGGCGAAATCCAAACTGTTCATTTGCGAAAAATTGAATTTTCGTTGATGTGTGACATCATTTTGTTAAGAATAATTCTCTCAAACAGTTTACTTATTGAAGAAAGCAAACTGATTGTTCGATAACTTGAAACTTCAGCTGGGTTCTTATCCGGTTTTAAAATGGGAGTAATTTTTGCATTTTTCCATAATTTGGGAAAATATGCAATTTTGAAGCAGCAATTGAAAATATTCACTAAAAATTCCATTGTGCTCTCAGGGAGATGTTTGATTAGTATATTAAAGATTCCATCGTCACCAGGTGCTTTCATATTTTTGAAATTTTTAATAATTGATTTAATCTCATTCAAGTTAGTTTCAATTATTTCTGCAGGTAAAAAATTCTGGGAAGAAATTAAATCAAATTGACGTGTGACTTCATTTTCAATTGGACTCACAAAATTCAAATTTGAGTTATGAACACTCTCAAACTGCTGAGCAAGTCTTTGAGCCTATTGTTCATTGGATACAAGAAAACGTTCACCATCTTTTAAAACTGGAATAGGCTTTGAAGGTTTCTTAAGAATCTTCGACAGCTTCCAAAATGGTTTTGAATATGGTTTCAATTTTTCAACTTTAGTCTCAAAATTTTGATTTCTCAGAAGAGTAAATCTATGTTTAATCTCTTTCTGTAAATCTTTATAAATAGTTTTAAAAACAGGGTCACGAGAACGTTGATATTGACGTCTGCGGACATTTTTCAAACGAATTAGAAGTTGAAGATTTTCGTCAATTATTGATGAATCAAATTTCACTTGAGCTTTTGGAACAGAATAATTCCTGGCATCAACAATTGCACATTTTAATGCTTCCAAAGCGGAATCAATATTCACTTCGTTTTGCAAATCAAGCTCATTATTGAAATTTCTCTCAATATGAGTTTTGTATCTTTCCCAATTAGCCTCGTTATAATTAAAAACAGAGCTCATAGGATGTAAAACTGATTCATGTGATAAAGAAAAAGTTATTGGAAGATGGTCAGAATCAAAGTCAGCATGTGTGATCAAATCACTACATACATGACTTTGATCTGTTAGCACCAAATCAATTGTTGAAGGGATTCTGACAGAAGAAAAGCATGTAGGACTATTCGGAGACAAAATAGAATAGTATCCTGAAGAACAATCATTGAATAAAATTTTGCCATTGGAATTACTTTGAGAATTATTCCATGAACGATGTTTAGCGTTAAAATCGCCGATTATGAAAAATTTCCAACGATTTCTGGTGAGTTTTTGTAAATCACCTTTAAAATAATTTTTGAGCTCGCGTGTGCAATGGTAAATATGCTGCGGCAATAAATAAAATCCCAAGTTCAGTTTGAACTTCAATTCTCAAAGTTTCAATAACTTTCGTCTCAAGATGGGGAAGAGCACGATGTTTGATTCGGCGATGAATAACAATTGCAACTCCACCGCCGGAACCCTGAATCCTATCATATCTATGAACCACGTAATTGGGATCATATTTTAATTTTATGTTAGGTTTCAAAAATGTTTCAGTAATAATTGCAATATGCACATTATTTACTGTTAAAAAATTCATTCGTTGTTTTGCTTTCGTCTCGATTAGACGCAAATTGTTTATCTCCGTTTGATTCGCAAAATAACAATACACGAGTTATCGTACGGGTGTTTTTTTTTTTCGATTAGTTCTTGTGTGCGATAACAATAGCCTGCAATATATCGGCAGAAACATCTTCTGCACACTGGTAGGGGCAGGCTACCCCGCCAGTGATCCGATACGCAGCTGATATATCAGCAAGAATAATTCTCCCGCACCGCTGTTACCCCGCTAGCAGCACGGACCACCATACGATCGAGCGAGTGGAAGTCAACTACAAGTGGCATCTACAAGGTCGCGTGTAGGATACGGCCACTGTGTCACAACACGAAGCTGGATCGTCATTGTTTGTTCTGCGGAGACGCTCGATTAATCCTACTATCAGCCGTGAGGTCGTGACTTAGACGTTCGGTGAAGTATTCACTTTAGAATTTTTATCATTTTTATTAATAGTATTATTATTATTGTTATTATTATAATTATTATTACTATTATTATTATTATTATCATTATTATTATTATTATTATTATTATTATTATTATTATTATTATTATTATTATTATTATTACTATTGTTATTAGTATTAGTATTACTGCCTTTTTTTTTATTTTGATCCATTGTAGTTTGAAAAATTGTTTTTAAAATTTAATAGCAACTACTTGACCCCCCCTCACATTCGAATATTTATCGTTTGTGTGCGGTAGAGCGTAACGCTCCCGCAAAATGGACGACATGCAGGTGCAACTATTCCTGGATGTGGAAACAACTGGGGAAGAGATTGAGATCTCCCCCATCAATTCCCCTCTACCTTCCCCGCTACCTAGCCCCGTACCAAGGGTACCGGCAACACGGGTGAAAGCTTACCCAGATGCTTCGAAAGGTCCGTTCGTAGTTTACTTCAGGCCCATAAAGAAGCCTCTAAATATAATTCAAATCGGCAAGGACCTGGCAAAACAGTTTTCGGACGTAACCGAAATTACAAAGGTTAGACCGAACAAACTGCGAGTTGTTGTGAGTAGCTTGAAGCAAGCAAACGCAATTGCTAGCTACGAGCTCTTCACGAGAGAGTACCGCGTGTACATCCCTGCCAAGGACGTGGAGATCGACGGTGTGGTTACCGAAGGAAGCCTCACGGTCGATGACATTTTGCGTCACGGGGTTGGCTGCTTCAAGAACCCCCTGATTCAAGATGTAAAGATACTGGATGTCAAGCAATTGCATTCAGTATCCATCGAAGAAGGGAAGAAGAAATTCTTCCCTTCGGATTCCTTCCGTGTAACATTCGCCGGATCCGCACTGCCGAACTACATCTCTTTGGACAGGGTTCGTCTGCCTGTACGCCTGTTCGTACCGCGGGTCATGCATTGCCAAAACTGCAAGCAGTTAGGTCATACAGCCACCTACTGCTGCAACAAGGCACGCTGCAGCAAGTGCGGAGGCAATCATGCTGAGACCGCTTGCAGTGAGGATACTGAAAAGTGTCTTTACTGCGAGGGAACTCGGCATGACCTTTCGGCGTGTCCCGCGTACAAACAGCGCGAGGAAAAAATAAAGCGTTCCCTCAAGGAACGATCAAAGCGCTCTTTCGCAGAAATGCTGAAGAGTGCTGAGCCACCCTCGACAGGAAACATCTTTTCCTTTTTGCCAACCGATGAGGGTACATCTGACGATCCCCTCGAAGGGTGTTCTTATGCCATGCCAGAAGGATCTAGGAAGAGGAGAATGATCAACTCTCCTAATCTTTCTCGCAAAGGTCGCAAGATAACCCCTAGCGGAATGACCAATAAGCCAACACAAAAAGGAAGCGGTGAAGAAAAACCGAAGCAAGTACCTCCCGGTTTTAATTTTAAATCAAACCAGGAGTACCCACCGCTTCCTGGGGCACCAAAAACCCCTCGTGCACCCATTTCTCGATCAGAAGATAAAAAAGAAACAGGGTTCATAAAATTTTCTGATATTGTGGACTGGATATTTAAAACATTCAACATACCAGATCCCCTACAAAATATTCTTCTTGCCCTTCTTCCTACAGTGAAAACCTTTTTGATGCAACTAGCAGCAACTTGGCCCCTCATTTCAGCTATCATATCTTTCGATGACTAATACGGCGAAAGAGGTTAGGAATTTTATCACTGTATTACAGTGGAATTGCAGAAGTATCATCCCCAAATTCGATCTATTTTCTCATTTAATAAATACATACAATTGTGACGCATTTGCGCTCTGTGAAACCTTTCTCAATTCAAACGATCAACTCAATTTCCACGATTTTAACATTATTCGTCGAGATCGAGACTCACACGGTGGAGGGGTACTTTTAGGGATTAAAAAGTGCTATTCCTTCTTCCGAATCGACCTCCCCTCGATCTCGAATATTGAAGTCGTTGCCATTCAAACGAATATGAATGGAAAAGACCTATGCCTTGTTTCGTTATATATGCCTCCATCCGCGCGGATTGAACAGAAGCATCTCACTGATATAGCAGAGTTGCTTCCCGCGCCTTTTTTGATATTGGGAGATTTTAATTCTCACTGTTCGCTATGGGGGTCGCTGTACGACGACAACCGATCTTCTTTAATCTGTAACTTGATCGACGACTTCAATATGACAGTTTTGAATACTGGGGAAGCGACACGTGTACCTAATCCTCCAGCACGTGAAAGCGTGCTTGACCTATCCCTTTGCTCGACATCACTAGCGTTAGATTGCCGGTGGAAAGTAATCAACGATCCCCACGGTAGTGATCATCTTCCAATCGTTATATCAATTGCTAATGGTTCAACTTCCCCGAACCCAATCAATATTTCCTACGACCTTACACGTAATATTGATTGGAAGTGTTATGAGTCTATTATAGCGCAATCTATCGAGACTCACGAGGAACTTCCTCCGGAGGAAGAATACGCGTTCTTAGCTGGCTTGATAATCGACGCCGCGACTCAAGCTCAGACGAAACCGATACCCGGGGTAACGATTAGACAGCGCCCTCCCAACAAATGGTGGGACAAAGAGTGCTCTGAGCTGTACGCGCGAAGGTCCGCGGCGTATAAGGACTACCGGGAGTACGGCACTGTCAACCTGCTTCGAAAGTACGTGGCACTGGGCAGGCAGATGAAGAGCTTAGTAAAGGCGAAAAAACGCGGGTACTGGCGGCGGTTCGTAAACGCGTTGTCCAGGGAAACAGCGATGAGCACTCTTTGGGATACCGCCAGGCGCATGCGGAACCGTGACGTTTCGAATGAAAGCGAGGAGTATTCAGATCGCTGGATACTCGATTTTGCCAAAAAGGTCTGTCCGGACTCTGTACCGGAACAGAAAACCTTTCGCGACGCGTTATTAGTAACTACGGAAGAGCCTCCATTTTCGATGTTGGAATTTTCATTGGCTCTCCTGTCGTGCAACAATAAGGCTCCAGGGTTAGATAGAATAAAATTCAACCTGTTGAAGAATCTACCCGACTCTGCAAAAAGACGCTTGTTGAATTTGTTCAACAAGTTTCTTGAGCTAAATATTGTTCCGCATGACTGGAGGGAGGTAAAAGTCATTGCTATTCGGAAACCCGGGAAACCTGCCTCTGATCACAATTCATATAGGCCGATTGCGATGCTCTCTTGCCTCCGGAAATTAATGGAGAAAATGATCCTCTTACGGTTAGACAAATGGGTCGAAACAAACGGGTTACTTTCAGATACTCAATTTGGCTTTCGCCGGGGCAAAGGGACGAACGATTGCCTAGCGTTGCTTTCTACTGAAATTCAACTTGCCTTTGCTCGAAAAGAGCAAATGGCTTCTGCGTTCATGGATATTAAGGGGGCTTTTGACTCTGTCTCTGTAGAAGTTTTAAGCGCGAAACTTCATTCGCAGGGACTTTCACCAAATTTGAATAACTTTTTGCTCAATTTGTTGTCAGAAAAGCATATGTATTTCTCACATGGCGATTCGACAACTTCCCGAATTAGTTACATGGGCCTCCCCCAGGGCTCATGTTTAAGTCCTCTCTTATATAATTTTTACGTCAATGACATCGATGAATGTCTTGCAAATTCATGCACGCTAAGGCAACTTGCAGACGATAGCGTTGTATCCATTACTGGTGGCAAGGCTAGCGATCTGCAAGGACCATTGCAAGATACCTTAGACAATTTGTCTGAATGGGCTCTTAAGCTGGGTATCGAATTCTCTCCGGAGAAAACTGAGCTGGTCGTTTTTTCTAGGAAGCATAACCCAGCCCAGCTGCAGCTCCTACTAACGGGTAAAACGATCTCTCAGGTTTTAGTCGCTAAATATCTCGGGGTCTGGTTCGACTCTAAATGCACCTGGGCTTGTCATATTAGGTATCTGACACAAAAATGCCAACAGAGGATTAATTTTCTTCGTACGATTACCGGAACTTGGTGGGGTGCTCACCCAGGAGACCTTCTAAGGTTATACCAAACAACGATATTGTCAGTTCTTGAGTACGGCTGTTTCTGCTTTCGCTCTGCCGCGAACACGCACATTATAAAATTAGAGAGAATACAATATCGTTGTTTGCGTATTGCCTTGGGTTGCATGCAGTCGACCCATACGATGAGTCTTGAAGTGTTAGCGGGTATTCTTCCGTTGAAACATCGTTTTTGGAATCTCTCTTACCGGTTGCTAATTCGATGCACAGTTATGAACCCATTAGTAATTGAAAATTTCGAGAGGTTGGTCGACCTTCAATCTCAATCCAGATTTATGACTTTATATTTTGACTATATGGCTCAAGATATTAATCCTTCTTCATACGATTCCTCCAATGTCGCACTTTTAGCTACTTCTAATAATGCTATATTCTTCGACACCACCATGAAACAAGACATTTCTGGTATCCCGGATCAATTGCGACCCCAAGAGATCCCTAAGATTTTTTCCAATAAGTTTAAACATGTTAGTTATGATAAAAGGTTTTACACTGACGGATCTAATCTAGATGAGTCCACTGGCTTCGGTGTTTTCCACGAAAATTTTACCGCCTCCTACAAACTCGATGCTCCTGCTTCCGTGTACGTCGCAGAACTTGCTGCTATTCAGTACTCTCTTGGAATCATCGAAACCCTACCCATAGACCACTACTTCATCTTCACAGATAGTCTCAGTGCCATTGAGGCTCTGCGATCAATGAAGCCTGGGAAGCACACCCCGTATTTCCTGGGGAAAATACGGCGGTTTTTAAGTGCTTTAACAGATAAAAATTACCGGGTTACCTTAGCGTGGGTCCCTTCTCATTGCTCGATTCCGGGTAACGAAAAGGCTGACTCTTTAGCTAAGGTGGGTGCTATTGACGGCGATATTTATGAAAGACCATTTGCTTATGATGAATTTTATAGCATTTTGCGTCAGAGAACACTCAACAGTTGGCAATCATCATGGAACTCAGATGAACTGGGACGGTGGCTACATTCCATTTTTCCTAAGGTATCGACGAAAGCATGGTTCAAGGGGTTGGATGTAGGTCGGGACTTCATTCGCGTGATGTCCAGACTTATGTCCAATCACTATACGTTAAACACGCATCTCTTTCGTATAGGGCTTGTAGACAGTAATCACTGCGTTTGTGGCGATGGCTACCATGACATCGAGCATGTTGTTTGGTCGTGTACCGAATACTGTGGTGTTAGGTCTGAGCTTATAGATTCCCTTCGGGCCCGAGGAAAACAACCGAACGTACCCGTTAGAGACATTCTGGGAAGCGGTGATCTCCAGTACATGACACAACTATACGGGTTTATAAAAAATGCTGGCATTAAAATTTGATTTCTTTTATCTATTTGCTAGAATACAATTTCTGTCACAAACTGAAAGAGAATGATACACCCGGCTGGAGACACTAAAATGAAGACTCGGCATCTCTATGTTTACGCAGACACCTCAGACCAAAACTGCTCAAACAGAACATCACTGGTTAGCCACGTACAAATGAATACATTCTGTAATATAAAATAATTAAAAACAAAATTGTAACACCCCTCCTCTCACCTTAAATCCCCACTAGCTCGTAGTCGGCCGCGAGAATAAAGAAAAGGCCTCCCTCTTTTCCCTGCTAATTTAGAATTTAAAAAAAAATGTACTTGGCTCAGTTAAACATAAATTGTATCGTGCCGTGTCAAATAAACTATTTAAAACTACTGTTAAAAAATTAAAAAGCTCATTCTCATTGGCCTTCAATGAGCGAGCATTCCAATTTAATATTTTAATTGTTTTATTTAAAATCATTGCTAAATTTTAAATTAGAAACAATTTTAATAGTAAAATTTGTGCCTATTTGAATGGCTTCAAACATTGATTTTGCCTGCAACATGGCGTTCATAAGATCGAACATTGCCTGTTGCAAAAAAGAAAGTTTAGCTGCCGTAATAGGCCCCAGGCAGTTGACATTAGAAAAAATATTTTCGGCAGCAATATTAGCTGGAGTAATAGGTGTACAATTATTTTCTAGCGTGTTTTGCTTACCCATATCAACGGTCATTTTCGAACTACCAAGACTAGGCGGTATAATGTTCGAACTACCTGTAACCTGTGCATAAGTTAAAGTGTTTACCTTGCCTTGCCTTAACAATTGCTAAACGGACTGGGCATTGATAAAAATTTGACATATGGTTGCCGTTACAATTCGCACAGCGAAATTTTTTACTCTCTTTCACAGGACATGTGTCCTTTTTGTGAGAAGAGTCTCCACAATTAAGACATTTTTGGTCCATGTTACAGAATTTGGAACCATGGCCATAACGTTGGCAAGTACGGCATTGGGTGATATGCTTTTCACCTCCGCCATACTTCCTTTAAATTTCCCACTTTACACGCACGTTATACAAAGCATGTGCTTTTTCAAAAAAAATTAAGTTGTTAACCTCATTGCGGTTAAAATGAATTAAATAATTAACAAGGGAAATTCCAGTTCTCTGACTGTTTTCGCCTCGTGATTTTTGTTTCATTAGAATTACTTGGGTAGGGGCTATGCCAAGTAATTCTGTTAAAGTAAGTTTGATCTCATCAACGGTTTGATCGTTGGTGAGACCTTTCAAGACAACCTTGAACGGCTTGGCGTTCTTGGTGTCATATGTAAAAAATTTGTACATCTTGTCAGTTAAATACTGAACAAGACGATCACGACCCTTTACTGAGTCGGCTAATAAGCGACATTCACCTCTACGGCTTGATAGGTAACTTTATCGTCAGAAACAAACGTTGAAAGTTCCTTTTTGAATATATTAAATTCAGAAGAAATAGTTACCACAATAGGTGGAACTTTCTCCTTTTTTAAAGATTTTATATTTTGTATATTTTCATTATTGGTAACTTCCCTTTCACCAGCTTCATGCTCAAGCAAAATATCAAAAGGATTGTCACTAAAGACACTCGAAGTGTCAGAAAGAGATGCCTCTCTTTTCCTCCCCGCAGCGATGCGAGGTTTCTTTTTCCGTCCAGCCATTTCAGGTGATACGAAAAAAGTTAAAACAAATGTTAAATTCAAAAGTAGGTAGTCTTGAGAAAGACTGATGGGAAATAACTTTCAGGTAGTCTTTAAAAGACACACTGACAAAACACAAACTTTGAAGCTATAGGCAGTCAAAGACCAGTCCACAAGCAACCGAAAAAACGTCTGATCTGTAGGACAGTTCAAGACGCACTGATGCAGATTTTCACTTATTCGTAACAACAAAGACTATCTTAAAGAAAGTTGGCTATCAATTGTGTTTCGAATTCTCAGAACAGTACATTGACATTCATGATAGTAGATTGTGATTTAAAAACTTCTTACATCGATTTACGCTAAGGGGAGACAACTGGGTATAGATTTGCATCCACTCGCTGATTGGTTGAAATTGAACACCCCGAGTGCGCTAAATAAAATATATCAGGCTTACTGGCAGTGTTGCTGAACAACATGTTTTGTAGTTTTGATTTATGTTTTTCCATAATTTTACCTGTTATAATCTAAAATATTTTCAAGTAAGCATTCGAAATAAAGTACAAAGTGTACAAATACGGGTGTAGTAAAAAGATCCCATTTGGATAATCACTTTTATCAATTACCAAAAGATCCAAATATGCCCAAGGAGTAGGTAAATGCGGTTTTGCGTGAAGCATAAGAACAACATACCGCTGCTCAATGTCGGAAGTGTGAAAATCCGATATTCTGTTAGAGGAATCACCCAGCTTATGCAGTACGAGAAGGAAGACGTCTTACCTCTTGTTAAGTCCGAAGTAGAATGAGGTTGATTTTCAGGATAGCTCATGTATCTTTAGCATAATCAACAAGGTCGTTGCTATGGTCCTAATAGTAAAGTCACCAAGTAACGACTATACTGTTAGGTTATTGTGGTAACCACAATGCTGTTATGTATTACCTTTATATATCACATATATATAGAACATACTTCCCGCGAGTATGCTTATAGTGATCCTTTGATATTTGAGTACCACACAAGAAGTTTGTTTGTTTATTGTCCAGTAGCGTAAGATCTAAACCTTTTCAAATTTGCTACCTTCGATTTTATACAAATAATGATATACATATAATTTTCAAAACTACTCTACTGAGCCTACTCAATTTATAAAATATCATCATTCGGTTCCAAAAATCGATGCAGCCACTCTTGTAAATTGCTTCCGAAGAAGAACGTTTGACAGCGGGAGGCAACGAGTTCCAGTTTACCACACCTCGAACGAACAGTGAACTAGCATAACATGCTGTATTGTTGGTTGGGATCACTAAGTTCTGCAAGCGACAATAACGCAATAACGCATTGCAGGATACTGAGTCCTCAGTAGGTTCCTTACGAAAACACACGATCGACACGCGTAGAAATTTTACATAGTACATCCGATGAGATTCTTTCGCAGGTGGCTGAAGTGATTATAACGGCCTAATGTATAAACGTATCTCACACAGCAGTTCAGTGCGACACGTAACCGATTTGAAGAGCTTGCGTTAGGACGAGCATGGAGGACATCACCGAATAAAAAATGTTGAAGGATCAACGACTTTAACCAATTCAGTTCAGTGGCAGTTGGGGCGGTGGGGGTACAGCAGTATAGCGTTCGGAGACCAGCATAAATTTTTCCACACTGTTGCGCAATCAGACCGTCCCATTGCAAATCACTTTGGTAGATAAATCCAAGGTTTCTGGCGCTTATTGATTATTTGATGCTCTAACCGTTCATTTCAACGCCAGGCGTTGGCAGAACTAACCCACCCGCTCTGCGACGTCGGCTTTTGACGAACAGTGCTTTACTTTTAGCTGGATTCACGTGTAGTTCATTTCGTCGCGACCAGTCTCGTTCAAGACCTGCATTCACCATCCTGATTGAATCGCGTGCACAGGGTCCAAGTTGGTTAACGTAGAGTTGTACATCGTCAGCGTAGATTTTAATAGAACCGTACTTCAGAACGGTTGGATGGTCGTTGATATGAC
This sequence comes from Wyeomyia smithii, assembly GCF_029784165.1. Lineage (NCBI taxonomy): Eukaryota > Metazoa > Arthropoda > Insecta > Diptera > Culicidae > Wyeomyia > Wyeomyia smithii. The sequence continues at coordinate 79,539,021 of NC_073694.1, forward strand.
AGCAAAATAGAAGTGGGCCGAGCACTGGGCCTTGAGGGACACCGGACGGAATTCGACACTGCTGGAGCAACGATCGCCACAGAAAACTGTCTGCTTACGCCAACGCAGGTATGAATTCATCAGACTTACGGCAGCAGATGAGAAGTTGAACTGTGTACTCAGCTTGGTTAATAATTTGCTGTGCGGGATTGTATCGAATGCTTTTGAGAAATCGAGCAATAGAAGTATTCCAGAACCTTTTTATGTCTACAATTGCACCTAAATCGTCGTACACGCGAAAAACTGCGGTTTTAATGCTCTGTCCTTTACGGAAACCAGCTTGACATTCTGTGAGCAACCTAAGTAACAATTTAAGTCGTATTGCATTCTTTTAGCGGTTTTCATGACCAATTTCGCAAAACTGCTGTTAAAACTAGAAATACTATCAGACCCTTCTGATAACCGCTATAAGTTTGCTTTCCAGCCAGGTGGCCCACCCTTGCCAAGCTTATTGAAGCAATTATAAGAATGGCAATAAAACTGCTTTAAAACCACATGGAATAAGTACCGCATACTATAAGCAGCTGGCATTACCTCTTTAAGAGCGCAATAAGTTTGGTTGCATTATTGCGCTCTGCTACTTGCCACAATAAGTCCAAATCAACGTTTCATTGCTTGACAGCAACCGTAAGGAACCATTCAAATATTACATAACGCGGCATTTGTCAATTTTCAATACCCACCCACCCCCGCGTAACGCAATTTTATATGTTTGCCACACGCAATGTAACGCTTCGCTGATACCCCCCCACCCCTGAGCGCGTTATGCATTATTTGAATGATCCCTAATAAGTTGATTTGTTGTGCCGTTCCTGCACACACACCAGAACATCACGCCACTTTTTTTAATAAGGAAATCTCTCGTCGCGGGAGAAATGTTTCACCTGTGTTGGTTATCATCGTGCAATCGATTTCGTTTGATGGTGATATTGTAGAAAGATAAGGAATAAAAAGGGGTTTTTGGTAGGTTTTGTAGCTCTCAAGCATATGCGCATGAAATTTTGTTGTGCATTTTGAGAACTCAGGCGCTTAAAATTCATGCGCTATCAAAATAGTACGGGCTTACGAAAATTATCTCATTGTTAGCAAAAATGAATTGGATTGTTTCAGCTCAGTTTTTCAGAAAAAAATCTAACCGTGTTCTTCAATACAGAGATAGATCAAAATCAACTTTGGATGTTCAATTTATTTGTTAGTCAGACGACGATTCGATTTTCGTTTCAAGATCATAAAAAGTTTCAAAAAAATCAATATGGCGCGATTGGTAATTAGTTGGTATCAATCGTAGCCGCAATAAGCCTAGTTCAATGATATAAATGTTGTAAGGTGCGGCAAAGGTTGGATGCCTGTATTATTAGAGAAAAAGATGGTAAATCCCTGGGGCCTAGACAACTTTATTTTTATGAAAAATCTGACATCACACCGACGATAATGAGGAATCAACGAGCTTCGATATAAATAGAGAGGTGCACGAAAAATGCAACGATACATACTTAGTTTAATTGAATATTGAATATATTTCGAAATATATCAATAGTGTCTTGCCCCTACCTTATTTTTGAGGACGCATAATTTAACGACATAGGAAATTATTTTCAACCGAAGCAAGACAAACTGGCGATAAAATTAAAAAAATTCTACCGAACAGTACTAAATTTGCCGTGTTACTTTATTAGATTTTTGGAGTTCTACGTCATCAATGTTCACAAATGCGCTGCAAGATGCTCTAAAGCATTTTACACACATCTTACGGAGACTGCGACAGAATTCTGTATCACACTAAACCAACTAAGCCGCTTTTGTCTCACCTGTATGTATATCATTGCCTGCATATAGAGTTCTCAAGCGAAAACACACAAACACTACGACACGGCCCGCTTTACACTGTATATTGAAATTTGTGAGAGTGTGAATCAAACTCGGTAGTTTTTTATGCTCTCTTTCAGATGACAGTTCTCACAGGTGACAAAAAATTCTTACAGCTAACAAAAAATAAATCGTAAACATCGCACTTATACAAACGCACCTGGAGAACTCTATACTTGTTTACAAGTTTGACAGGTTAAAACAGGGCACTTAGGGGCCATCCACATACCACGTGGACAGCTTTGGGGGGGGGGGGGGGCCTTGGCTAATGTCCACGGTCCATACAATTTTTTTAGAATTTATATGGACAGTTGTCCACGGAGGGGGAGGGGGGGGGGGTCAGAATCGTTAAAAATCTGTCCACGTGGTATGTGAATGGCCCCTTATTACAATATTATGAGACATTTTTCATAGCCAACTAGTGGTTTTTTAGATTTTGAATGACCGCAATAAAATTGGTTTCTATGTTATATGACAGCAAGCTGGAGTGGTTTTATGGGGCAATAGATAGTAATTATAAAACCAATAATAAAGCAAAATCGCATTGACTCTTGCCGGTTTTATTGTAAGTTTTATTAGAGTTTTATTGACAGCTATCAGTGTTCATTACGACTTTCTATTTTTGGCAACGGGTTTAACCGCCAAGGTAGTAACCAAGTAGCTATAGAATTGTTACTTGGGAATTGCGCTCTTAAAGAGGTAATGCCAGCTGCTTATAGTATGCGGTACTTTTTCCATGTGGTTTTAAAGCAGTTTTATTGCCATTCTTATAATTGCTTCAATAAGCTTGGCAAGGGTGGGCCACCTAGCTGTTAAGCAAACTTATAGCGGTTATCAGAAGGTTCTGATAGTATTTCTAGTTTTAACAGCAGTTTTGCGAAATTGGTCATGAAAACCGCTAAAAGAATGCAATTTGACTTAAATTGTTACTTGGGAAGTCATTAGCCTCAATATAAAAAGTCATTTGGTGTTTGAGAAGCTTCTCAACAACTTTCGACAATGCGCAAAGTTTACTGATAGGGCGCAGATTTTCGACGTTGTTCACGTGCGCCTTTTTCTTTAACGGTCAAATTTTTGCATGCTTCCAAGAATCACAAAAGGTCGAAGTTTCGATAAACATGTTGAATAGGTGCGTATCTATTTGCACAACTAACTGAAGAATAATCTTGATGAACCTTATCGGTAAACCGTCCATTCCAACAGCGTTCGAGTTGATGTCCCAAATGGCATTACCGACTTTCCAGTACCGCACAGGATGAAAACAGAAATTATAAGATGACGCTGGTGCTGATCTTGGTATTGGACTTCGTTGATGTGTACTGTTTAAAAAAATTGCAGAGAACATAGGATTTTTGACGGGTTTCTGCTGTCCAAGAATGCACCTTGTACTTCTGTCGCTTAACGTCTTTCAAATGTATTGGAGCTTGCAACCAATCGTTATACGCCAAGTCTCGTTTGAGCAGAGATCGTCGGACACTTCCACGTGGACGACTGTTGCTGACACGCTCAGGGATGCTCAAATCGTGCATTCGTTTCATGTGCGAGTTAAACAATACCATGGAATCGTTTGGGTTTTTCATTTCATAAAACTGGTTCCAGGGGATAGACAGAATAGCGTTATATGTGGGTCAAAGTTTACGCAGTCATGATAAGTACGCTGATTTGAGGGCCGTGCAATGTCGAAATCGGCAGATGCAAATCTCAAGTCGTGCTGTGACAACCCAGGTAAGCTGACCTGTCCAAATCGTAAAACCTTCTCGTTATAGTTGGTTATAAAAAGATCTAACTACGAGCACCCTTGATTGTTTGAATGTTGGCTCATCACTAACAGACGACAGGGAAAAAGAACGAAGCATCGAGTTAAAAAGCGTACGTTTAGTAGTAAATCAGTATTAAAGTCAACTACAAGAAACACGTTTTCATAGCAAACTGCTAAACTTGCCAACTTCTCAGCTGAAACAGACGAGCAGTCGTTTTCTGGGGAATTGTAGATCACCATTAAGGCCCGAGTACACACACGGCATGACAAGGCCTCCCTGACGAAAATTGTCAGTACCTTCTTGAAACCTTCTAATGTGCCTTCTGTCATCTGCCTCCTTCCACTGGTCTTCGAGGAAGGTGCAATCACACCGTCTCGAACTCCGCCGTGTGCCTACCTTCTTGTCGTCATGCCACCCAATTTATGTTTATTTATGTTTGTTGGAAAAAAAATAAAGCAACACTCTTCTAGAATCACCAGCAGGCGGAAAATGATACAACACGGCGTTGCCAGCCCCTTCGCCAAAAAAAGACGACACAAGACCGTGTGGAAGGCACGATGAGTCTACACGGAAGGTAGTCAAGTACGCAGCCGGAGGCGGCGAAAGACTGCCTTCTTCACTAGAAGGCAAAGCTAGAAGGTTCTGGTTGGAAGGCGTCATAACGGAAGGCGCAATTACGCTTTCTTATTTGTATGGAGAAGGCGTCATTACGCCGTGTGTGTATTCGGGCCTTTAGATCGATGATTTCTCGCGTATTTGGATCAATTTTGAAAATCAATACAATAACCAGGTAGAGAATTGATCATCTTTTTGACTACTGTAATGATTTGTTTTGAAGTTGAGCGTTTGTTATTATTAACCCTCTAGTGCCCAAATTAATTTTTAGACGGACTTCGAAAAAGCTCTATAAACATTTTTTAAGTTCTTATTGAAGCTTTTTAGAGGTTCAACTGGAGACCGTCTAAAGGCGGCATTGGGCACTAAAGGGTTGAGCTTTTGCTCCTGCAAATTTATTATATTCTTGAAAACAATAAAAAAGTATTCGATTGAACAAAAGGTTCGGTTTGTGTTGGGGACAACTGGAATAGCGGAATGCCCCCATTGCATCCGCACGCCGCTGGGCTCATAGGCGGCAGCATAACTGTCACCGAGTGATGCTGAACAGCGCTTATGGATTGAGAGGAAGTTGTCTTATGTCATATGTATATATCTAGTTAGATAAAGAGTTTTAATATGTAAGCACGCGTTTTAATTGGATCGATTGTCCGAAAACTTTTAAGTTGTATTAGCGTTCCAAGAAGTAGTGCTCGGGTCACTAACCACAAAAGTGGCGACGAGTATTCGTTTTTGTTATCTTTCGTGGTTTTGTGCTGAAACTATCGGCAAAAACGTCACCCACGCGGAAACGCAGAAGGATGGATCAGTCTTCCGACGATCTCCCGGATCAGAATCCGGCCAGAAGCGGACAAAACCAGCAGTCGGCAAATGGTCAGCCGATGCAACAACAGTTTATCCGTCCGCCTTTGCTTCAGCAAGCACCGATGCAGCCAAATCCGTTTTCGCAGTGGTTCCAGCAGCAGCAAGGTTATGTAACAGATCTTTTTCGGCAGCAGCAAGAGGCTATTAATCGTCAACGGGAAGTGATGCAGCATTATGACCATTATGTCATCGATCCAGGTACAGGTACCGCCAAATCCGGAGGTGATTCTAGATTCACTCACTAACAACATTAAGGAATTTAGATATGATCCGGAAAACAACGTTACATTCGCAGCGTGGTACAAACTAAGGTGCTAAAGTCCGTCTGCTCATGCGGAAGATGGGAATGTCGGAATACGAGCGTTATGTGAGTTTTACACTTCCAAAATCGCCGAAGGATCATACATTTGCGGAAACAGTGGCAAAACTTACTGCTTTATTTGGTGCCGCTGAGTCTGTTATTAGTCGCAGATATCGCTGCCTGCAGATAGGAAAACAATCCGGTGAAGATTATGTGACTTATGCCTGTCGTATTAATAAGTCATGTGTTGAGTTTAAACTAACTAAATTAACTGAAGAACAGTTCAAATGTTTAATGTTCGTTTGTGGCCTGAAATCCGAACGTGACGCTGAAGTAAGGACCAGGCTACTTACTTGGATTGAAGATCGGTGTGATGTTACGCTAGAGCAACTATCAGAGGAGTGTCAACGATTGTTGAACTTAAGACACGATACCGCCATGATTGAAAATCCAGCAACCGCCAGTGTGTCATCAAGAAAAAAATTTGGAAACATTCCAGCTAAGTTTAAGAGTGGAAGTGAATATAAAAACCAATTTACCGATAGAAAAAAAAGTCTGGAACAACTTGCTGGTTATGCGTTGCAATGCATTATGCAAGAGACTGTACTTTTAAGAATAATAAGTGCAGTGATTGTGGGAGATTAGGCCATAAGAGAGGTTACTGTCGGAGTGCAGTCAAGACTCGATTTGGCAGATACGATCGACACAAAAGTAGTAAGCAGGTGGCAGCAGTGAGAGTAGTGACAGTAAATACATGTAGTTTGCAACAACGTAGAAAATACGTGCCGGTAGAAATTAACGGAACATCGGTACGAATGCAGCTGGACACGCATTCAGACATTACATAATTTCAACTGAATCGTGGGAAAAGGTAGGTAAACCGGATTTACGTGCCTCAACAGTAATGGCGAAAACGGCTACTGGCAGGCCGTTAAAAATCGATGGCGAATTTTCGTGTGAAATATCAATTAAGAATGTAGTTAAATGCTGCTTAGTTCGCGTCACAAGAGAGGACCTTCATCTCCTGATGGGTTCCGACGTAATGGATGCTTTCGAACTATGGTCAGTTCCTTCAACAACTATCTGTAATCAGGTGGCAGGCACGACATCGTATCAAACGTTGCGAGTACAAACCTAAAAGTTTATTTATTCTCACAAAGTTCATGACACCTTCCAGTGCGTACTTGAAGTCATGCGAAGTTAAATCTGATTAGCAGAACTGTTCAAATAAAATAAAACATTAGCAGATGGTTGCCGGGTTTACTGCTTTTCTCTTTGCGCACCTCGCCCTAAAACACAGACTCTTGTTTCTACTACTACGGCTACTACAACTGCACAGAATTGAGAAGTATGTAATTATCACATTCTAGATGAGAACAGCGCTTGCACAATGTGGTCTGGTCCACGTGTGAAGAGAATTCACCAAAACTATTAACAATTAATATCGTCATTAATCCTCCCCACATAGACTGCCGAGATCAGAGTAGGAAGCCCACAACATAGGTATCTGACTCTCATGATCTTCCTTAGCACCCATCCGCTACCCAGAAGCACGCGCCCTTGGGCTGTCAAAGCTGAAACAACTTTGTGGCTCTATCTTGAAGGGTTCTGTAAAGCTATAAGTACCCAAGATTGGAGCTCAACCACCAAGCCCAGGGGATTTGGTGTACGCAAAGCTCTACAGTAAAAGTAAATGGCACTGGGCTCCAGGTGTCATCGGCGGCCGTATTGGTAACGTTTTATACACTGTTTGGGTTGAAGAACGCAGGTTAATACGGTCCCACATCAACCAACTTCGGAGCAGAAATGAGTCACAATTAGAAAGCAGTGCTCCACAACAGCCGCTTTCATTGGATGTTTTGTTGGATTCGTGGAGCCTTTCTAAACAATCCATGCGCTCCACACAGTCTAGTAGTGGCGTAACTACTACACCGATGAACCTTTCATCCAATGCTTCATCCCCGTCTGGCAACAGAAACGCTACTCTGACTGGAACTCCATCAATCTATTCGTCATCGTCATCTTCGTCAGACTTTGAATCAGCAGATAGTGAGCCAGCCAGAATACAAGAAGGTCCATGCCGCTCTTCTAGAACCAGAAGGCCGCCGCAGTGGTTTGACCCCTATCACCTTTATTAAAGGGGGGGGGGGGGGGATGTTGGGGACAACTGGAATAGCGGAATGCCCCCATTGCATCCGCACGCCGCTGGGCTCATAGGCGGCAGCATAACTGTCACCGAGTGATGCTGAACAGCGCTTGTGGATTGAGAGGAAGTTGTCTTATGTCATATGTATGTACCTAGTTAGATAAAGAGTTTTAATATGTGTGCATGCGTTTTAATTGGATCGATTGTCCGAAAACTTTTAAGTTGTATTACCGTTCCGAGAAGTAGTGCTCGGGTCGCTAATCACAAAAGATTGATTAAAAAGACGTTCAATTTAATAAAAGCCTTTATTGGATTCAATAAAATGTCGTAATGGTTCAAAAAAAATCTGTTCATTTGTTTCAAGCAAACGATTTGAGTTTGTATTTATTGTGTTTTACGCGGTTTGCTGTAAACGAATTAATAACGACTTCAGACTGTTGTTATGGTCACGGAGTGCTTCTTCGAGAGTACAGCCCCGACCATATATTAAAAGATCGTCTGCTAGACATTCTACGCCTTTCAACCTTTGAATAATCTCTAGTAATTTGGACTGAAATATCTCGAACGCCGATGAAATACCGAAAGGAAGCCTGAGCCAACGGTAGTGTCCGAATGGCGTCCAAAAAGATGTTATAGCATAACGTGCCAGAAACCCTTAAGTGCATTGACGGTTGAAAATATCTTGGCCTGATCCAGTTCCGGTAAATCTCATCGAGAGTAGTGAACTGGAGATTGGGTCGCTTCAATGCTTTGTTTAATTGAATGGAATCCAAGCAAATGCGAATCGATTCGGATCCTGATGTACCACGTTTACCAATAAGAATGTTACTCACCCAATCCGTGTGTTGATATTCTTTCATGATGATTTCGTCTTTTTCTAATTGGTCCAATTCTGATTTCAATTTCGGACGAAGATCGATTGGGACCCGGCGTGGCTGCTGGATCACCGGAGTAATACTGCGATCGATCTCCAAGGTAACTTCTCCGTTTATATTGATCTTCCCATAACCCTGACAAACGTCGCTAGACTTCTCTATAATCATCTCGGCTTCAATACGATATATTTTCAGCACATTCGAATCTCCTTTATCTGATGTATGTGTTACAGGAATCATGATGACGGCCGTGCAAAACTTGATCAGTCCAAACGTCGTGCACACCTTCAAGGACAGCAGAGGCCTGTGGCTGACGTCAACAACTTGCAGTAGTAACGAGTAAATACTTTTTTTCATTGACATTTACATGGTAGCTTAATCTTTCTGAGAACATTGATTGTGCCACCACCAAAGGCTTGAAGCTTGTACGGTGACGGAAGCAAATCTGGATCCGATTCCCCAGTTAGCTTGCATAACCAGTCAAACTGGTATTGACACCTATATCCAGTTCACATTTTACCTTTTTCCAGTTATCGTTCACTTTGAGGTACACTTCAGCTAGAACATTTCCTCTTTTCTTCGAATTGTCGAAAATCTTGCCAATTTCGCCTTCTAGTTCTGATTCTTCGGAAAGCTCACTGCGTTCATTTTCCGAGTCACTCTGATCTGACAAATCTTCGTGAATTTTCTTCACTCTACGTACACGGTTCCGTTTCGACGAGTTCTGAAGATTTTTTCGACAGACTTTTTCGAAATAAATCTTTCCATAACATAATTTACACTTTTTCTCGTAAGCTGGATATGAACCTTTTGTGAATGTAAGCCAGTCTTCACAAAATTTGCACAAATGGGCTTTCGACGAAGACGCCTTAATCTTTGTTGACTTCCGACGAATTGTCTGTAGAAAGCGTTTGGACGTGCATTGGCGTTATTTCCTCTACGCGACACAAATCCACTACCTTCCTGTTGTAAGATCTGTGAGCATCTTGGATCGCAAATGCGGCCATTTGATGGAGGTGCCAGCTTGTAGGTGATCATTTCATTTTCCAGAGCCGCAAGCTTGCACGGCTTGACCAGGTACTTCAGACTAGCTACGTAATTATCATTGGTTTCTCCCATATTCTGATGAACCGTGAAAAAATCTAATCTATATACAATGATATTCCTGGTACGTGTCACTTTTCTCTTTATGGCTTCTAACACCGCGTCTGCAGAAAATTCGGTCGAAGTTGCAAAACCTTTTGAGATCCTCTGTGCCCACAATAGAAAGAAGGAAACTCACTTTTTTCGCGTTTTCATCATCGGGCCACGTGTTCATACCGACTGCCGTGGCGTTATTCTGCCAGTTGTCCTGGAAAAATGAGAAATTTTCGTTCATGTCTCCTTCAAGACATAATGGCGGAGGAAGCGGTACATTCTGGGGCACTGTTGCTGAGCTACTGCAGAAGCCTCGCGCTGCTGGTTGAGCAGTTGCGCGAAAATTCTATTTTGGTTTTCCAATAACCCACCCGCATAATCAATAACCATAAACGGATGATAATTCGTATGATTTAACTATAGCCCATACAGTCGGGACTATATCCCGAACTAGTTGTTAGCATAGACTAAAGAGACATAGATATCCAAGTTGGGCTTCGCTGCATATAATCTCAAGGCAACACTATGAACTTCCTACTGTAGGCCGTTGGGTGAACTAAAGCATATCCACTCGGAAAAATATCATGGTACTCCTTATCATTTCAGTGGTGAGCTTGACCAGATTCTCACACCCAGAAAAATATTATGTTACTTTCAATCAGTTTTGTACGGCGGTTTTCAATCGTTTTTACAATATAATCTAGATGATTTGCAATTTCAATTTATTACAACAATAATGCAAAGAAATGCTCGCGTAATTTTACAAATTAGCATGAGTCACACAATGTAAACATCTCATAGATACTCTCATCGAATTGTCGAAGGTGACAAAAAGAAAAAAAAAACAAAGCTTCACATTCACTTAAATTATTTTAACATTGTTTATGTTGTACTTGACGTTCGTGAATTTTGACAAAATAAGTCATGCTATGCTTTGCTACTCGTTGTAAGTGAATTTTGAGGATATTAAGAGACGTATATAACAACGATTTTCAACGCAGTAATGTAAAGCCTTAGTTATAAATAGCGTTTAGCGGTATTCACCAAAATAAATATTGTATCGTTTTTAAATAGAACTTAAAAGGATGAGTGAAAATTTCCAAATTTGATTTTCTCAGTTCTTTGTAAATATTAATAAATCGAGTTAAACATTCAAGCAAGGAATAGTGAAATTGATAATGAATGAGATCACAAACAATAATCTGCAACGGAAGCTACAAACCGAATAGGAGATGAGAGCTTCGTAGCCGCAAGGTTACAGAGTCCGCTTTGACAAGCGAGTGGTCGTGGGTTCGAATCTTAGTAGAATCAGGCCATTTGGTTGTCAAAGGACTTTAACATGGGTTCATTCTCAGGCTCTCTACTACATACCCTTCCTTCAAGCTGAATTCTATAGTACCCTTGCCGACTTTCATCCTAACAAAAAAGTCCCTCTTATAATAAAACTGTTCTGAGTAACGTATAATAGTTCTCTTCAGGGAATTGTAATTATGACGCGGTCTTGGCTGAAGGAACGAGGTTTCGATACGACTCCTTCCTCTTGACAAAAATATAAGTCCTACTTATAATAAACCTGACCAGAGGTGAAGCATTGAGTGCCTCTTCAGGGAATTGTGATGGTGACGCGGTGTTGGTAGGAGGAACGAGGTTCGATAAGACTCCTTCCTCTTGACAAAATAAGTCCTTCATATTTCTGATTTCAGAAATATTTACCCTCTACAGGGAATTGTAATTGGCGATATTGGCACGAGGAACGAGGTTTCGATAAGACTCCTTCCTCTTGACATAATAAGTCCCTCTTAGAATAAACCTGGCCAGAGAGGAACGTTGGGTGTAGCCTCAGTTCAGGCAATTGTAATTTGGCGATATTGGTAGGATAGAAAACAGGCTCGGTATAGTAGAGCAGTAAGCTTGAAATGTAAGGGTAAACTCTCACACACAAGCACGGATATAAATATAAAAAAAAGCGTATCATTCACTTCAATAGTGATACTGCCAATAATATGAAGTGCGGAGTACAGAAAACACCTGGGCAATATCACAATAGATCAAAATGTCTCTGGTCGCAGTGATGAGTCCACACAGAGAAAAAAAAACCGAATAGGAGAGCATCCTACAGCATTATTTGACGGCTGAGGCAGAATTATTAACCCAACCAGTTCCGCAAAGGGATTAAAGCTGTATAGTGGTTCTCAATCGACTATTGAAATTGGTACAAACAACAAATGAGTTATGCTAATGATGACTAGAGCAAGATACCTGACTTCATACATTTTGCTCGCAACACCTTTATAACGGTGCCCTCTGATGACCTTAAAACTGTGATTATTAGCAAAATCGATTTATCATGCTCAATCCGCTAGATGAAAACGAAAACAAGATGGCAATACCGTATAAGGATATTGAAAATTAGATGAGATGAGATTAGATGATATTGAAACTCGTGTCCGCTGCATACTGCAAGAGTAACGTATTGTGTACTAGCTTAGATTATTGAAACATAGATATCCAACTCAACCAACAATACGGGCAACAAAAATGTGGCGCCCCTCCGAGTATGATGGCGGTTGGGTGAACTACATTTAATGAGCACACACAGAAAAATATTGAGGTAATTGCTATCTTTTTAGGCTTGGTCAGATTTGTGTTTTAACAAACTAATCTATATGGTCTAGATAGTAATAATAATTTATTACAATAGGAGAAAAATAAATGTCAATGTCTGAGATGACCATGATATGAATTATTTATTTTGATGATAGTATGGCTAATCGTTCATAGTCGTTTCATAGTACACAATACGTCACTCTTGCAGTATGCAGCGGACACGAGTTTTGCTGCGCGTGAACGAAATTTGAACTAATTTGTATACTGTTAATTTGGTGATGACGACAAGGTGGTGAAAGGTTAAGCATATTTTTCAATATCATTATATGGTCCTGTCATCTAATTTTCAATATCCTCTTACAGTATTGCCATCTTGTTTTCGTTTTCATCTAGCGGATTGAGCATGATAAATCGATTTTGCTAATAATCACAGTTTTAAGGTTATCAGATGGCACCGTTATAAAGGTGTTGCGAGCAAAATGTATGAAGTCAGGTATCTTGCTCTAATCATCATTAGCATAACTCATTTGTTGTTTGTACCAATTTTAATAGTCGATTGCGAACCACTATAAAGCTTTAATCCCTTTGCGGAACTGGTTGGGTTAATAATTCTGTCTCAGCCATCAAATAATGCTGTAGAATGTTCTCCTATTCGGTTTGTTGCTTCCGTTGCAGATTATCGTTTGTGATCTCATTCATTATCAATTTCACTATTCCTTGGTTGAATGTTTAAATTGGTTTATAATTTTTGCAAAGAACGGAGAAAATCAAATTTGTAAATTTTCACTCATCCTTTTAAGTTCTATTTAAAAACGATGCAATATTTATTTTGGTGAATATCGCTAAACGCTATTTTTAACTAAGGTTTTACATTACTGTGTGAAATCGTTGTTATATACGTCTCTCAATATCCTCTTAATTCACTTACAAGGAGTAGCAAAGCCTAGCATAATTTATTTCGTCAAAATTCACCAACGTTAACACCAACATAAACAACGTTAAAATAATTTAAGTGAATATGAAGCTTTTTTTTTCTTTTCGTCACCTTTGACAATTCGATGAGAGTATCTATGAGATGTTTACATTGTGTGACTCATGCTAATTTGTAAAATTACGCGAGGTTTCATTGCAGTTTCATTGCATTGTAATAAATTGAAATTGCAAATCATCAAGAATATATTGTAAAGTCGATTGAAAACCGCCGTACAAATCTGATTGAAAGTAACATGATATTTTTCTGGGTGTGAGAATCTGGTCAAACTCACCACTAAAATGATAAGGAGTGCGGTGATATTTTTCCGAGTGGATATGCTTTAGTTCACCCAACGGCCTACAGATGGCAAGTTCATAGCGTTGCCTTGAGATTATATGCAGCGAAGCTCAACTTGGATATCTATGTCTCTTTAGTCTATGGTACTAGTCATCTTTGGTTATACTTAAAAACATATTGTTGAAACGACTATGAACGATTAGTCATACTATCTTCAAAATAAATAATTCATATCATGGTCATCTCATACATTGACATTTATTATAGTCCTGTTGTAATAAATTATTATTATTATCTAGACCATATAGATTAGTCTGTTAAAAACACCGCACAAATCTGACCAAGCCTAAAAAGATAGCAATTACCTTAATATTTTTCTGTGTGTGCTCATTAAATGTAGTTCACCCAACCGCCATCATACTCGGAGGGGCGCCACATTTTTGTTGCCCGTATTGTTGGTTGAGTTGGATATCTATGTTTCAATAATCTAAGTTGTTAGGCACGTTTATGGTTATTGATTATGCGGGTAGCTAATTGCTCCTCCATTTTATTAATTCACTTTTAGAAAGATTAAATCACTTTCTTAACTCGCTATCTCGGGTTAATCGATGCCCGACAATTTCAATTATTTCCCGAACTTTATACCGCGAAAACTTCTGACACCATGTTACGGATATGGTTCAGAGTTAAACCTTGGTGCGTCGTAACAAAGAGCTTCATTGCAATGAATAGAACATTTTACAAACTGGCAGGTGTCATGGATCCTGCTGATATTGATGTTGCTTTTACGTGCGTTATGTCAGCGATTCCGAGCTATCTGTCAAAACTACATTCATGAATTAAGGTTCAGAAACGTCTCGTAAAATGGTCTATAGGGAATGGGAATCAAGGTTAATACAACATGGAATATACACTGCATATAAAACTACTGTAACAGCCAGTTTATCAACGACGTTTTGATAAGTTTTATATGAATACATAATATTATCAAGCGGATTTCGATTGAACTAAAGCTTAATAAGCTCTTACTCAACCAAATTGTTTGCTGGGAACACTTATTAGAGACGCGGGCTACTCTAATACTACTTTGCACTGTTCACTACAATGAGAGATTCGAAAACATTACGTGGCATAGAATTTCCTAGATGGGAAAATGAGTTTTTCACATAAACCGCATCTACTCAAGAAGCTGAAGTTAGGAGACTAGAAAAATTTCAAAAAATCGAACTTCAAAGCTGATTTATACCATGTTGAAATTTCGTCCGAAACAGAATGGCCATTCTGTTTCGAAACAGAGTGGTCTATGTACATAAATCGAGGTAATACCGTCATGAAATATGTGACATGTAACATCAATGTTACACGTCACATGTTACATGCCATGTATATTATACGAGTTAACGTTATTTTTATTTATGTACATAGATCACTCTGTTCCAGTAAAATATATATGAAGTCAGAGTGTTCTGTTCCAGTAAAATATATATGAAGTCAGAGTGGTACATTGGTGATATAAAATCACCGATTTCGCAAAGAAACTGTTAATTTTATGTATCCCAATGTTAAACCATTTCATAACCTATATTCAAAGATGACTAGAAGAAGACATGATTGTCGCTGCGCGTGAGCAAAAGTCGAACTACTTTTTACACTGTTAATATGATGTATACTTAACGTCAAAATCAACTGACGACAAGGCCAAGACATAACTGCTGAAAGGTGAAACAATTTTTTCCGTATCCATGTGGACGACTGTACGGTGCTGCCATCCGAAAAATGTTAATAATGAGTACGAATGTTTAGTCCTCAAACATCAAACTCTCCGGAAGAATCAAGAATAATCGGCGCATCATTTAAAATTGAGCGTACCATCAGAACTTCATAATAACCGCTATGAGCGCGCTCTACAGTCAAGTTTTCCACTCTTGTCGAGGTTAATAAAGCAAAAATCGGGTGCCCCGATGAACCTGACCATAATGGTGCTGAAACCTGGCTTGCGACATATCAAACGTTTAAGTGTTGGTAGAATGGGACCTGAAAATAAATATAACCCCTTATTATAAACCCCCACTTTGACAGTCAATTTCACACTTTTCATTCGTACTTTGAAGTGCAAAAAATATGGCAATAGCATTAAATGCAAAAAATGACAATATCATTAATTTGCATGTTACCTTAAGCGTCGAGCTGACCAAACTGCTACACTTTTTTCGTATACAATCTTGAACAGCTCAACGATCAATGACGAACTATGCACGTTAAATCGGTTTTGCTCATAGTGATTTATTTATGAGAATTTAAGTCATCAGATGGCAGCACTAACCGTCGGAAATCGGTCGTATTCAAAATGTATGAAAAATATGGAAGTTAGGTATCTTGTTCTTGTTATCTTTGCTATATTAGAACATTTTGTTTGAAAGAATCCGTTGAACAGAATTTTATTCAGAGATTTTTCGAAAATTGCTTCTCCTGAACAATTTGCTCGATGGCTCATAGACCACTCTGTTCCGCAACGGCTCAAATGAGAAACAAGGTTCCCAATGTATGTTTCAGTATAGGTAGCAATAGTTATTTTACTAATTTGAAGGTAAACTAGTGACTTTAGTGACCTTTTTGTCTTAAAATAGTGACTTTTTAGTATGAATAGTGACTTTTTGGTGACTAGACTCAAAATAGTGACAAAATCACTAAAAAGTGACTCGCTACTAGCCCTACCATTCAAAATGATTCTAACATATTGAGCCAGTTCTACCTCTAGGTTACGTAATGCTAGTCTACAAAGGATAGTGGTTGGAAAGATTTGTATCAACATTGATGTTCGATAACGTATTTATACGTATTATCTACATCAGAATCATCAAGTTTCGATTTACGTTCAACTGGGAACTTTTTCGGTTACTATCCACCGCAAAACATTGCTCGTGAAGTTTCAAATGATTTTTCTATGTGATTTATTTTGTGCGGTCCCCATTCAAAAACAGGTTTGACTGTACTTAAGAGGGCCGGAAGTTTCGATGAGATTTACCACTCCTCCATTACAATTTTTAAAGTTCTTACATGATTGTAGTCGTAAATCAATAGGTATCGCGTTATGACGGATAATTGAAAATATGCCACATATATCTCTAAAATGTATATTTAATGCCTTTTCTTGGGAATTGAAATTTAATAGCCCTTATCTTGCCAGCAGTTTTATCAAGCTCATGTAAAACTAAAACCATTTTATGTATTTCCGGCCAGTTTCTTAAGATGTATAGAAATATAATGAATCTCTTACAACTGAACATGAATGCTGTAGTGACTTTCAATTAGTTATAGCTGTCGGCTGATTCTGCCAAATCCCTTATATCAGAGCTTAGCCTGTTGAATAACTCCTGCTGTTTGCATACAGTACTTAGGTTGCTTGGGCTGTGAAAACTAAAGCGAAGTTGTTGAGTTTCCCATACTTTAAACATCGATGGCCGATATACCGTTGTCAATTATGCGTTATTAATATAAGCTTTCGGCATTAGATGATCGTGGTTTTTTCAATTTTTCCATATTTTTGATGACAATGTCGTGCAATGAACAATAACGGTTTCTTACTTCACTTAACACCAACCACAAACTTAAAAATTCTTTTTCGTCAAGTTCCTGTAAATAATAAATTGAATCAAACTAGTCGACACCTATTCGAAACCAGTACTCACTTGAACGGCGCGACGATAATCATCAATATGTGGATACTTTGCAACTTTAGATACTACCTTCGCTCGGGACACAAAGTATCTAGAAATTTGATCAAAGAAAGCAGCAGCTTCAGTTTCAACTGATTGAATTTCAGCTAAAGTGTCTTCCTGGATGGAAACTCCAAAGTTATTGCCATCCTCAATCTTGGGAATCATAAACGAGATCCACATTTTAAGTAGATTGGAATCTTCTACCAAAGCTCGGATAACTGGTTTGACAACTTTGATTAGCTCACAAATAGGTGTATTACATTGGACGCGACCATTCGGTAATGCCATTACTCTTGTACCACTAATCGTAGATAAATCAATACGAGAACGTTTTGCAGTCGGTTCATCAGATTCGCTTTTCATCGGCTCAGTATTGTTCAGCTCGATCGGATCTGGCACTGGAATGTTAAGATCCTGAAAATATAAATATATGCATAAACATTTTGATGCTCATTTATGTAAAAAACTGCAAACCTGATACACATCGGAAAAGTTTCTTTCGGAAAATTGAGGAGTCGAAAGCAAATCATTCAGCTTGACGATTTTTTCAGGAAATCCTTTAATAATGAGTTCTTCAGCCTTTTTTATTAGATTATCTTTGTATTCCTGGACCTTAAACAAATTACACACATATATAAAGGGAACTCTTTTGCTGTGTTATAGAGAGGTATAACAAATAACAAACAAACTAACTGAACCGATGGTTTGGAAACCGTATAGGTATATACTAGTCAACTATGTGAATCATTTCTATATACACCGTGAGGCGTCCTAATTCTGCGCGGCTCCTTATTCTGCGCACTTCGTACCAAACTGTTGATGCCGTTTAGTGAGAAAGAAAACATAAGCGGAAAGTTAACAGTTAATATATAGGAAATTACTTCCAAACTTCATTTTTGAAAGTCTGCTTTTAATTAATATTTTTTTAACATTTTAATACGAAGTGCGCAGAATTAAGAACCGCGCAGAGTTAGGGCGCCTTACGGTATGTCAGCATATCATTTCATTATTCGCCTAATTTCAGCATACTGAAATTTCATGTTCCTTCAAAATGAAAACAACCTTGACATGTTGTCCCATTTACCGTGAACCAATTTTTAAGATTATTAGTTAACAAAAAAATACACGGATAATAAGTAAGCAATTGTAGTAGAGCTAAAAGCAAAGTAAAGCCTTGGTGCTACATTCCGATGTAGAACTCGACCTTCTGTTTAATATACACATACTTCGCAGCCAACTGTCTAGTGTACAGGACTAGCGCTACTGCTTGCTACGATCCTACTGACACTAACAGTCTTCTTCCGAGCCGAGACTCAAACCTACGACGACTGGCTTGTTAGGCCAGCATCGCACCTCGGGACCAACTGGATTGTAGTAGAGCTACCACACGTAAAAATAAACTAATCGTTACAAAAAAACTGATTAAAATATACCCAAAATTTAAGAGAGTCTTTATGTATACACCAAAATTACCTTGTATAGAATTATTGTGACTGGGAACTCCAATCTACTGTACTATTTGCACGTGTAATATAACTATTTAGAGCAGGGCCCATGCTATTTTTATCCTTGCTTGTACCACAGACTAACAGACATAACACGTCGAACAAATTTCCAGTAAAATCATCGTTTGGCTGATTCCAGTACTTTACGTTAGTAACACTAGCACCATCTGCTGTCGTGTTCGCGCTGCGTCATGTATTTCGACATCAGCGCTAGCGTTACTGCATGTGTCAAATGAGGAACTACAAAATATGTATGAGATTGCATGACAGCGCCTCAGACGACGTTTTCGCGCGATGACTGTTATTTGATTGAAAATTTGAAATGAACGTTTTTTGTGGCGATGGAGCTAGGTTCCAGTGTTACGTCTGTTAGTCTGTGCTTGTACTTTGGTATGTTTTTACGCATCCTTTGCTTATTGTTCTACTATACTCAGTATTATTCCGCCTGGCATTATCACCATTTACAATTTTTTGACGACTTTTTATTATAAGAAAAAAAATGTTTTGTCAAAAGGAAATTCATAGAGAGAATTCGTAGAATATTCAGCGTTATGTTGCAATAATTGAGAACGAAATGGCCTCATTCTACTAACATTAGAACCCATAACCATGCCCGCATATCTTAGTGAACTCTGCAAACATGTGGCTTCGAAGGTCTCCATCTCACACTCGGAAAGTTGGACGCACCGGTCTTCCCAAAATAGAGTAAATTACGTATCATCATCCCTTTACAATTCCAAATTTGTATGATCAGTATCAGCCTTTACAGAAATATATCAGCCTTTGCAGAAGATAGAATAAACGAAAGAAATTCACTTGTTGTTTGCTCTACTACCACTATAAGAAATTTATGGCGTTAGTGACATAAAGTAACTTATTAGAATTTTTTACGTAGTTAAGCATTTTTCGATAAATGATTTGGAAGTGCTTAAATAATCATTGTTGCTTTTTTGTCTACTACCCTTACATGACATCTACTTTTCCATCATTTCACGTGAAGGCTCATTTGATTGTCAGATAGAAGATTCTTGTATGTTAACCTTACTTTTTGCGTAGTTACTAATATAATTGTATGTAAACGTATTGAGTTGAGGTCACCTTTTGATATGTTCAATAAGAAGAAACGTAGTGATATTTAACTTGAAACTCGTAACCACAAGCACAAAAAACGACTTATTTCTTTTACTTAAGCTTAGTTCAACAAGTTGAATTTACAACATACAAGCCATTTCACTATGAAACAAAACGAATAACAGGTAACGGTACGTACCTTCTTTGCTGTATCGTCTACTTCACCCATTTTAAAATTCTCTATGGTAACTGTTGTAAGCTTAAAAAGGAAGTTTCAATACGAACAGTAATTGCATACAAATAATTTCCACGCTGTGAATAAAAAACAATTATATTCGCGCAACCAACCCTTCAAAAACCTATCTGATAGAGATGCCAGATTAGCATTGAGCGATATTTTATCGATATCGAAAAAATCGATACTGCTGAGTCGATATTTCCTGATATTTCGACTTATTTGGATCGGTCAGAGCTGCCAGATTTTATTTTGAAAAACCTGTATGCCCCCTCAAAAAATCTGTATTTTTCTGTATTCTGTTCGTGTGCCTACAAGTGGTTGGGTTTGGGGTAACTGGGCCTGGAATTCGAATTATTACGATCGCGTTCAGCAAACTTGAAATTTTCCTGATCGTTTTGTAATTTCTTGAAAAATTACTGATGTCGGTTAATGTCGGACACAACAAGAACGAAATCGAAAAAAAATCAAGAGAAATGAAAGAATCCTTTTGAAATGTTTCTAGAGATTCAACAATTTTCATTTTCGAACGCATTTAGAATCTCCCCGCGAGATCTGTCAATTCAATGTCAAATATGACTTTGACATCAGATTTGACGGATTGCGGTCCGATAACTGCAAAGTTGTTGCAGTTATCGGTCTCGCAGTTGAAAAGCAGTTGAAAGACTTGCAGTTATCGAACGACGACTGTACCAGTATGAAATTTTTCAACGGTTATAATAGCAACTATTTGTATAATTGTATTTATATTTATCCATCATATAACCAAGCAAAAGCTTAAATTGCATTTTGCAGAACGTTTGGTAATTTGTAACGAATCGTCAGCTTTGTAAATGCCGACTCATTCAGCAACTTTTGTTGGACGGTTTGCAATTTTTTGCTGAACAATCTTCTTTTTTTGACGTTTCAGCGCCAATGAAAAACTGATGCTGATGCTGTTGAAAACTCAGTGAAAAGTTTGCTGAGTTCGGTAAAAGAAACTATCACACCCAGCTAGCTGGCATCTCTATCTTATTTGCTTTGCTCCGTTAGGAGCTAACATCACTGCGGATCCGCAATTTGTGGGCCCCATTGACAGATGCTATGTTATGCGTATGAAAAGTGGCGGTGATATGCTATCTCGTTTACACACTCGCTGAGATGTTAGTCCTCGAAACATGGCGGGATGCCAGCTAACTGATCACACCAAATTATTGAAGTCCGATTCAGCAATATTTACTGAAATTCAACAATAAAAACCATGTACTGAGATTTCAGTAATTTAAATGTGTACTGAAAATTCGGCAATACGTTTTGGTTTATCGACATTCAGCAATCTTTCCTTCGATTACTGAATATACGGCAATATACTGTCAAAATGAAAATATGGTGCTTGTTGTCAATATTTTTGATCCGCGCGCCTAAAAAAAGGCATGTGCGCGCGTAAAAAAGGCGACAAAAGGCTTGAAGGACTTGAACGCCGACCGTTAAGATGTGAAGGAAGTGTTTGGTGAGTGAAAAAATGAATTAATCTTGTTTTTCTTTAGTTCAGTGAAGGAAAATGACGAAAAAATTATTAGCAAAAATCGACTTCCAACGTGCCAAACATGAATGACATTACACATTGCTGAAACTTCAGCAAAATACCGTCAAAACGCATGACATTTCACATTGCTGAAACATTCACACTTAAAACTGGATCTCGAGCTCGCAAAAATACACCCGAGTTTACTCGGCGACTTTGGATTCAACCGATATTTCAGCAAAAAATTCCGGTTGCCGAAAGTCGTCAGATCATTTTGCCGAGATTTCGTCCAAAAAACTGAGCTTGACGGATCTCGTCTCTATTCTTTGCCGAATATATCGTTAAACACTGTTGTTGCCGAGGTCAGCAAAAACATTACTGGTATCTCGGCACAAATTTTACTCGTTGCCGTGTTGCGGCAATACATCTGTCATTCTCATGAACGAGCTGCCGCCATTTTTCTTAGTGCAAATTTATGCGTGTCACGGGTGAGCAAACAGTAAGCAGATACAAGTTGGCTGAAATTTGTGCAAATTACAAGTGTTTACAATCCGGTAGCCGAAAAAAAAGTAGTACAGTTTGGTGGGAAGTGGCTGGAACTCAAAAAGTGTAGTTTCAAATCGTGTGAAGACAATATTGTATATGTTTTAGGGATAGGCATTAGACGTAATTTTAGATTAGATGTTTAGCTCAATGCCCTACTTGCGAGCATGATAAAGATAAGTATTCAAGATTTAGTATGAATAAATTTCTTTACTTACTAAAACTCATCGAGCTTATAATTTATCTTTTGAAAGAAAACTACCTGATTCACAGCAAAACTATTTTCTGCGATTGGATTCCACTGAAAAAACGGCTCTTTACTCTGCCGAACATTCAGCTTATGTAACCGAAAGGTCGTTAGACTGGTTTGCCGCAGCTCGGCTGGATTTGCCGAGAGCACAGTCAACTGTCTACCGCGATTCTCGGCATAAAATGACATTTGTCAAATATTGGTTTTCCTAGATTCTCGGCAAAAAAGATTCAGCCGAGATGGTTACCGAGCACTCGGCTGTCCAAATCTCGGCACAAACAATGCCGAGATTCGGCGAAATTTTTTAAGTGTGTTTAACAATAAAATAAATTTCATCGCTAAAATAATTACTGAAGTTTCAGCGTGGCAAAATTCAGTAAAAGTGTACTGAATTTCAGTAAAAAAATTTGGTATGTAGTCACACTTATTTTCGTTTTAATTGTTCGGTAATTTTAATTACGGTCACGTTCAGTAAATTTGAAATTTAACTGGCCATACTGTTATTTCATGAAAGTAGTCCATCTATGGCAGTTCTATCCTATCCAAATAAGTTGTTTATAAAGACCTATTCAAAACATGTACTTCGTGCATACTAAACGATGCGCGTTCAGTGTGCGCTGCGTGGCAAGCAGCGCTTGCTGCTATATCGATCGCGCGGCGCGCGTTGGAAATGTTAAAACTCGGTATAGAAAATTGGCTCGACGGCTACGTTTCTTTCGCGACATACCCGATTTTTTAAATGTATCTTGCAGGGTTTTTTCTCAGCTTTCCAATGGTTGTCTCAGAATTGAAATCGGTGGTTGCCAACCTGTTCAAAAACGCGTTTTCATGATAAAATTCAAAATGGCGGAGAATCCAAGATGGCGGTCAAACTTTGGAATACTCTACATGAAAGTCCTAGATGTTTTCTGTATAATGAAATGCTGTTTGTAGAGGGTTTTGGGACAAATATTTGAAATATAGCTCGATAAAAATATTCGATTTTCACTTTTCTGAAAATTTGTTCACCCCTTGGCGAACAAGGGGTCCACCAAATGGAACAAATTTATGTGCAGTTATTAATTTTTTACTGCGTTTAATTGAACTAAGATAAAAAAAAATCAATTTTTAGAGACCTCGTGTCACTAGTGGCCTGGTTTCAGCGAGAATTGCCCACAGTTGAACAACATTCACTAGACGAGCTCAGCAAAAAATATTACTGACCTCTTCTGTGAATTTAAATATTTTCTGCACTTTTTTATGGTTCAGTAAATAAAAAGAATGTAAAGTTTTTTTTTCTCTTCGTCACATTCGCCAATTGGGTTGTTTAGCTATTCACGGATTTCTGATTTTTATATATCATTTGAAAAAGTGTAATTTTTTTTAACAAAACGTGATTTTTTAAAACTTTATATCATTATTCTTCGATTTTCAAATGAAGAATAAAAATTCGCTCTAAATCGCTACAATGACAGTTGGTATATGGGCGAACCACATACATAAGACATACGTAACACTCAGGAAGAAATCTTCCAAAAAAGTGTCGTTGTCTCGTTTATACTCGAAAAATGCTGCATTGATTTTGTAAATAACTTTTTGACAGTTCCTTATGGGCTTTCTTTGGGGCTCGATAAAGCCGAGAAAAAGAAAATTCATTTTGTTCATTATTTGTCGATTAGTTGGACAGGACGAGGTACGGAGTACTATGGGGCAACGTGTACCAGAAAAAAACGCCAGTGTTACGTATGCCTTATGTATGTGTGCGAACTGTCATTGTAGCGATTTCGAGCAGTTTTAAATCGTGATTTAAAAAGCGAAGGACAACGATAGAAAATTTTCACGTTTATTTAGAAAATGCAGATCTTTCAGATGATATAAAAATCTGATATAGCTACACACTTAATAAAAAAAATCGTTCGGTAGATTTTTTTACAACAATCCATCGGTAAAGTGTAATAACACCGGTTTTCCGCTAAAAAAGCATTAGATTAACGAGTGTTCTGTAATATCTGCAAGTTTTACCATAATTTCGTTAATTTTTACCGAAATATTTGCATAATTTTACATTCACGGAAATCTGTATAACTTTTTACCGAACAATCTGTGAAACTGTCAAATTTTAAATGTGGCGGCCATTTTTCTCATACGTGCAACCGTGCAAGACGCGAATGTATCAATGAAAAATATTCAGCAGAAAATATTATATAAGTTAATTTGGTTTTAATTGCTGTCGAGTGTGAACATAATATGGAAAAAAGTTATACCTTAGGTAAAAAGAGTATGGTAGAAACTTCATATAAAACTTTTTTAATTTTCTGTTCATTAAACTTTCGAGGATTAAACTCTCAAGAATTGCCTTACGCTCTATTTAAAAAAATATAATATAACTGTGTAACTCTGTTTACCAGCTGAATATCCGAAATCCGTTATTTCTTTGAATCAATAAAATAAAATTTTTCATCAATTCGAAGAAAAAAAAACATTTCACATCAATCCGGTATTTTTTACAGGTGCGGTCGGTATTTTTTCTTTTTTTCTTAAACATTTTAACAGGTTCTTCCGGTAAAATTAACAGGCTGTTCGGCTTGAAACATTACCAAAAAAACTGTGAAAATTACCGACTTGGTGGTAGGTAGTTTCACAAGCTGTTCGGTAATTTTCGGAAACACCGAAAATTTCACCGAACGTTCAGCTGTTGAGATTCCGGTAAAATTTTACCGAATCCGGTGTTTTTTTTTTTAACTGTGTAAACAACCCAATTTTATGAGAGTATCTATGAGATGTTTACATTTTGTAATTCACGCTAATTTGAAAATTTACGCGAGATTTGCTTTTTAGTATTGTTGTAATAAATTGAAATTGCAAATCATCTAGACCATATACGATAGTCGACTGCAAACCGCCGTACAAATTCAATTGAAAGTAACATGATATTTTACTGGGTGTGCGAATCTGGTCAAGCTCACCACTGATAAGAAGTACCATGATATTTTTCCGTGTGGATATGTTTTAGTTCACCCAACGGCCTACAGATGACAAGTTCATAGTGTTGCCTTGAGATTAGAGGTGGGAAAAATGGTTCACTATAGTGAGCGGATCAGAGCGGTTCCGCTCACTAAGATGAACTAGTTCTTTTTAACAGCTCACTCGCTCTTTTCGTTCCTCTATAATTTTTGGTTTTTATCAGTGTAGCTAATTATCAGACACCGCAAGCGAGAGCCAGGTGAAAGCTTCACACCCGATTTGCCAAGCGCAAGGTCGCGCGAAAAATTACAATAGAACTCCCAGAAACAAGCTGCCATCAAACGTCTGCCCTGACATGACCTGCATTTCTCACCACTCAGTCACCAGCCAGCCGCAAGAGCATGCAAAAAAACAACTTGCAACAGTCCATACACAGGTACACGGGTTGGCTAACGCCGAGTACGCACACGAATGGATGTGGAACGAAAAGAACGAAAGAACTGATTCACTGATCTGGCAATCCGCTCGCAGGCTGATCAAAAGATTCAGTTCTTTGAAAGAGCGAAATCTTTCGCTCTCAAAAGAACTGGTTCGTTCGATGGCTTTTTTGTTCAGCTCGCAGGCAATCCGCTCGCGATCAGAAGATTTCGATCTTTTAAAGAACTGATTTTCTGATCAGCTCGCGAGCGGATTGTCTGCATAGATTCAAAAGATCAGTGAACCAGTTCTTTCGCTCTTTTCGTTCCACTTTTCGTGTGCGTCCCGGCGTTAGCCAGCCCGTGTGCTGTGTGTGAACTGTGGCAAGTAGATTTTATTTTTTATTCCCGCGGCTGGTGGATGGTTATGCATAGGAGAGCAGGCAGCCGGCGGCAGCTATTTTCTGGGAGTTCTATTGCAGTGTCGCACGCCGCTTTGCGCTTGGGGTGTAAAGCATTCGTATGGCTTTCGCTTGCAAAATCAGCTTCAGCTTTTTGCTTGAAGTAAGGGGTGAGTTACCGCTCCTTAAAAAAAAAGCGATAGATCACTCACTCACTTTGAAGAACCAGCTCTTTAGATCAGTTCGTGAGCGGATTGCCCACCCCTACTTGAGATTATATGCAGCGAATTCCAACTTGGAAATCTATGTTTCTTTAGTCTATGGTTTAACTGAAGAACCAAAAACGAGACAAATCTCTTTATTTTAAGTATCGGCATCTAGCGGTGAAGAGGACGCATTTTACACTCGAAATTTTATTTTCGTCGAGAGAATCCTTTGTGCTCCCTGGTACTGGTATAGCGAGGGTGTCTTTTTTTCCATGATAATCGTACAGTACCACCCGCATATACGTGCAGCGATTTTTATGTACATACATTTTTAATGAATTTCATTGTTGCCCAAGTTGAAAACTGAATATCCTAATGTCGTAAGCAGTGCTGTGTATAGCGCGTCTGATATGCATTACTTGCAATGTTAGGTATAAAAAACGGTGCGAGAAAAAAATATTGTCGTTAGTCGAGACATTCAGTTTCCAAGTCCAACGAAAATATTCAAGTGAATCAACTAACAGGTTAAAATAGTTTCAACAGTCGCGAATTGTACAATCCAATAAAATTTATTAAACAATGGTTGATAGATTTTTAGTTTAATGTGTTCTATTTACGTTGATTGTGAATTGTTTCTTAATTTCCGCTTCAAAGATCTCTTGAATGTCCTGTCTTAACATAGACTAAAGAAACAATAGTTTCAATAATCTATGCTCTGGTCAAAAGGGGCGAGCAGAGGGGCGCGGTTAAACACTTATATCCCACTTGCAAATCGTTTTTATCTGAAGAACGTTTCCTTAGTAAATTCTCTAACGATACAACAAAATGACAACTGTAACCGATACGCGATTGATTTTTCATTTTTAATATTTTTATTTCATGGCCTACTGGCGCATAGTTTAATTTAACAGAAGGCCAACAACTTAACGGATATGTACATGTAACTATCATATGAATTCTCATTTTTATAATGCTTGAAACTGAAGAAAAGCATCAAGGTGTACGGATTTCGATACTGTACGGGTTTCGATCCAGCACGGTAATAGCGAATTTCTTCACACGGTAAAAGTCGAAAACCCATCAATGGGTATTGTTGTACCCATTTTTTCTGTCATATGCAGCTGTCAAAAACATGGGTAAATTTAAAAATGTGAAATGGGTAAAATTGTACGCATTAGAAAGACATGTTCTTAGAAAAAAAAAATGGGTCATTTGTTCACCCATTAAAGGGTGAAAAAATACTTCAAGCATCGTTTTAGTTAGCTCTGTCGATTTGTTCACACGCGTTACTTCTACGATCTGTTTTGTTTATTATTTGTCAACAATTGCCTTGGAAGGACTTTAAAAAAAATTCGATACTGCGTCGTTTAAGAAGTATCAAGTATTGAATTTTACAATGTGAGATTTTCTTATCTTAGGTCTTGAAAGTTCGCTATCCCTATGGTATTGGCTTTGTTGCAGAGAATAGCGATTCTGACAATTGATGATAGCAGATAAAATATTCCTGTATTCGTAAATAAGAGTCATTTTTGCAAATAATTAAAAATAATTGAGTTCACTTTTACTTTTTTCATATTTTTTTGAGTGATAATCACAAAATTTCCGTTTATTTAATAATGGGTAAAATTTAACCCATTTCCTTGAGAAAATGTGGTCCCCGTGGTTCTGTGGTTAGCGATGTCGGTCGGCTCGCTCTCCCACACGGTTGTGATATCGGGTTCGATTCCCGATCAGGTCGAGAAACTTTTCGAGCTGGAAATTTACTCGACTCAGCACTGGGGCACGGTGTATCGTTGTACTTATCCTACAACATGCAAAATGTGCCGAAAACAATATCGATAACGAATTCTCTCAACTAATCTATTTGATCGAGACCGCATTACCCCTCAGGCTAGCGTGCGATATTGTTTATTGTTTTTCCTTGAGAAAATTCATTTCTCAAAATGAGTGAAATTGTACCTAGTTTTTGACGTTTAATCGGTATAGACCTTTTCACGTACGAATGTGTTAGTGCAACTAGTTGAGGATAATATTTACAAATAACTGTTTTGTTTGCAATGCTATGTTTTTAGCAGCTGAACAAAAACTCAGCTGAACACTCATTATATGTTACAAACTTGTTTCTGAATAAATTTTTTCATTCATGATCAGAAATCGCAAGAAGCTGCTAAACATAATCGACGAAAAATGGTAAAAAGTGATAAAAGTCGAAGCTACGAGATGCGATGATTTTGAGTTTAGAGGAAACAAAAACAACTTTACACGGGCTTACACGTTTACTAGTGTGCGTAAGTGAAAAGTCACTTATCTCTATACCCGTTAATGGGTAAATCGAGTTTACCCACTAAATGGGTTGGCTCACTTTTTTTCGAAATGGTTGAAAAAGTATCCATTAATGGATTTTCCTTTCCCACCGTGTATTCCACCAGCTCGTTTTGACCCGGAAGCAACCTAACTGCTGTCAAAACTGTGGGAGACAAGAACTCACGAGTCATAAAAAAATGAATGGAAATAAATCAGCATTCACTTCCTTGAAAAGAAATCCTTTTTCCGTTCTCATTGATCGTTGGAGTGGAATATTATATTCTAATAGGACTGTCATTCGTTTGAGGGGAATTCTTGCGGAGGGGAAAATATTCGTTCATGTGACTCGGATGAATGCCGCAAGCGGAGAATGCTAGGGACGGCGATACTTGTATCGATACCAATGGTATCGATACATGGAGCCGAAGTATCGTGTATTTTGGCATCGATACTCGTTGCTAGCGATCCAAGTATGATGACAGTTCTACAAGGTATGCTACATTTTTGTCTATCCACGCACACAAACAAATCTCGTTATGAAAAATCTCGCGGTTTGTATGGAATTTAGAACTCTTTTGGAAATTTCTCGTTTTATGTTGTTTTATATCTGATTTTTTTGGTTGGAGAGTGAATTTCCAGTTGAAACACACTAGAAATTGATATTAATTTAGATTTAGTGTGAAAAATTGCGACAATATGTCGAAATAAAATATATAAAAATGCTATATTTCTAATAGTTGGAGCATAATCTTAGTCATTGTCATAGCTAATGACTTTTGTTACTTTATGGAACATAAGCGACTTCATTTAGAAGCGCTATGAGAGTACAAGAAAAAAACGAAAAGTGCAAAAATGTCCCGCAAATTGATGAAAAACAGCATATTTTACCTAAACCGCAGCATGTTTATGTATTCCCCACAAATAAAACATGTTTCAACATCATTTCTATAACTTTTCAGGAAAGTATGTTTTATAAGTTTAGTTTAAAATGCAAAATCATTTAAAATTTCATACAAAATTGGAAAAAATTCATAACGAACACTAATACTAATGCATCGACGTGAATAGCATACCTTTTAGAACTGTCATCTATACTTGGGCTAGCGATTAGTAGCGGTATCGATACTTTGCCCACGATACGTTGAAACGATACCGATACCACCGATGCCTTCTATTGGGGATAAGCGATGCAAGTATCAACACCAGAGGTATCGATACTTCAGCCAAAAGCATCGAGTATTTTGGCATCGACACTTTCTATACCGATACCACGATGCTTGATATCGTTTTGTGCAAAAGTATTCCAGTACTCAGGTATCGATACTTCAGGCAGTATCGCCCATTCCTAGAGAATGCTATATAAGCGTGTGTTAGCTCTACTGGTGCTCATTAGAGCAAGCCCACCAGTGGCTAAATTGAAGTTTCTTAAGCTAGTTTGGCAACTCCCACCATAACGCGGCAACCGCACCGGGCGTTGCTATGTTGGTTTGGGAAATAGCAATCCCCACCTCGGGTAGCAGCGAGTTATTAAATTTGGCAACGCGATAGCAACGAGCCGAATCGTTGCTATTTGATGAAATGTCAAACTGTTGTTTTTTTTTGTGCTCGATAGTGAATGTTCGTAATAATATTACGAAGATGACGAGTGTTTTGAATGCGGACTCAATTGGTCGGCCTCGGAAGACAAAGTGTTTTGCCGCGCTTGTTAAACACGTCGTATGACGCAAGTGTCGGCGTGAACCACTACTCAATGTTATTTCCGATTGAGCTGAAATTCTGCACAGGGTGTTTTTTCGGGCAGGTAAACATTTTGTTTAGGTTTTTTATTGAGATGGCCATTTTGGTTGGCATTTTGGTCTGCAACCTAAACGATGCGGAAAGCTCAAATCCTCACAAGATTTGCCAATATTATTCAATAAACCTGGAGGGTTTAAGCAAATCTGCTCGGGAGTATTACTAACTATTTTCCCGTTTCGTTCGGTCGTTGTATAAAAATCTATTTTTCTCCTTTACCGCTGTTTCAATCTTCAAAAACAACCTAAGATGCGTTCGAAAGCGGCGTTGGAAATGGTCATCGCTATAGACCGTTGTTAAAACGCTGGATGGCACCTTTTTTATTTATATTTTATTTATTGTTCATAAGTCTTCGAAAAAAAAAATCGTACAGACATTTCTAATAACTACTTATTCTAAGTCTAAACATTGATTTGGTCATATTAAAATCGTACACGTCAGAAACAATATTAAACTTACGACAACACACTTCGAATGGATTGTTTTGAGCAAAGTTAGTGCGGTATCTGGAAATCCGGAAAAAATCGCTTCGTCGAGTAAGCCTTTGTGGTGCGTTGAACTGAAATTTACTGAGCAGTTCTGGGCTGTCTAAGTTGTTTTCTAACAGGTCGAAAACGAAGAGACGTTGAAGCATGGTCCTCCTACTTGTTAGAGTTTGTAGTTGTATAAGAGAGCAACGATGTTCATAGCGTGGCAGTCGTACTTGATCATTCCACGGCAGCATACGTAAAGCGAATCGAAGAAACTGACGCTGAATACGTTCAATTCGGTTGATATGTACAGCATGTACACATGTACACATATGTACACTTTCGCACGTTTACTTCCATTCCATTAAGAGTGCACCAGCTTAACAAGGTGTCGATATCAGCTTGAATAGCACAGCAGTCAAGAGCAGATGTTACTACTCGAAAAAATTTGAGATCATCGGCAAACATGTATTTGGGAGATTGTATGGTTGAACATAGGTCGTTCACAAAAAGAATGAACAACAGAGGTCCAAGGTTGCTTCCTTGAGGCACACCCGAGTGTAACGTAAACGGCAAAGAACACGTTCCACCGATACGTACGTATGCGCTGCGCTCGTTGAGGTACGACGATATCCACTTCGTGAGCCAGTCCGGCAGACCCATTTTTCGTAGCTTTGTTACCAGCAGAAGGTGGGGCACTTTATCGAACGCTTTGGCAAAGTCAACGTAAATAGCATCGACTTGTTGGCGCTTATCCAATGCGCTAATAAGCAACGAAACATATGCCATCAGGTTAGTAGTCGTCGATCGTTTTTTGACAAAGCCATGCTGCCATTCGGAAATAATGTGGTGAACTTTTGGGTAGAGCGAATCGAACACTTTCGGTAAGCAGCTCAGTATGGAAATAGCCCGATAATTTTTAACGTCGTGAATACTACCTGCTTTATGAACGGGAACAATTGCCGCTGACTTTCCTCCGTATGGCTTTTTTTGGGTATTTACCAGGTTGAAAGTCGCCCCGAATCTTTCCAAAAACCATTTTCTTAATGCGTATAAGGAAATTTGTTTTGCGAAATCACTTTCTTCATCACTAGAATCAACCAAATACTCGAAAACAATTTACGCGTTCTATATTTAAGTTTTTTTTTGGCGGCAAATTTTCAAATATTAATAGCAAACTGTGGGAACCGAGACAGCTTGAAATACAGAATACAACTAATGACAGTTCGACAGTAGAATAGTCATTTAAGCCAACGTTGCGGGACGTGCCCAGTTTTACGGAATTACTTTAAATAAACATATAAGGATGAAAAAATTTATGTACGCACAAGTAAAAAAATCTGCAAAAGAATTATGTTATCGATAACTTGGGAGAACGAAAACAAAGTTATGTGAAATGGAGGGAACATTTTATGAAGTAGAAAGAACGTAGATCATTCCGGAAACGATTGACTGACGGATAAGTTGGTTATTACTAGATCCGCAAAAAATATGCGAAATACATCACAAACAAACATTTTGCCAACGCTGGCTAGTGACGGTCTTCAGAAATTGGCAACTGCCGGTGTGAAAACGAAATAGTGGAATTGGTAATCCCCATTAGCAACGACCGGTGCGAAAATCGGTTGCTATCCAAAATAGCAACGGCCACCGTTGTGAAAATAGCAACTCAAATGGCAACTCACCGGTGCGCTTGCTCTTAGGGATGGGAAATATACTGTAAATAAATGGTACGATTACTTCAAGTATTTTTGCACTTGATTCAATTCGTCACGTGGCACTGCAAATTGAAGTGAGTTTATGTTGATTTCACAATGATTAACATTTTCCAACGAAATGATCTTGCGTTGAAAACTGTTCAATGGAAATCACCATCATATTATAATGAATATCTCTTGTATTTGCACCACTATTTAAATCAATTGAATTACAGCTGCAATATCAATTGACAAACGTCAGAACCATGAGGCAAAACAAAAATAGTGACGGTGGCGAAAGGCGTAAGCAGCACATTTTCCCCAGAGATTAACAATTTGTTTGAAAGTAAGTTTTATTGAATTTTTGATATTAAAATAACAATAATACAACTCTTTACTTTACAGCTCCTGAAATCGGTTGCACCGACATGATGACAGAAATCATTTTGTAATTAAATTGAAAATCTGAGATTTAAAAAAAATTAAAAAATCTAAAATAAATAACAATCAAAAGATCAAAAGATTTATTGTGATTAGCTGATAATATCCAAATGATCGACATTCCTTATCTCAAACATAGGCATTTCAAAAGAGATGATCATAACAACAGAAAGTCAAGTGATTCGCTGTTGATTTTATCGTTCTTTGCATTAACATATTCCAAAAGATTTTCTTTTTACTTCGAAATGTTAGGCAAGTAGTGCGAATTCAACAGCAAATCACTTCACTTCGACGTGGATTTTTTTTATAGTGTATCGACTAAAATCGCTATCGATAATTATCGATAATTTCCTAATTTTATTGATAACTATCGATAATTATCGATAGTTTGACAGCTAGAAGCCAGAGTCTATGTGTATATAGAGTCGCGCGAAGAGAAAATCTATCGTTTCGGCAACACAGTTTTTGTGCCGTTTGTTGCCAAGAACTATACAGTTCTGTTTTTCACCATGCATAAGCGAATATCATATTTTGAAATTCTTCACAAGGTACACAGTTTTGAAAGATTACACCGGTGATGTTTTGTTAAATTTAAGTAAAGCAGTGTACAGGTTTAATGTTGGATTAAAATGTGTAAGTAAAACTTCGGAAAAACACATATACGCATATACGCGCAATTGCAACACTTTTCATCCACTCCTAAAATTATCACTTCGTTTATTTACATTGCTCGATTAGTACCCTCGTTTGACACTGATTTGGTTCCTTTGGTTTCATCTTTGCGGGACTCTTATTATAAACATAGACTCTGCTAGAAGCAGATGCAGAAAAACAACAAAATGTTGCTTCCGTTGTGGACAGGAACAATATTTAATAGTTTATTCGCACACATCGTTCACACTTATGCAAAATTTCGCCGTTGTCCGTACGAGTTAAAGTGAGCGAAAAAGATTATCTCTCAATTTTCTAACAATTTTAAAGAGGATTTCGTGTGAGAGCGAACAAGCATCACATCGAACTGCAAGTTGAAGTGATTTAGTGTTGATTTCTCGATGATTACCACTTTCCAATGAAATGATCTTGCGTTGAAAACTGGTTAATGAAAATCACCATCGTATTATAATGAATATCTCTTGTATTATCACCACTGTTTAAATCAATTGAATTACAGCTGCAATTCCAATTGACAAACGTCAAAACCATGAGACGAAACAAAAATAGTGACGATGGCGAACAGCGTAAGCAGCTTATTTAGCCAGAGATCAAAAATTTATTTGAGCGTAAGTTTTATTGGATCTTTTGAATTAAAATAACAATAAAACGACTCTTTTACAGATCCTGAAAGCGATTGCATCGATACAGTGACAGCGATCATCTATAGGTTTATCTTATTCTTAAATTAAAAATCTAGAATAAAATAAAAATGAAAAATCTAAAATAAAAAGAAGTCTCTTGAATTTATTGTGAATTTATATAATTATCCAATTGACCGACATTTCGTATCTCAAACATAAGCATATCAACAATGATGAACATAACAACAGAAAATAAAGTGATTTGCTGTTGATTTCATCGTTATTTGCATTAATATATTTCGAACGTTTTCCATTCAACTCTGAAATGTTAGGCAAGTAGTGCGAATTCAACAGCAAATCACTTTACTTCGACGTGATTTTTATTTACAGTGTAGTGCTCATTCTTGTGTGAATTTCAACGGCAGCACGCCATGGAGAAGGACCTACACGCTCCTTTAATTTTACTCTAAATTGAGCAACTTTGACTCAGTTTTACATTGTCTATTAAAACGTCAAAAATTGAGTAAGTTTCGTAAGTAAGTTAGTAAGTTCGAACTGAGTAACAGTTACTCAGATTGTCATAATTTTCTGCTTTACTCTTTTTTTTTTTTGAGTGGTATTGAAAACATTTAAAAACGTTTCGCTAAAAATAAGTTGTTGTTTGGAAAAACGTGTAGTATTGTTGTTTGAAAAAAGTGTTTTTATTTGTGTATTAAAGTTCCTCCAGATATGAGAATGGTTATGGATTTTTTGGCATGTGTACTATTTAAAACCTCAAGTCACAATTCCCGGGTAACAGAGAACCGTATTGCTGCGGTTTTTTATGAAGCTGCTAAGGCAGAGAATACACTACTGATTTAATGAGGTATGTTTTTTTATTACATACTAGCTGAATGTACCCGGCCTTGCTCGTGTAAAAATTTCTGCTTTTCTATAATTTTCTATATTTCCATATATTTTTTCCAGCCCGAGCATTTCAAATAATATTTCTATTTTAGTAATAAACTTGCTTATATACCACCTTTTTCGTTGATTCACAATCGTTGCGGAGGCATTCCAATTGGGTCGAGTGAGTTCAAAAATTCCGTTGGAAAATGGATTACCTCATCAGCATCTTCCACGGTATCGATTAACTTACAATAAACTCAAATTGCACTCAAATTACATAATCAATAGCCTAGGCTCATCTCTAATAGTTAAAATTATTGCTTGCTATGTCTTCTCGTTTTACCTTTTTTGTGTAAACAATATCAATATCATCCTTAAAGTTGAACATCAGTCTTCATGAATTAATTAACAATTTGGAGATACGGGGACTATCTCCAGATTTTTCTCAAGTTTTGAATAACTTCCAGGGCAGAAAAAAAACCTTCGCTATACCAAACGTTCGGACACCAATTTTCGGTTTTGGGAAATCAGCTCTGACTTATGAACCTAATATCAGGGAGTATTTGAATATTTTTCTTCAGGAATTTGAAAATAGTGTTGGACGCCCGTTGTCATTTTCTGAACATAGTTCTCTTTCTAGAAAAAGGTCGCTTTTTACGCGGATTGCGGAATTTACGCGGTTTTTTACACGGATTCCGGAATTTACGCGGTATTTATTTTTGCGCGGATTTCGGTTTCCTTTCACTCGGAATGCAGAATTAACGCTGGTTTTTTTATGCGGATTCCGGAATTTTAGCGGTTTTATTTTACATGGATTCCGGAATTTACGCGGTTTTTTACGTGGTACGTATCCCCCGCGTAAAAGTTGCTTTAGTGTATTGACATTAGTTAACCATTTCACTTAGTTTTACACAGCTTGACAGAAAGCAGAAATCGCGGAATTGATTTCTAAACAGCGTTTCAATATTACGTCCAAGCCTTCTTCTGTATTCTAGTAACCTTTCCAGAAAATGTAATCCGCCATGCACGATTTAAAAATTTGCGCCGGAAATGAATATTTGGATTCTGGACGTCATATTGATATCGAAAATATACATATTGCAGAGCATATATTCGTTTTTCATAAAACTCCAAAACCGGAAGTCGCCATATTGAATTTAAAAAATGTCATGGGAGTTTTAGTTCTGCTATCTAAAGGTCATCCTGGTTCCGGAAATACCAATGTTTGGAGGTTTGTAAACGTTTTCTACGGTTGTATACAGCTTCCCAGCAACCGAAAGTCGCCATAAACATCGGGAATCATATTTCGGTCCCTAGACATCAACTTCTGGCCATGACCGACCGAGGCCATGGAAGTTATCGTACCTTTTCAAAAAGTTTCCATAGGGCACTAAAAGACCTGATTTTCTTATAAATTAAGACCCCCTCCCTCTTTGATAGCTGCCCCTTTCTCTTTTCGACATCATGTTCCGGTCTCTGAAAATCAGTTTTCCGGTCTCCAGATATGACCAAAGGCCCAAAAACTATCGTATTCATTCAGAAAGTTCCCATAATGCATAAAAATAGATTTTTTGATTAATTAAGACCCTCTCCTCCTTTGGGGGTTGCACCTCCTTCTTCACAATATTTCTATGACCACTTTCTCTGTACAAAGAACACGTATGCCAAGTTTGGTTAAAATCGGTACAGTCATTCGAGAGTTATGCTGGAACATACATACATACATACAAAACTTTTTTTAAATAAATAGCTGGATTGTAGGAGCTCTTATCTTATTTGATCGATGCTCTTAACTAAATTTTTATTCGGTAATAGTTGAGCTTCAGCAACTTTTCCAAACATATTTTTTATCCAAAACGCTAAATTGGACTCTCCGTTATCAAATTATGCAAGAAATATGTCAAGAAATCGTTCCAAAAACGGATCAAAGCAGGTTGGATGTTTTGAAACACTTCTCTAGAAACATTTGCACGAAAGCCGATTTTCGGCTGCAAACAGACGTCACTACGTTTCAAAAAAGGCCATTATTTGGAAATATATGATCGATTTTCGTATGACGACCACATTCCGATTCTGAAAATACCCATATTGCCAAGCATATAATTCAATTATTAATATTCGAAGATTTCCAGAAACCGGAAGTCGGCAACCCAAGTTTCAAAGTATCGTCAGATAACGATAACCGGTTCTTAAGAGTCATTTTTGCTCCGAAAATTGCAACATTGGGGAGTTTGTGAGTGTTTTTCACAGCTTTAAATGGCTTCCCAGAAACCGGAAGTCGCCATCTTGGATTGAAAATGGCATCGAATATCATGTTTCGGTCTGTGGACATCAACTTCCGGCCTCCAAATATGACCAAGAACCCGAAAATCATCAAATTTCAATGAAAGGTTTCCATTATGTATGAAAATTTATTACTTTTGACCCCCTCCTTCTTTAGGGGTGACCCCTCCTCCTATCCAATATTTCTATGACCACTTCCTTTATACAAAGAACACGTATGCCAAGTTTGGTTGAAATCGGTTCAGGCCTTCGAGAGTTATGCTGGAACATACATACATACATACATACAAAACTTCTCTTTTATATAAATAGATATGCAGTGTTGCTGATATTCGGCTCATACCACTCATAAGCATTCACTTGGCCAAGCTAGTTCGGAAAAGCTCGCTTCGTATCTATTCTTGAACGAACCGAACAATGCCTTCGTTTTGAATCACCACATGCTGTTTATAAGCAGAGAGCGTTCGTGTTCTCTGCTATTCCATTTTGCTCGTTATCTTTCACTCTTCCCGAAGCGAAGCAATCGTCTGCAAGGAGTGGAAACGACGAGCATTCACGTTGAGGCTTATTTGAAAATTCGTAGTGAACGCAACTGGTCGTAGCAATGAGCCCGCCGAAAGGAAGAGGAAATTTGAAGCGAAAATTGTTGGACGCGGTGGATGAAGTAAATGAGATCAATGGAAGCAAATACCGTTGCTTGATTGATTTAGACTCGGAAAGAAAATGTGTTTACGTGCAACATAAAAACTTTAACGCCTACAATTTTAAGCGGCACATTAATTGTAGCCATCCGGAAGTGGCTAAACGCATGGACATTGTAATTGACACCAAAAAACTGGGTACAAGTAACGCGCCGCCAGGTACAGTGTCAGTAAAGCAAAAATCGCAAAAAGTGACAGTGGATACGAATCGGGGCAATGTGCTCCTGGGCACTTTGCAAATGGTAACGGAGCACAACCTTCCCATGAGGTATCCCGATTGAGGTGGCTCAGAGTTGCTTTTAGAGCCATTGTGGGCAGCGTGTAATCTCAAAATTACTCGAAATACGCTTCCAAACCTTGTTCACCGTGCCGCTGAAATTATGCGGAAAATAATGTCTGTGAAATTTAAAAAGAAGGCAGTGAATATAAAAGTTGATGCGGCTACCCGGCATGAAAAATCCGTATTCGGGATTAATTCAACAATCGTAGATGACGACGGCGTTGTAACAATATTAACTATGTATGATAGCATTTCTAGACATTTTCTGGTTTACGCGAATTATGTAATGTAATGTAATATAATTATGTAATGTAGTATTAAATGAGCTGGATATTCTTTTCTATTATCGCATGTGTTTGATACGGATAGTCTCAGATTTTTATAAAAATCAGTCCGCAAGTCAACTTTTCCGAAAAAACTACAAATCCAATTTCCCGAGTTTCCTCCACTTCCAATTTCAGAAAAATATAACTCATGAACCAAGCATTTTTAAAGTCGTGTAAAATTTTCTGAAACATTTTGTTCCATGTATATTGTTCTGTTTTTCTAATTTCTGATTTTTTTAGTTCTGAGATATTTACAAAAAAGTATCGAGAGACCGCGCATCTCCATACAAATTTAAAGTTTTCCGGCTTTCTCTGACCCTTCGCATATTTCGTAACTAATGACTCAAGCATTACAGAACAAATCTAACTTTACAAAAAATTAATGAACTTTTTTGAGGAATTCGAAACAAAAGTGATTTTATTCCTGAAGAATGTTTTTTAATGCACATAAATATCTTAAAAATTTTCTATGGCTTCGGAAAATTTTTTATTGGGTTTTCTTTGAAATTTCCTCGACCATTTAACTACTGTTGGAATATTTTGTAGATCGTTAATATCTGGATTTCAATTTAATTGTGAAATTTTGTCTTGTTCTACGCGATATTTCTATTGCTTTTAGCAAAAACCATTCTGCTTGGAGTGGCTTTAAAAAATTGGTCAGTTTTGACTATCTATACTTGAGGCATGAAAAATAAGTACACTCATAACTTCTCCAGTTGTCCACTATTATAATAGAAAACATGTGTTTTCTTGTTATATTTATATGTTCTTTGTCATAAAAATTTCATTGAAAAGCTTTTATTTTATTATACTTTTTATGATTTTTAAATCGTTTTAGTTGAAATTTTGTAAAAACAATTGTTTTACGACATTTGTCAAAAATTTTTAAAAATAGGCATTATTCAAGTAATTTTTAGATAAATTTTAATTCAAAATGAATTAAAAAAAACCGTTGAAATTTTGTCAATACCCTGCAAATTATTACCCCATGTCAAAGACTTTCTCTGATCAAACAAATTTCTATTTCAATGTAGCTGCTCATGAAATGCCAGAGCGACAGACCAAAGAAAATCTGCAACGTGTGATCGACGAAGAGATCAAAATTTTTGGAATCGACTACAAACAGCTATTGGCGATCACAAGTAATAACGGCCCGAATATTTTAGCAGCTGTTCGATTTTTGAAATCTCTAATGGGCGATGCCTTGGAAGGTTCTCTGGGTAGTGTTCTTCGCAAAGAATACTCTCTTGTTATGAACTTTTGTACTGCCGACGATCCTGATATATCAGAGCCCACTGAAACCAAACCACACGAGGAGGAAGAACACATACCGGAATCCGAGTTGGTCATGATTCCAGAAAACGATGATTTCGTGGAAGAACCTGCAAACGGTACTGCAATTGATGACTCACAGTTGGAAGACGATCAAGATGACCAGATCATAAACGTGGATATTATGGAGAGCGTGAGATGCGGAGCTCACACAGCTCAGTTGGCTGTTTGGGACGTTCTACAAGAATACAACACTCGGCTCTCGAATCTAAACAAAAAATGCTTGAGGATGTATCTCAAAGCCAATCGCCAACTTTTCACCTTCCATAAAACAGCTTTACCACCGAAAACATGCGAAACTCGATGGAACGTATGGTATCTACTGATGCGCTACCTCAAGGAATTTGAAGTAGGGATGGGAATCGAAAGCGAAGGTATCGATATTTGGTATCGCGATATATTGAAACGATCCGATACCAAGTAACAACTGTATCGCAATGAAAGTATCGATACTTCAATATTATCGCAATATCGAAACGGGTGAACGGTCTGCAAAACGCAGATTTTTGGAGTCCGTGTGCAGATTTTTAGTGATTTGCAGATATTTGCAGTTTTCCACGGTTTCTGCCGATTTTTGTCTGATTCTCCTTATATTTGCGCAGATTTATACAGACTTTTGCCTGCGCGAGCGAAATTTTTTCGGATCACGGGTAGATTTTTTTTCAGATTTCGAGCACATTTTTCCGGTTTTCCCAGCAGTTGCAGACATTTTTCAAAAACATCTGGCATCTCTGGGGTGAAGTGACAAACGAGAAAACGAACGAAACCGTGGTAGATTTCATTTGACGAGGCAAATAGCGGGAGAAGAACGCTAATACTACTAGTATGCCATTATAAACTAAATTAAACTAAACTTAAGTTGGTGTGAAGTAGCGGCAGGAAATGGCACCGCAAGGACAAACATTGTAAGTATTTATTATTGTAATTTTATATTGTAAGTATATTCATTCAGGTGCGAATGCAACTTCTGTGGGAACAGCTACAATGGCAAGCTTCAATGAAACGACCAACTTGACTGATTGTCAACAGCTACGACAGGTGGATGCCTTTGCAAGCAATTGAACCACACAAGAAACCTAAGCTCGATGAAGGAACAACGACGACTGTAACTCCTGGGACGTTTGGAATCGTGAGCAGGAAAGCATCTACACCACTCAAACCTCGTATGAAGCGGGTGAATCTGCACAGTACGCAATATGCTGTTTTACCTGGAGCAGGAGAAAAAATGCTGCAGAAGTCAAATGCTGTACGGGGCCTACCTCAAGTGATCGATTGTGGTGCGAACAGCGGTGATAATCGGGGTGGTCATTCTGCACCGAGAAACAAACGACGCTTTCGGACTATGCTAGAGTAGTCAGCCTATACACCAGAGAGGCGTCAAGACACTCACTGTTAAGGCAACTGTCAACATCAAAACGGGCGAGCTGTATGAATTTGCATTACCGTTATACGTTTTGGTGTGGCAGTTGCCTTAACGGTGGGTGTCTTGTTAATTCTCTAATATACAGTTTTCTATACACAATGCTGCAAATCGAAACGTTGCTGAGAATTGAACTATCAATAAGACATAGGAATTTGCTAGGATTGTATTTTTATTCTGTTTGGTGTGCAAGAAAATAATCTACATTTAGTATTTAGTAGTAGAAGGCCGTGTGTAATTTCAGACAAAAGGTTTATAAATAGACTGTTTTAAATTATTATTTTCGGATATTATTTTATGAGTGATAATGGTACTCCAAATTACTGCAGTTGTTATCTAGTTATTACGATTATGCTTCACATAAATTCAATTAGGTATTGGTGGTGCTATACATTTA
Organism: Wyeomyia smithii; assembly: GCF_029784165.1. Lineage (NCBI taxonomy): Eukaryota > Metazoa > Arthropoda > Insecta > Diptera > Culicidae > Wyeomyia > Wyeomyia smithii. The sequence goes on from NC_073694.1 coordinate 79,580,922, forward strand.
TATTCTCCGGCGAGCTGGCTATTTTTCACGATCTGCTTTCGCTGGGTTTGAATATTTTCAGCAGTTTGATACTCTATCGACCTGAAAGAAATTTCGCCATGAAAAGTTACTTGTGATCTTTGTCATAGTTTATAATGTAATTACTTTTTATTTCCTGTTTCCAAAATGTATAATAGCATGTATGGTACCATGGCTGGTTTTCCGAAAATTACTGGCTGAGGAACGTTTCATCGCTTTCAACGCAGAACAACTCTCCCACCCTGTGCCTAGTTTAGTTCTATACGTTCTATACATCATGATCAAAACAAACCAAATTCTCTTTACACATGCATGCCAATAAATGAACCCAATCATTTTATCATGTCGACCTATATCGATTTTTTAGGGTGGTGACAAAGTTTTCAAAAGTAAATTTTTCTTGAAATGTATCTTCCCAGATATTTTTCAGCATTCAGCACAAAAAAATGCAACGTAGATCATGCAACCCAAATATCCTAATGAAAAAAGTATTCGACCGGATACGAAATTTAACGGTAGAGGTACCGTATTGAACTTTTATGCTAAAAAACCGTATGAGTGTTGAAAAGCTGTTTAAAAAAGAATCGCGTCTCGGTAAAAAGTTTTTCCCTGATCGTTTTTCAATTTTCCTTGATCGAAAATTGAATTCACTGACAATTACTGATTTCCTAGGTTTTTTAAATGTGTCAGTTTTCAAATTTCTATTTAAATAACAACATCATATCCAAAACGTAACAAAGTTTAATAACCATTAAATGATCAAATAACGATTAGAATTAATATAACCATAGATGTCAAGTACTCAATCGTCCTAGATTAAAAGCCCTTTTGTTTATTCGACACATACTTTGCAGCTAACCGTTAGTGTACAGAACAATTGCGGGGGCTAATTCCATGATCCTAGCCGAGATTCCAACATGTGACAACTGACTAGTACTTAATTTCGCCTTTCCCTGTAAATTCCAAAAAATAGAAATTAATTGTTAGTGGTAAGTGTGAGCTCAAATGATTTAGTTACCGTGCACTTTCTGAAACCGCTTTATACCACGTTTCTTTGTCAACTGTCGCAAGGAAAATCCTTTGCGATAGATGCAAAGGGGTGAGTCGATTTCGTTCGTCATCCATAATTTGTCCAGCCAGAGAGAAAAGCCTCTCTGACGGAACTGAAGTGCCGAGCGCTGCCACGAATACTCGTGCTAGCTTAAATAGATGTGGAAATTGGTGGGCAATTGTTTACCATATTACCAACGGGTTTTATTTCAGTCAGAGCAATAGAGCTAAAATCCTCCGGTGCTCCACTCATGTACGATGACTGAAGTAATTTATCATGCGTGCTCCATAAATCGTCTTTGCTTCTTTCGTCGTATGTTGGTAGCTTTTGGGCGTCATTGGTATTCTGAGCCCCTTCGGCTTCTTTCTGGAGCATTTTTATTATTTCCTTCTGAAGCAGTGTTTTTGCGTTAGCTACTGCAATTATTTTTTGAAAATGGAATGACATAAAGCGAGGTTCAAGCAACGTTGCCAAAGCAAGAGCCATGTTATTTTCTATATCGTCACATCGCCCTGCCAGTTCCTTTAGAACAAAATTTTTAAACTTTTGGGCAAGAGCGTCGTCGGCTGTTATTTCCACCGCTTCTACTTTCTGAAAAAAAAAAACAAGTTAAGCGCAACGCTTCGAACTTCGTTTTTACTTTAACAGTCGCTATTTACTGTTATGTGCTCGACAAAAAAACACCCTTACATGCCCAATGGGTACTTGGGTACCCACAAATTGAAATTCTTGTAACTCTGACAATTTTCATCCGATTTCAATAGTTTTATCATTTAAAAATTCAGCAACTTATCTACCTTGAAATCAGTGTCCTCGGTGCCCCGAAAAAAATTTCTCATTCGCCGAAAACCTGCATTTAATAAATATTTGACAATATTATTGTCAAATATTTTCTAAACACTGATTTCAAGGTAAAAAGGTTGCTGAACTTTCTGGTGCAACAACTATCCTCGTCGAGCATGTAAGGGGTAGAAAAAATCAAGTCCCCCTCCCTTTATTACTATATACAAATGTTATCAAGAGATATGTTTTAATGAGATTATAAGTTGTTACTGATTTTTACCACTATAGATTGCAGTGAAAAAAAATTCATCTTGTAAAACCTGAAAAGATACCCAAGTACCCCGTCGAGCATAACGGTTATGATTTATAGAAAATAAGAATGTTGACAAACACAACTTACACTAGTTATCATTTTGACCATGGGTATTACTTTGCTGGCTGTAGTGTGTTTTTCTGCAGATATTTCCTCCGTTGCAAGCGCGAAAGGACACAATACGTTTTTGATTGAAGTTAAAGTGGCTACTTCTAGCCCTGACAATACTTCTACATTGGGAAATTTCAAAGCAGCCAGAGTTATCGTTGATAACATTTCTAAATAAGATTTGATCATTATGTATGTGGAACTCCACCTGGTTGTCACGTCTTGTTGCAATCGCCGTAACTGTCCCTCTGGAACTCCTTTCTCTCTCTAAAGTCGCTTGATTTCATCAGAGAAGTTTTGTTTACGGTGAGAAAGCGTAACTATATTTTTTAATTCTCGAATTATGTCTGGAATACATAGGAACATACGGCACAGGTTGACTGTTGACTTGCTTGAAACCCAGTGCATTTGCTGGTATAAGATTTATGGTATGTGCAAAGCATGGCACATGTTTTGATTTACCAAAGGCCTGTACACAGGCTTTGGTAATGTTTGCAGCATTGTCCGTTATAACCAAACTGACTTTGCTTGGTTCAATATCCCATAACGCGAGGAGCTCCAACATCTTTTTTTCTAAATAATCAGCCGTGTGGGACTCTGTCAAATACTCGACGCCCAGTACAATAGATTTCATTTCATTGCCCTCAGCATAATGAACAGTCATGCCTAAAAAGCTGTTTGTTTGGTGTCGCCCTGTCCAACAGACCATAGTGATACAGACGGAAGAGATTCGTAACAGACTTTTACGAATATAGGCACTGATGTCACAGTATCTCGTTTCCATGAGAGACGTGAGAGTTTTTCGGCAAGGAGGTTGCCAAAGAGGTGCAGCTATTTTCATTAAGTGTCGAAAGCCCTCTTTTTCCGGTGTGGATAGACATAAATTGTCCTTGCACACCATGAACAGCAAGCCTTCCAGAAGTTCTTTGAAGCGTTGGCCATCTTCTATAAATAAAAGATTGAGGAATTAGTGATACTCTAGGTAATACTGATTCTTCTGAACTAAACTATTGATCAATAATTGACAGCTTTAGATAGTTTGTTACGAATCAACCAGAGTTCTTTTCGTTAACTTTTCATTTAGAAAACATAATTCTGTTGAACATAAACACACAAATTGAGAATTCGTTGAACTAATTAGAATTAACATAAACTACCTTATAAAGATATTAAAAAAAAGTTTGTTTTTACCATCATAAGCCTTTCGCCTGGCAAAAAGGGTTTCCAATGTCGGTTGCAGTGGCTCGTCAGGTTTATCTTCTTGCGAGATCGTTACGGTTACACTCGAGGATGGCTTTGCAGTATCCAAATCCTGCAATCCAAAGATTGTAAATGAATAAGAACAATCCCTCGACCTCAAATAAATTACCTTTGACGAGTTTGAAGTTTTTGACGAACTAATGGCACTTTCCCTTTCAGATGCGTTTTGTGGTTTCTTCTTGAGTTGTTCAATGCCGTGGTATACTTCCAAATGTTTCCACAAATTGCTTGTGTTCCCGGAATAAACAACTTATTTTTTGTTCACACATCTTGTGCACTTTGCACGCTTTCCGTCCAATTTTTGAAAGAACGACCAAGCTCCACTTTTTGTAGGCGCCATTTTCACAAAAACCAATTTGCGTTACAAGTTTTTCAGCTGTTGATAGCACTGGAAGTTTTGATAAAAATACACAAACTAACGTTAACGGTGTTAAACGTTCGCACCTACGGGAAATCTCTTATGTAATTGTCCTGATGAACGTGATAACAAAAGAAAATTTTCTTCCTTCTTGTTCACATTTAGTAACCACACAAATATCAGCCACACAGTCACGCGATTTCTTCCGATATTTTTCAAGTATCAAATGATAATATATCGATATCCGATAATATTGCTTGCTGACGTATCGATGCCAAATACTCGATATATCGATAGAAAAGCATCGATACCTTCGGTATCGATAAAGTATCGCACATCCCTAATTTGAAGGATCACCATTTTTGTCGCTGATTCAGAATAATGACCCAGAAATAGGTAAGACTTAATATTTGTTGATGTTCATTCTATAGAAAATGCTTGCTATATTACTGCTAAAGCTGCTTTATTTAGTATTTCCTAAACTACATTTTTAATGTCTGTGCAACTCAGTTTTTCGAAAAAATTTCCCATGCATCCGTATTCAAATTTTTAAAGAACAGCTGTTGTTGAACTCAGGTAGGATCAGTCGAAAATTATTTGCCCTGCCGTCAGCTATATTACAGAGATTTACTCAATGACAATAATTCTTCAGGTGTACGGACAATTTTTTATGCTTACACGAAGATTCTAAAACCGTATTCGTTTCTTCTTAACTGTCGAAATATCAATAACTGAATTTTCTCTTGTTTAATTAGACCAATTTTACCATATTTTCAACGTACAACTTTCAACCACTTGACAAAATCAAGAAGCAAATAGATTTACTTTCAAACATTTGTAGAAATTTGACGATCAATTGGGAAAATGAGAGAAATAAGATGAATATAGGTGCAGCTAGCTGTTGAGATGAATAATGGAGCAGTTCCCCTAATTAACCTCACACTATGACAGTTATTTTCAAAAAACATCTCAGTGTTAACATGTTATGCTATGCACTTATGATCCTTTTAAAATTATTGAAAACTAAGATTCCATCCACATTTTTTTGTAAAAAATAAAGATTGAATGGTTTCGAGAAATTCTGCTTGAAAAATGTAGTTTTTTTCAAAAAGTTATTTGATTTCCAATTGTTTAAAAAAAAAGTTCTGCGGAAAAATATGGAAATGTTTTTGTGATATTTACGGGGAAAGTATCTTGTAGTCATAATATACATTTTGCATTGAGTTAACTTTATGCTGCTGCCTTTAGTTTCTGGAATTTCTTCAAAGATTACCAAACTCTGTAATAATTTCTATAACTACGAATTAATTTGAATGGTAAAGTAACACTTTACTTTCCACATTTTTCTCGCCAATGGAAATTCATCAACCAATTCTGTGAGGCGTTTAAACCTGTATTTATGCTTACATTAAAATGTCAAAAAAATCACGTCCCTATTTCACAATTTACGCTGATTGGCTGACTAGCATGGCAAAAACTCATGTAGCAAGTACAAAAAATAACAACACCCTGGCCAAAAAGCTTCTCAAAGCAATGGATAAAAGATCCAAGACACTACGCGACAGCATGCCTTTTAAAGCGTGCTTAAACATAGATCCTCGGTTTAATTTTGTTGGGTCGAATCGTCTTACTGCTGATGAAAAAAATGATATTCAGGTTTGTAAAATACACGTTTAGGTAGATTGTTATTATTCAATTGAAAATTTACGTTTTTATTTTCTCAGAAATATCTTTTGGCTCTTCACATTAGACTGAATGACATTGAAGGGCTAAATGACGACAAATGCGAGTACAGTGATAAAGAGACGATCTCTGATGACTTCGTTGAAGAATATCTGGCGTGTTTTTTTGAAGAAAAAGCAACACCCAACTTGAATTCTTCCAACAGCGCTGACACCGATTCTCTTATGGCGGAGATTATGAAGCTAGAAACGCGTCCCAAAGTGCCAATCACGGAATCACAAGGAGTTTCTGTGCCAATGCCATCTACTAGCTCGCAAGATCCGTCTTCTACTGCTAAACTCCAAACATCGCAGCCTTTTGACATCATGAAATACTGGAAGCAGCGAAAGGTATCAAGTCCCCGACTTTATCGAATTGCGATGGCACTGCTGTCCATACCATCAACACAAGTCACCGTGGAGAGACTGTTTAGCCATTCGCGACTAGTTCTGACAGATTCACGAACTAAGCTAAGTGATAAAATGGTAAAGGACATTTTGCTCCTAAAAATGAACAAAAATTTATGGCCGGAAGTTATTGAAATTCTTTTGTCTGAGCTGTAAGTAGCTTTTGTAAGCGTAACTTCGCGGATAAAGTGTTATGTTTCCGTAAATGTTGTTGACCTTCTTTTCTATGATGACCCAATTTTTGGTTTTGTTTTAGTTTTAATTCCATGATAGAAATACTGCCACGTAAACCATTTCATTTGAATAAAACAATGAAACAGATTTCACATAGTGCGTTTATTATATGCGGTATACACAGAAAGAAAAAATCCATATTTCCTTTACCATTTCCCATTTTCGAGCTTTCTGTATATATATATATATATATATATATATATATATATATATATATATATATATATATATATATATATATATATATATATATATATATATATATATATATATATAATATATATATATATATATATAAATAAATATAATATATATTTGCATCAATTGAAAAAAAAATATTTTTGCTTCTGCAAATATTTCTAAATGTGCATAAGAAAGGTTCAAACACACTGATAGGTAATGGAAAATAGGTTTTCGTGCATCTTTGAGTAACCATCAACATATTTCCAAAATAAACGAACTTAAGCTAAAACTTATGCAAGGATGTTTGTAAAATTTTGCGCATGATCTCGCACATTTCATCTTCCTGAAAAACGGAGCACATGTTATTTCACATTTTACGTGTTACATGGTGTTATATCATATGTAACATGTTATAAATCACATGTTATATATTGCATTACATCCCATCTGCTACATATTACATGTCACTCGTACCACGTGATGGTATGACATCGATAAATGTACGTAGATCACTCTGTTTTGAAACAGCATGGTAATACTGTTACGGACGAAATTTCAACATGGTGTTAATAAGCTTCAAAGTTTAATTACTTATTAATTACCATCATTTTCTAAATTCAGTATTTCAGGTAGATGCGGTTGATGTGAAAAACTCTTTCTCAAAAAAAATTTCATATATTCTCTACATTGCGCAAGCAATATAGCCTTTCATTTACACTGCTTTGTTCCAGCCAGCCACCAGCGCATCGCACTCGAGTTTATCGCTTCATAGAGAGCATTCGGAGGGAGTGGAAATTAGCACTCTTCGTGAAGTCTTCGGCTTTCAGACGAGCATTCGACACGACCGCGCTTCACGAAGTAGCGAACAAACGGGTGAGTTGTGATTATTCTGTTTACCGAAAGAAGCACTTGGCGAAGAATGAGAGTATGTAAGTAGAACGGAAAATAAAAACGTTCTAGCTCTCGCTCGTAGCAGGTATGCTCTCGCACACGAGAGGAGCACCTCTCCCTTACGGTGCTTATGAGGCTGCTGCGAACTGAATATAGAGTGAATGAAGCTTCAATGTGATAATCAGCAACATTGCATATATGTATATATGCAAAATACAGATTTAAAAAAAAAACTTGTGATTTTGTTATAATTGTATGCAACAATCCTCTGGCAGTTTTATTCATCAAAGGGATCAAAAGTCAAAACGAGCAAACTGAGTAGCTTTTACTCAGTTTCAATTCAAAGCGGTTTTCTAAGAAGAGCGTAATTCCTACTCAATTTCTGACACATGGTGACTCTACCCATAAATGAGTAATATTATAAAAACTCTGTTCAGAGTAGGTTCACTTTTAACGAAAGTGAGTGACATCTCAGTCAGTTTACAGTTAATTTTGACGAGCGTGTAGGACGATCTTTGGCGATGGGAAGCGGTAAGAAAGCAAAGAAGCCGAAATCTGCTCCTTTGCCAGCAAGAAAACTGGACAACCAGGATGCAGCGGAAAAAAACGAAAAGCGTGGGACGCTAATGATGTCTACCCAGCAGCAGCATCAATGGAGCGGAGCTTTGGCCAGGAAGGGCCTACACACTTAATCGTATAATGTTGCCTCGGTAAAACAAAATACCGAACTACTTGAAAATGTTTTCATTTTACCGTAGTTCTGTTATTTTTTACTGAGATACCGAAAATCAAACATGTTTACCGAAATATCGTAAAGTGAATTACCGAGATAAACTGTAAAATATCAAATCTCCGAGTTCAGTAAAATTATCTACCGAATCTCTGTAACCAGTTTTTCTTTTACCGAGATTTCGTTAAACATATTTAAGTGCGATTACAACAAAAACGCAACTGTCAAAAAACTTGCGCCATAATTCTATCTGCTTCACACGCGTTTCAATTGTTTAATTCAAGTGTTGTTAAAATGGAGGAGATCTTGCGTTTAATCAACCAGGAGGAAGAATCTGTAATATTGAGATTAACTAACATATTGAGTAAGTATATTTTTTGATAAAAGTTATTTGTTATTCTCAGGAAAATAGGCACATACAAGCTGGGATTGTTTGCTTTTTTTGTAAGCAAAATGTTATAGGTTATGTTGATGGCTTACAGCGTCACATAAATCACCATTTGCGAAACAATAATTTTCAGTCGAATCAAATTTCATACAACTGTACTTACCCGAAGTGCAAGTTATTTTAGGATGATTCCAGATGCAGTTAGGCTAAGCTTATATCAAGATGACGTTGAACTAGGATTAAGTTCGAGAGCGGGAGTTAATAAAGGAACTTGCTTCAGTTTCAAAATTCAAAATTTTCCGGATAGATTCAATAGTTCTCCCAAAAGCATTTTTCCTGTTGTATACTGTACATCTCTCGCTGCAAAAAAACATGGATATAATAAGATTTTGCAACCATTAATATCTGATCTAAAAAAATTGGAAAACGGAATAACAATATACTATGGATCGGAAAAATTTGAGCTCCGCGCCGTGCTTTCAATTTTTTGCGGCGATACATTAGCAGTACACGAAGTTTTCAATTTTCTTGGACCTGGCGCTAACTTTTTTTGTAGAATTTGCACTATATCAAGACCACTGTACAAAAAAGATCCTTATGAGGTGCACCCACTTCTGAAGGAATTGTGCCACTTACTCTGCAACTCGTTTTATGTCGGTACGTTAAAGACAAAAGTCTAGAAATCAACGTTTGTTATGTAAACTTCCGTATCAGCTCTTTCGCATACGGATATATGGATCGAAAGAATAAACCATCAGCTAACATAAGAGATGAAATGCTTAACAAGCCCAACGCGTACCGACTAAAGCAAACATCGGCGCAATCCCTTTTGTTATTGAGGGCGTTTCATTTTCTATTTGGACATAGGGTCAAACACGATTGCCCTCTGATAATCATGATAGGACATTTAATAAATATAACCCGCACACTACTATCGCCCATCGTGCCAGACCATTTGCTAGCAGAGCTTGAAGAGCACATCCGGCTTTTTCAACAGTTATTCTACACCAACTTCAGTAATCGTATTAATAAAAGTCATCACTTGGAACATTATGTAGAATGCATCAAGAGAAGCGGAAACATGAAACAGTTCAACTGTTTCACTTTTGAGCAAAAAAACAAACCATGTAAGAGCCAAGCCGCAACGTACAAAAATTTTAAAAATATTTGTAAAAGTTTAACAAAACGTCAGTACATTGCCATGGTTATTGACGTAATCGATAATCCCTTCATTGATAAAGTTGAATACAAAAGTGGATACCTTAGGTATCAAAAATATTGCAAAAGCAAAGATTTTACTAAAGAATGCGACGACATTGTTTTTACTCCCAAAAATGTTACCATAAACGGAATCGATTTCCGCCCAAACGTAATTGTAGCTCTAAAAAAGTTGGATATGTCCTACACGTGCTTCGCAATGTTGAGAGAAATAATAGTGAAAGAAAATGAACTATATTTCCTCATTAGAAATTGTAGAACCATTGGCTACAACGACTTTCTTGAGGCTTATGAAGTTGAAGTGACAGAAACAGAAAATCTTCTGCCTGCTGAAGCCATATACCAGCATAGTACATTTGCCTTTTGGACAACCTGCAACAGCAAGATTAAGTATATATCCCGCCGTTTTTACTGTCAAGATAATTAAATGTAAAACAATTTAATATTGATTAGAATATTTCAATCGTTCACTTTACACTATTTCAGATGACGAAGAAATTACCGATCATTATCTTTTTATGTCCCTCGATGAAACTGATTTCACTCGGCTTAGATTGTCAACAAAAATTATTAAAACCATCTTAAAAATACAAAAAAAAACTATCAGATGATCCGGTTATTGAAGAATATATATATATATATATATATATATATATATATATATATATATATATATATATATATATATATATATATATATATATATATATATATATATATATATATATATATATATATATTATATATATATATATATATATATATATATATATATATATATATATATATATATATATATATATATATATATATATATATATATATATATATATATATATATATATATATATATATATATATATATATATATATATATATATATATATATATATATATATATATATATATATATATACAGAATGAAGAACCGGAAGCTGCAACAGCATCAAATGAAAACGCAGCATCAGGATTGAAGACTGTCTATAATCCGTATCATGGAATGACTCTAGATCATGTAAGTTTCTGTTGAAAATTTTTATTTTCAACATGTATATAATTTATATAATATAAACATTACAATAGGTAGTACTAATATCTACGCTTACTGTGCTTTCTCAGAACTGATTTCAAACTGTTTTAGTGAGAGAAGTTGAAGTCTAAATTTATAATACTTTTTTCAATGTATTTCTCCATAAAAACGTTGAGAAAGTATGTAGTCACATACTCACAAATTCTATTATGAATCAAATAATTATATCTATAAATATTACAAGATGCTATGAAGTAAATCGGCGATAATTTCATCATCGCCACTTAATGAGTCACGTAGTACAATTATTTGACATACGGAATTTGTATTAAGTGTGTAACGAACAATAATTGTTGAATTATTTGTCTTTTAAATGAAGAAAATGTCTGAACTTTTTACTCCAAGACATCGTACGTAAGATTCCGCTGGCAACAATTTCTCTTTAACTTCATTCGGGAACGACTCCTTGTTTGACATTTATTTGCAGCCACTCTGAATGAAATTATTAACTAAAACAAAAACGAACCATTACTTCTCCGTCGTATTGGTATTTAGGTAACGCGAATACCTTCCAAGTAAACAGCACGGGTTTCAGCACGGCCACTCGACGGTCTTGTTTTTTTTACATTCCCCGTTTCATCAGAATATAAATGTTTTAACGAATATCTTCCAATCGGCTAGTATACCCAATTCTGTCACGCAGAATTTAAAAACTCGCGAATTCATTTACCTCACTTTTTGTTGGGGAAAATATTCCAACTCGGTATGTAGGTAGATGTTTCATTAATTCATGTTTAACACACTTCCTAATTCGCGATGGTCTTCAACATAGATGAATAAACCAAAACATACAAATTAGGAAAAAAGGGAATTTCGCACTAAACTTTCCAAAGCGAAACAAACCAAATAAAAAATTCGACAGGTTTGTTGATGTTTGATCAGTTGAGAAACAGAGCGAATGATTAGTGAATTGAGCGAAACGATTCAGAGTCGCTCTCCAGAAACATCGATTATTTCAAAATTGATACGGTAACGCCAAATATCTTAAATACCAATATAGTTCACTTACGTGAAATTATGAAGACAAATTGAAAATGACAGAAGCGTTAGTCACCTTTTCGACCGCTAGGTGCGCCACTTCTGATTTTGTTCTACACGACATGCGAAAAGAGTAACTTTTAACAATAATATTTCCCTAATGGGTACACTGAAAAAAATGCACTTTTTATTCTGAAGTGGACTCGGCCGAATATTTTATAATAATAAAGTTCGCCTATGTATGAGGCAATCCATGGGTGGTGTTTCACGGTTTGTACGTTTGTCGACCTCCGACAATATTTTGAGTTGTAAAATGGCGACTTCCGGTGTCTGGAAAACTGCCGAAAATGACCAAATACCACCTAATATGAGTGTTTTTTAACTAGAATGACGCTCAGAGGCCAGAAATTGTCTCCAAATGCCAGTTGGAAATCCAAGATGGCGACTTCCGGTTTCTGAAAAACAGCGGCAAATGACCAAATATGGGTATTTCCGCGATTGTTATGATGCACTGAAGCTACAAATCGACCTCAGACAACATTATGAATTGTAAGATGACGACCTCCGGTGAATGGGAAACTGCCGAAAATGACCAATACCACCCAATATGGGTATTTCTTCAACCGGCCGATTTCCATCCAATGTGAGATGCTTCGATACCAGAATGATACGCAGGAGCTAGAATCGACCACAGAAACCATTTTGAATTCTAAGATGGTGACTCCCGGTTTCTGGAAAACAGCCGAAAATGACTAAATAACACCTATTATTGGTGTTTCTTAAACCAGAATGAAGCTCAGGGGGCAGAAATTGTCTCCAAATGCCATTTTAAAATCCAGGGTGGTGACTTCCGGTTTCTGGAAAATAGCCTAAAGTGACCAAATACCACCCAATATGAATGTTTCTTTAACCAGAATAATGCATGGAGCTTTAAATTGACCTCAGACACCATTTTGAATTGTGAGATGGCAACTTCTGGGAAACAGCCGAATACTACGACCAATAATTTCAAACGATATAAACAAATCGCAAGAAATCAATGAATTTGGAATGTTGAAAATTATTAAATTAAACACAAAAATGGGCGGGACAAAGTTTGCCGGGTCAGCTAGTAAATACATAAATATGCTGGTTAAAGCAGAGCTGCAAGTTATTAATACGAAGATTAGAACTCGAAAGCAAAAAATTTGGATGGATAAAAAAAAAAACTTTCAAAGCGAAGAAAACTAAACATTAAATAATAGTTTTTGCATAACAGTTGTTATCACTAATTATGTTTGTTTTGTTGAACATCTTTTATATATAATATAATAAAGCTTTTAAACCAATTACAACATTATATGTATCCATACTTAAATTGTTAAATTGATAGAACATTCAAGTGTTATCTAAGCTAAAAGTTGCACAACAACCATATACGACTATTGACAACCATTGTGCGGTTTCTCCTTTTATCTTCTCCACGAGTGATTAAAACCTTCATTTAATTGTACACTTCGTGGCCTGATCATTGAGCTTGAGCTTGACGGCCGCACATTTCGTAGTTGCTTCCCGTGATGGATCTGAGCTAGTGAAGTTACACAGGGAACCACGTATAAAGCAACTTGGGATTAGTTTACCATTTACACGTCATGGCCTGATTATTTGAATATTTCTTCTTAGTGCCTCGATAAGCTACATCACATTATATTATCAATATTTAACTCCCGGAATGGCGTTAGTTTTACATACCAACAATATACGCACGAAATCTGCAACATATTTTTTTCTGTGAAAGTATGAAATTGAGTCAACTAAATCTAAAATTGAGTAAATTCAGTTTCGTGTGTGAAAATGTCGGTCACACGCTCACAGAAATTCAACAACAATGCACAGTGGCACAGTGGTAGTGGTAAGGCAATGTAGGCGGACATGAGTTTTTCGATGCGATTTTGTGGTTTTAGAGTAAAATTTTAAAAAGGTGAATGGGCCGACTAAAATTTATTTAGAAGCGTTTGCTCTACTTAGCTTATTCATACGGCCTAATGTGTTCATTTAACCAATGCTTCGTAAAGAAAACGCGTATACCATTGTGAAGTGTAATAATTCTTTATGGAAACAATTTGTTTTCAATATTTAACTACATATAGACCATCGCACGGTGACGTAACGCACCTGAGTTTGACAGCTACTGGTAACTTTGTTTACCTTCGGGTGATGCAGTTATGTTCTTAATTACAGCAGATCATTTTAATTGTGATCAAAATGACGGTTAAATGTTGTGCTTGAGGTGCCAGTACACTAAAAAACAGTTAAAAATTAAGCAGCATTTCCACTATGCGCGCGATTGGTCCATTAGAAAAAAGCAAAAATCCAAAAACGTTACCACTAACTGTCAGAAAAGAGAGGTTACAGAGATTTGGTGAGATAGTCTATATATTAACGTCGCAGCCCTAAATCGAAATCGCGACTTCCGTTGCGCGCGACTTTTCGCTGCGATGCTTACGTGGGAAGTAGTGCGCTGTATAGCACATCAGATTGCTACGTAAGGTATAATGTGCGGCATGAGAGTAAAATCAATTGTCGCCAGTCGACAACTACAATTTTTAACTAAATGGATAATATATGTTCATAGTAGAGCTTACGTAGATCATGTACAATTTTTTTGTTCATCGCTTGTTTTTTTTTGTCCACGGTAATTTATTTGCTTACAAAGGAAATCAACATTGACACCATTTTTGACGTTGACTAACGTCTATATCGAAGTTAGGCCCCTGAATTTGAAAATCTAGTAATTCAACCAGGGAAAACCAGAGAAAAGTGGTCAGGTTTCGAGCGCTTATTTTGCAGTCATCTATAATCAGGTTTTCGTGGTTTTGGCATCAATCGATCAGAAATTCTTTTACGGTTAAATTTATGTAACAAAAACAAACTTTTGTTTGAGATACACTATTGAAAAATTGGTAATTAATATCGATTGTCTAAATCATACCGCGCAGCCAATCACTACCTCTCTTCCCAAGCACAGTCGACACTAACGGAAACAATCGATCTGACTTTGTTGTTATTGTTGTTGTCACTTTCTGTTTCCGATGTTTATACTGCTGCTAGCGGAAAAAACCTTGCAAATATGCATTTTTTTGTTGGTGTTAATATTACGACAGCGGCCGGCGCCCCATAATTCTGATTCCAAAACCGCACCAGTGACATGCGGACGCTAGGTGATAGCAGCTGAAAGGAGGAAATACAAAATAGTACCGGTCATCTCGTGCCGGTTTCACCCGTTATGCTGGTGGCTTTAGTAGTAAATGGCTACTGCAAAACACTTAAATGGCTGGAATTCTGGACGGACTAACCAGGAAACTATAATCGGCAACTGGCACCTTTTGTTGCCTCGAAATTTTGGTACAGAAGCGGCTAATTGAATTTTCTGTTTTACCAAATGCTGCTGCTAGCGGAAAAAACCTTGCAAAAATGCATGTTTGTGTTGGTGTTAATATTACGACAGCGGCCGGCGCAGCTTTCAAGAAACATTTGTCTCTACCATTCCATCATCTATGTAGCCCCGCCTTCTTTCTAATTATCTGACGAAGCCTTGGTATAAAACGTATCGTTCGAACATTTCACCCCATCAGTTTCACTACTAAACCGTACCGGATACATACGGACGCTCGGTGTTAGCAGCTAAAAGGAGGAAAAACAACATAGTAACGGTCATCTCGTGCCGGTTGACCCGTGATGCTGGTGGCTACTACAAAATACTAAAATGGCTGGAATTCTGGACGGAAACCAGTAAACAAGAAATCGGCAACTGGCACCTTTTGGTGCCTCGCAGTTTTATTGAAGAATTGGTAATTATTTAGTTGGTAATTAATTGGTTTATTGAAGAATTGGTAATTAATATCGATTGTCTAAATCATACCGCGCAGCCAATCACTACCTCTCTTCCCAAACACAGTCGACACTAACGTATACAATCGATCTGACTTTGTTGTTATTGTTGTTGTCACTTTCTGTTTCCGATGTTTATGCTGCTGCTAGCGGAAAAAACCTTGCAAATATGCTTCTTTTTGTTGGGGTTAATTTTACGACAGCGGCCGGCGCCCCATCATTTTAATTCCAAAACCGCACCAGTGACATGCGGACGCTAGGTGATAGCAGCTGAAAGGAGGAAAGACAAAAGAGTACCGGTCATCTCGTGCCGGTTTCACCCGTAATGCTGGTGGCTTTTAGTAGTAAATGGCTACTGCAAAACACTTAAATGGCTGGAATTCTGGACGGACTAACCAAAAACAAGGATATATTCGGCAACTGGCCCCTTTTGGTGCCTGGAAATTGTGTAATAGAAGCGGCTAATTGAATTTTCTGTTTTACCAAATGCTGCTGCTAGCGGAAAAAAACCTTGCAAAAATGCATGTTTGTGTTGGTGTTAATTTTACGACAGCGGCCGGCGCAGCTTTCAAGAAACATTTGTCTCTACCATTCCATCATCTATGTAGCCCCTCCTTCTTTCTAATTATCTGACGAAGCCTTGGTATAAAACGTATCGTTCGAACGTTTCACTCCATCAGTTTCATTATTAAACCGTACCGGATACATACGGACGCTCGGTGTTAGCAGCTAAAAGGAGGAAAAACAAAATAGTACCGGTCATCTCGTGCCGGTTTCACCTGTTATGCTGGTGGCTGTTAGTAATAAATGGCTACTGCAAAATACTAAAATGGCTGGAATTCTGGACGGACTAACCAGTAAACGAGAATAATCGGCAACTGTTACCTTTTGGTGCCTCGAAATTTCATTACAGAAGTTATGTAAAAGAAGCGTTGCAATTCCCTCTACTATTTGCTTCAATGGAATATTTTTTTTTTTTTTTAATAAGAATACGGTAGTCAACGTCATGCGGTCGTGTCTTGAATACCACCCTCCTACTTTTTCAAAGACGAACGATGGAATAAAAATTATGGTAGAGCTCAAAGAATTCAGAGAACCAAACGATAAGTTAAAAAAAGAATTAATCACTTGCTTGGTGATTTTCTCAAGTCGGTATATGGAGTGTAAGTAATTCACATTGATTACCCTTAATGAAACGTTCATATTAGTTTTTTTCAGGCGTCCGAGCACTTTTCACAAAGATCTATTGGCAATATCTTTAGTGCAATCATACCCAACTTTACAATCTAAGGTTTCGGATGTACCACATGTATGTATGAGAGTTGAATTTCAGTATGCTTTTTAACGATGATTCAAAACTCATTGCTATAAACAAAATTGAACTGCATGTTTCTTGTTTTTCAAGGCCCTGTGGTTTTATCGAAATGCCAGAGGTGACGGCGCTCATGCAGGTAAAATACATTACCGCATGGAGTATTTAACTAGGTTGTCTGATGAAAGAGTCGTTACTAGACGTACCGTTACGAAAGCCACACAGGAGCTTCAAAATGAAACAAACGAAGGAGAGGGAATTAGTGAGATTGACGACAACTCGTTGGTAGGGCTTTCGACTCATTTTTAATTTATTTCCTATTGATAATTTGATGTTTTCATTACAGATTGAAGATTTAAAATATATTGTGCCGTCAACGGAAAATAGAAAACGGATAAGATTTCTATGGGAACATACCTTCAAATATCGAAATCAATGCAGAGAGACTGACCAGTTTGATTTGTTTCTGAAAGAGTTCCCATCGGCTTCTGCTTTTGAAGGAGAACTGGTAGGTTGATCTCCCATTCGTACCTTTTTTTAAATTTTTAATATTATTTTCTAGATTGACATTGATTTTTGTAAAATAAAAAATCCAAAGGAAGACGCAGAAAACCGTTGGCAGAATTTGGAGGATAAAATTTAGTTCAAGTTTCCGCATCTTTTCCGTGAAATTTTCGATGGTAAATGAATGAGTAGAAATGAATACATTTTTAATTTCATATAGTACCTATATCTTGCAGTTTTTTTTCCGTTCATTAGCAATCATTCGAGTTAAAAATCCCACAAGAGGTTCTAAGCGAACCTGCGATGCAGCTGCAACACAGGAAAATCCTTTAAATGGGCTGGTGCAATGGATAGAAGTACGTTTAAAGCGATCACAAATATAATTTGGAATGCCAATTAATTTAATATTTTTTTAGGTTGACGATACGCTACCTACAAAATATACAATTCCTGTATTGGTGGTTCAGGGTGAGTTGCTGCAGAGTACGGGAGATTACTTTATTTCCTGGAAGCAGCATAACATTTCCGTTGGTTGTGAAGCAGTGACTGCTTTTCTACGGTTTTGTAAGTGCTTTAATGTTTTTGCCGTTAACTGTGTGCCTAATGATAAGCATTTTTTTATGCATTAAGGTATTGGTATTTAACGTTGATAAATTAAGGTGAAACGGGATTGTGGCCTTTTCCTATACAATTTTGAGGTTAGAGTTCTTTTTACTTTTGTAGTTTGAGCGTAAAAATTTCGGCTTCCACTAAATAAACAGCACTCGAATTGCTACTTCAGGCATGCAACAGTTGTGAAAACAATTGATCAAAGTTTCATGTACGTAGTCTTCATAAATCAAGAAAAAATTAGATTGCAAAATTCGAGTTGATCGCGACCACGTCCCGATTCACCTTAAGCACAACTGGCGAGAATTTCGCTCGTTCTTTGCAGTAAACAAAGCTGCATAAAATGATCAGGTAATCATTCCATTTGGGATAAGTTTTCTCGTTTTTATCATTATTGCAATAAATCAAAATTTCAGGAATTAAATACAATAAATTAATTATTCTGGAAAGAAATTTCATTTATTCCGATTTTCAGTGATTTTCACCGGATTCATCGATGTTTTACCGAAGTTCTTATAAAAAATTACAGCACAATTTCTGATAAAAATTCTGAGCGCTCAGTAACTTCAACCGAGTTTCGGTTTTACTTCCCGGTAAAATGTTACCGAGATACTCGTTAAAATTTGCCAGTTGTCATAATTTTAATTTTACAGAAACTCCGTACTTTCAACCGAGTTTCGGTTTTACTTCCCGGTAAAATGTTACCGAGATACTCGTTAAAAGTTGACAATTGTCATAATTTTAATTTTATAGAAGCTCGGTAATCTAATATTTTACTGAGATTTTTACCGAGTTCTCCGCTGTTGAAATCTCGGTAAAGCGGTTTACCGTAGTCGGTGAAAAAATCTAAGTGTGTACGACTCCAAAGCCCGAAGACTTCAAAATACCTTCACGCTCACTCTGGATAACCCAAAACTGAGTCAAAACCTAATCGGTTTCGCTAAAACCGTATGTATTCAAAATTGAGTAGAAGTTGTTTTACTCATTTTTGAGTTCCACCGAATGTTATAAAAATTGAGTAAATATTACCCATATTATACCTGATGCGCGATGCGTAAAAGTTACTCATTTTCGACTCAAAAATGAGTACTTTAAGCTTCGATGAGGGAATTTCGGAAAAATTATCATTATTGACTCGATATTATTATACTTTGCATTTTGAATGAATTTTATTTTAAAAGAGGCTTATTTCAAGAAATTTACCTTTGTTTGCCGGGACACGGGAGATCTTTGAATTTATTCGCCGTATATTCAACCAAAGAGTCCTGGTGAAAAAGAATAGTTGGCATTAGTTGCAGTCGATTATTTCAAACTAGTTGAACGTTCCCGGCGATGCTCGGGATCAAAAGTTTCAAAATTAGGAATCATTTTTTATAATTCATTGCATTATTAGCACAACTCACTTCAAAAATATTTCACATCTTATACGTCCATCATCACTTTAAGTACTTTAACATTCTGAGAACGCACAGAACGGAAATACCCATATTGGATTGCATATTTTGATATTTTGGGGATGATTTACAGAAACTGGAAATCGCTATTTCGGATTTCAAAATGACGTATGGAGTTCGGAAGTTTCGGAAGTATTGAAATGGCTGGCCAAATACCACTTCAGATTATTTTCCTGAAACCAGAAGTCGTTATTTTGGAAAATATTATGTGGGGTCATCCCAGTTCCGAATATACCACACTCGGGTGATAACCGGATATTCGTCAATCGTTCACAGTAAAACCTCTTTTTATGTTACTTTTAGAAGTAAGAAATCAAAGTAAGAATAATTTAGCGTGACCATTCATGCTTAGTTCTCCTCTATAATCATATCTAAAAAGATAACATGTGAATTTTATACAACGAAAATGTTTGTTGATGTCCAAGGAACACGTCTGAGAAGAAGTTAACGTTTTAATCCACATAACTACGTAGACATTAAAAAAATTAAACCAATGAAATACGGCCTTTCCTCCAGCCAAATGTCCCAAGATCTAGTTTTGGTAAAAGTAAAAAAGCATTTCGAATCCCGTAATGTGTTACTATTCACGAAACTGAGAAAACATCAGAAATGTAATTTTTTTCTGCTCGGCTCGCACCAAATTACAACATAAATTCTTTTGCAAGAAAATATTTGCAGATGTTGAAGAAACAACGAACATTTTATTAAAACAAAAGTTTAATTTACAGGCGAATTGAGCTCATACTCGAAAAGTCAAAAATTTGCATGTATTATATGTATAATATATATAAATTTAAAAATGAATATTTTAATGTGTTTTTCTGTATGCAGAAAATCATCTTCAAACATACGTCGTTTTTTAAGTAATATCTCAACTTTTAGCAATAAGATACCTATTATTTTTCCTCAAATGTCTTTCCTGAACATTAACAAATATTTCAATAAAGAACAATTACGTATCATAGCCTTGAATTTCGATTTAGAGGCAAATTGAGTTCAAATATTCATGATTTTGCTTGTTTAACGTAGTGTTGTGAATAATATCTCAATTTTCAGTAATCAAAAATCTGTTATTTTTACTCAAAAGTCTTTCCTGAACATAAACAAACATTTTAATGGAAAAAATCATACATCATAGCTTTGAATTAAGATTTAAAGACAAAGTGAGCCAAAATATTCATAATATTGCACGTTTCACTTAGTTTTGTGACTAATATCTTTATTTTCAGTTATCAGATAACTATTATTTCTTCTCGAATGTCATTCCTGAATATCAACGAACATTTTATTGAAAAAATCAAGTGTCGTCGCTTTAAATCAGAATTTTAGAGACAAATTGTGCCTAAAAAGTTATGGTTTTGCATTTTCCATGTGGTTTTGTGGAAAATATTTAAATTTCGAATAATCAGAAACCTATTATTTTTCCCTCAAATATCTTTCACAACACACAACGAACATTTTATTCTAGTAAAAATCACAGATCACTGCTTCGAGTTTTAATTTAGAGGCAAATTAAGCATAAAAGTCATGATTTTACATGTTTCACATAGTTTTGTGAATAATATCTCGAGTTTTAGTAATCAGAAACCTGTTATTTTTTCTCAAATGTCTTTCCTGAACTTTAACCAACATTTTAATAAAAAAGAATCATATGTCATCGCTTTAAATTTTGATTTAGAGGCAAATTTAGCACAGAAAGTCATAATTTTGCATGTTTTACGCAGCTTCGTGAATAATATCTCAAGTTTTAGTAATTAGGTGCCTATTATTTTTTCTCAAATGTCTTTCTTAAACATTAACGAACATTTTAACGAAAAAAGAATCACATGTCATCGCTTTGAATTTTGATTTGGAGACGAATTAAGTATAAAAAGTCATAATTTTGCATGTTTTACGTAGTTTTGTGAATAATATCTCAAGTTTTAGTAATTAGATACCTATTATTTTTTCTCGAATGTCTTTCCTGAACATCAGCGAACATTTTCATGTTAAAAAACATACATGTCACCGCTAATTATTTTTGATTCAGAACGATTCAAAATGATGATGATTACTGTACACCTCAGAGACTGAGTGAATAATATCAATAAGATCAAACGTTACGGAATTCCATTTTTATATAGTAGATTAAGAATTACCTACCGATAACAACTAATTTCAAACATTTCTATTTCCTCCGTTTTTCAGACGGTTTGCTTGGTTTGTTGTTTGCTTTTAATTGCAAAAAAAGTTATTAACAACACGCAAGCACCAGTTACCCAATTTTGAGTAAATTTGCCGCCATGATCAATTTAATTCTACTCATTTTTTGACGTCTTCGAACAACTGAAAAAAATGATTAAAATTCAACTCAGCCGCTGAGTAGCCCAGAGTGAGCGTGTTGGGCACAGATGAATTGTCATTCAGGTCATTCACTGCTACTCGGTATAGGGATGTCAATGTCGCGTTCAGGCAATATTGTTTTCAACCATGCTGATAACATAGATTAGGACTGATATAGCAAAATCATTCATCAGCATCTAGCATTAGAAGTTCTTTCATCAAAACATGCACAAAATACAACTACATCCCTTTTTATATTGGAAATCTTCAAATGCGCAAGCGTTGGCGAACAGGCTTTCGTGAATTTTGTATACTGACTCTCTCATCCGATCGCATACCGAACTAATATCATAGTATAAACAGAGTCAATGCGCGCCAAATACCTTAATACGACTCTATCGTACTGAATAAAGTCTTGAGTTTGTAGTGATTCAAAACATATGTTTAACCCCGAACATTTCCGAAGCTGAGCGCTATGCTCCAATATTAAAATATAGATGTACAAAGGGGTTCGGTTACCAGAAATGTTATGTTTTTTCTCTCACAAGTGATGTACACTAAAGTCGCTTTTTACGCGGGGGATACATGCCGCGTAAATTCCGGAATCCGCGTAAAAAAAACCGCGTAAATTCCGGAATCCGCGTAAAAAAACCGCATAAGTTCCGGAATCCGCGTAAAAAAACGCGTAAATTCCGGAATCCGCGTAAAAAAGCCGCGTAAAAACGCGTAAAAAGCGACCTTAGTGTATTTTTGTAGGAATATTGTTGTAAGTCAAAAACCACGGTGATTGGATACATGAAGATAAAACAAATCTAGGCAAGATAGGTCGTAATCTTCGTAACGAACTCAATCAACCTGACAGGCAAAAGCCAAGAAAATAAATAAATAATCTACCAATAATAAAAATCATTCGTTTGAAAGCGCTTACGAACAGCGCAATCGTTTTTTGGAAGTAAGCAAAAAAGAAAAAATTAAGGAATTACCAGGGGGGATTTACCGCTGTCAAATTTCATATATGTGTGCGTTATCGCAGATCAACTCTGGTCCATGAAGTTTGTTGGTCCATGACGTTTGATAAATTACCAATGTGACGATAATCCATCACCAATTTTCGTTAAAAACTTGTTGCTGTCCCAAAATTTCACTACGGAACGCAGTATTAATAAAAGTTTTCCGCTATTTCTCGAGTTTTGTTAAAAGAAAACGTTCCATTTTACTTCGATCAAAACGACAAAAAATAAAACATACAGACGCCTTGTTGCCAAATGTGCTGGTCACGGTTTCACGATATTTGACAGAAAGATTCCCCCTGGGAATTACTAAGTAAATAAAAAGGTCAAAATATCTATCTGCCTGCACTGATAGTTAAAAGCCATAAAATATTCGGTGTCTGCAACGTCTCCGCCAAGGATACGCGAGCGGTCGCTCAGTTGATGCTATGATGGCTATCTGAGTGGTTGTGTCGTATTAGAACGGAGTAATTTTACCGAGATATACCGGTTAAAATCATGTGTGTCGGTTAGATTGCGTTGTGATAATGCTTGAAGTTCCCAACTAGGATATACCACTAATGCGAATGTCGCGACGAATAATATTTCTTAATTTATGATTCACTTATTATACTAGTGCAACGACTCGAGGATATCTGAAATCCTGATCAAAAATTGTGTGTGATAGTGAGCTAATCAATAATGGCTGATGGTTTCCAATAATTTATCAACAGCGTATCTGTAGAAACGTCATTAGCCAAAAGAGTTTTGTTCACGTATCTTGAACAATTTTTTTTAGTAGAAGTACTAGAAGCTGTTTTGTGCAAAACAACTATCGGACTAACTTTGTAAAAAAATTACATCTGTGTTACTGAATAGCTGAAATAGTAAGTCCATAGTTCAATTTTGGTTCACAATAGCTTTTCTGCTGTTTAATCTGGGCTCACCTTCAAAACGAACATTATTATTCATGGAAGGAATTCAAACAAAACTGCTAAGCATGATATCTCGAGCATTTCTCTCCGCCAGCACACGTACATTGGGGAATCAGCGTGGAGGGAGGCGTATTGATGTATTGATACCGATGCTGTGTTCTCATTTGTCTCACAGCTTGACGCCTATTTCATTTATTCTCAATGTACAAACGTGATCTCTCGCACTTCCTTTCTAAGTCTGAACAAATATTTTCACGTTTGTAACTTCTCCAGCTGGATGCGCAAATTTGTTGAGAGGTTTCAAGTACCATGATTATCTATAGCAAAACTTTTTGGCATACTGTGTAAGCATAAATACAAATTTACAAAGTTTGAATGATGGAAAGCCAGTAAATTTGATTTTTGGTATTAATTAACGGATACGTTTGTCGACAGTGGCGTAGCGTGACCGGGTGACATCCGTGGCGAAAAATTTGGGTGTCACCCCTATCAGGTTATAGTGAAATCGTTTTGTTATCAAAAATTGTGAGGGCTAGCACGTTTGTTTTCAATTGAAAAACAAGGTTGAAAATGTACTCTTAGTAGCAAATTTATATTATTACGACCTCCACCTAATTGATAGTTAATCTTAATCACCCTTTTGAAAGTGATACGTATGAAAATTTTCCCCGTGGGTGACATCCCTAGAGGGTGACCCGGGGCGGACTGCCCCCGCTCCCCACGTTACGCCAGTGTTTGCCGATAACGTTTTTTTCAATGTTTAACAGTTTAGGTGATGAAAACAACTCATGTTTACAAGTTACGTTTATTTGATAACATCTTTTTTTTTTGATTATTTTACGTTCATCTTATTTTCAAGAGATGTGTGAAAACTTGCAACCGTCATTTAACAGTAAGTGGTAATGCTCCCGCTATGTGGCGCTCGCATCACTTAAAAACCAAGCACAGATATCGATAAAATATTGATACAGCAATATGCAGTGCAACTGGGGCACCACAAGACAAATGTCGTTAGTGTATTAATGTATTTGGACTCAAATTTTTACACACGATTTTCAAATTCCTTCATATGAACATGAATGTCTGTTCTCTGTGATTGAAGTATAAAATATGAAATTTGGCGTAATGTTAGTACTTGAGGAATAGCGAAATGACTCTTAATTTCGAACAGTTCAATCACGAGCGATACCGGGAACGTTCAAATAGAACGATATCACATTTGAATTATGTTGAGGCTTGTCGATCAAAGCAGGTATAGTTTTAAATAGTCTTTGAATTTCTTTTCTTTCTATAATTTTTGAGCCACATATCAAATTGTTATGAAGTTTGTTACTTGTAAGTTGACTCGTTCGTATGACACTAGTTATGTTCAAATAAGTCGTGTAATCTTTGAGATAATAGACTTTTGTTGTTTTATTAACAATTTAACCCTCTAGTGCCCAAATTAATTTTTAGAAGGACTTCGAAAAGATCACTATGAAGCTATATAAACATTTTTTAAGTTCTTATTGAAGCTTTTTAAAGGTTCACCTGAAGACCGTCTGAAGGCGGCACTGGGCACTAGAGGGTTAATACATAACGGTTGCTTAGATTCGATTATAATCAAATGAAATGGGAACGTATAGGGCAGCCAAACTTTGAAACCGCGTGTTCAATCATAATTCATCAGTTAATCCTTAACTAGCCCGTTCATATGATAATAATATGGATCAAATCGGTTGTGAAGTTTCTCAGATAATGAAGTTTCGTGACTTTCACATGTCGATACATTACAGACGAAGTTACTGTCCGATTACAGTAAAATTCAATAGAGTGTTATGAGGCAGCTAGACTTTTCATTTTACACTAATTTTGTGGAAATCGGCTCAGTCATCTCTGAGAAAAGTGAGTGAGTCCATGTAGTCTTCGGAATATGTTCCTTTTCATAGCTGGATTTCACATTTTTCAACATAACAGGCAAAGTAATAGTCGATTGCAAAACATGGGGTAATTAGACCTTCCATTTGACACTGATTTTATGAAAATCGGTCCAGCTATCTCTGAGAAACATGAGTGAGATTAAACAGTCTTCAGAACATGCCTCCGATCATTATTCTACTCTCTGGTGCGATCTGTCCTTGAAACAAACTCCGTAGTGTGGTGTCCATTCAACGCAAACTGGATTGCAAGAATTGAATCCGTGCAAAGGAAATTTGTACGGTACGCTTTACGTTTTCTTCCGTGGCGAGACCCGCAGCAGCTACCGGCGTACTTGGATCGCTGCCAGCTTTTGGGCATGGAAACACTGCAGCAAAGACGTTTCGATACACAGGCTGTGTTTGTCTTCAAAATTTTAACCGGTGAAATCGACGCCCCGAAAATTCTGCAGCAGTTAAATTTATATGCTCCGGAAAGGCCTTTAAGGCGGAGAAACTTTCTATCGCTACCGCATCGCACTGCATCATATGGGCAACACGACCCCGTTCGTTTCATGTCAGCTAGCTTCAACGTCGTAGCAGATTCATTCGATTTTAACATCTCAGTAACAACATTCAAACAAATTCTTCGTAGACGACAGGTTTAATTGTTTTTGAAGCGTGTTTCAATTGTTTTTAAAGTGTTTCTAATCGTTTGTAAATATTAATTAGCATTTAGTTAGTAATATATATTATCATTAAGACCACCAATATGTCAGATGATTTAACAATAAATAACAAATAACAAATAACACCTTTCTCTTCATACCTTTTAAACCACAAGTTAAATCTTTATAAAATTCAAAAGTTAAGGGTATTTCAGGTAGCTCGTTCATTTGAAACCAATTTGGTTCAAATCGGTTGTATAGTTTTCGAGATAATGATGTTTCATGATTTATACATTTTGATACATAACCTCTAAACTAAAAATCCGATTACAATAAAATTGGATAGCGTCTTATGGAACAACAAAACCTTTCACTTGCATTTGATTTAATGAAAATCGGTCCAACCTTCTCTGAGAAAAGTGAGTGAAAATAAAAAGTTGCCCATACACACACACTTACAGAAAATGCTCAGCTCGTCGAGCTGAGTCGAGTAATATATGCCATTCGGCCCTTTTATATCTTCGGTTTTGCAAGTGATTTCCGGCTTTGAACCAAAACCTCTTATATAGATTTGAGGAGCATAGTAATCTCGCTTTGTCCATATTTGACTGAATATCAGAAGAAGTCAGAGGTTTTCAGTTTTTCGCGAAATTTTCACTAGGTAGCCATTTGTATTAACCCTCTCTTTACCATGGTTACTCTAAAGCATCATAGGTTTGGATGCAAAAAATCTTCAGAAATATTTACCAATCTGTGAATACCCCGAGAACCCAGAGTCGAGGAATCACTCAACACGCTCCGGGATTACCAAGTGCGTCTTACCTCTTCGACTAGCAGCAAACGAAAGAGCCGATGCTTCGTGTCGCACGAGGAACGCGATTGCTATGATGTCATACGAAGTTGGATTAAAGGGTGACGCGTAACAGGTATCACATGCAGTGTTGCCGAAGTGACTGAGCTGCCACACATTTCCCCCCTACCTCATAACAATAAGTCAAGAATAAAACTTTTTGGGAAAGAAATTATGGATTTATTAGTTGCCCTAAATCCAGAACAGCTATCCGGTACTGACTGCGATTAAAGTTAGTCTCCATTTCACAAATGGTGTGCTTATGAAAAATATTCTAAAATTATACCTGCCAGTTTTCCGTTAAGTGAATATAATTTCTGAGATACTCTGGTGTCCGCTTCTCTCTAGTGGGACGTCGTACACGTGATTGTGGTGCTTCAGTTAGTGTTGGGTTGGGCTTCACCGTTTTGGGCGCCGGGGGTTGAGTGGTATCAGGGTTTCCGCTTGATCGATCAGGATCTGCTGATTCCGTCTTTTCTTCATCTTGTCTCCAGTCATGGACTTTCTTGGTCTGCGACACATGTCTTTTGAGCGTCTGGCCGTTGGTATCGCTGAGGACCAACATGCCGTTCTTCTCCTCTACCACAGTGTATCTACGGGTATAGAATCGTGATTCTGCTTTAGCACGGAATTGCCGCTCGACCACAACTGTGTCACCTGGTTTGACTCGGCATCGTCGTGCTCCTCGCCTTATATCTTCCTGCTGCTTTGCTAACAACTTGGATTCCCGGTCTCTTGTGTTCAACTGGTCATCATCGAAAGAAGCTTTCTCCCGAGACAGCAAGGGGAGTCCTCGCTTTATCTTCCTTCCCATCATGACTTCTTCCGGTGGTATTTTGGTGACTGAATGGGCAGCCGCGTTGTACGCCTGCACTGCAGCCTGTAACTCATCGACGTAGCTCGTTGCGTTCATTGAAGCTGCGGTCATCGCTTTATTGACCAACTTCATGCAATTTTCCACCAATCCGTTTTGTTGGGGGTACAACGGTGTGGAAAAGATTACGTTGATATCCCGCTCAAGGCAGTACCTTCTATAATCTTCGCCATTAAAAGGGGGTCCGTTATCGGGTTTCAAGTTTTGAGGGTAACCTTCCTTCGCGAAAATAGAATCCAATACTCTCTTAGTGTTTTCAAAGCTCGTCGACTTTACCGGTTTCGCAATCACGTACCGAGAACGGTAGTCGACAACGACGAGGATTGAGATACCACCGTATTTTAAGTATGGTCCATTGAAATCGACCGCTATCGTTTCCCAGACTGTACTCGGTGTAAAAACCTCGCGCCATTGGGGTTGGTTTTTCCGGTTTTCCGTTAGTCGCACAAACCACGCATGAGTCCACCCATGCTTCAGCGTCTTTAGCCATACCAGGCCACCAAACGCGTTCCCTCAAGATATTCTTGAATTTGGCCGCTGATGGGTGACCTTCGTGGGCGACAGTTAAAGTTTTCCGGCGGAGATTTTCTGGGATAACTGCGCAACCAGTTTTCACTAGAATTCCTTTCCTCACAACTAAATCGTTGCTCAAAGTTTCAAAGCGCTTCAGATGTTTCGGCCAAACTCCCGCCCAACAGCATCCACAACCTGTAAAAGTCGTGGAGACGAAGTTTCCTGTTATTAATCTTATAAGCATCTTTGTATGAATTTAGCTCTTGAAGAAGTTTATCCACAACGGTCGCTGTTCGAACCTCCTCTTCCGTTAAGAATCTCGTTATCACGTTAAGAAGCTTACTTGGTTTGATTCGATGGAGGCTATCTCCCAAAGGGCTTACGTCTTCCTCGAAAGGTTCATCCTGCCCCTCGTATAACCGTGAAGACGGATCAGCGATATTGTCTTGACCTCGCACGTATTCCACTTTGAAGTTGTAAGGGCTCAACCTTAGAGCCTAGCCATCAGCGCGGTTTAAAGCCCGTTTAGTATCTTCTCGCAGCCGATTCAAAATGAATGTAAAGCCCTGTGCATCCGTACGGAGCGTAAAAGGTCTTCCGAGAAGGAAGTAGGCGAAGTGCCCAAACGGCCCCCAGAGCCTCACGTTGGTTTTGTGGGTATCGCTTTTCAGTGAGCGTAAGAGCTTTCGATGCGAAGCTTATGATACGGGAAGGACAGTTCTTATCCTCCTGAATAAGGACAGCACCCAGAGCGTTCGGTGATGCGTCCGTATAAAGAATCGTTGATTGTTCGTCCGAGAAATATCCGAGCGTCGTCGTACATTGCACAATTTGTTCCTTTAATCGTTCAAAGGCTTTTGTCTGCTCGTCACCCCAGGACCACGAGTTGGTTCGGGTAACCACCCACAATGGACTTGCCGTATCAGCGAAGTTATCAATATACGGACTTACAAAACTGGCCAGCCCCAAGAAGCTGCGAAGCTCTGAAACCGTGGAAGGAGTCCTAAATCTGCGAATGTCCTTTATTTTGTTTTCATCTATGTTAAAGCCGTTGTGACCAAGGAATTTTAGTCGGGTCTTATCAAACTCGCTTTTATCCGTGTTGATGGTAAGGTTGTTTGCTCGCAGTATTCTTAAGACTTCCGCCACGGTCTTACGGAGGTCCTCCAAGTTTTTGGCAAAGATGAGGATGTCATCTATGTAGATTATGACGTTATCTACGCCACCAAAAATCCGCGACATTTCTCGCTGGAATAACTCCGGGGCGCAGTTCACCCCAAACATTAGTCGAGTGAACCTGAACATACCGTCTTCTGTTAAGAAAGTAGTCAGGTCTTTCGATTCTTCGTGGAGTTCCAGGTGGTAAAAGGCGTTCGTCAAATCTAATTTCGAGAAAAATTTCGCTCCGTGCAGTTTCAGCTTCATTTCGTCCAACAACGGTAAACGAAAGTACTCTCGCTTTATTGCGCGATTTGGAGCCCGCATGTTGACGACGAGACGGAAGTCTCCCTTACCTTTATTAATGATGAGAAACAGAACATACAATGCTATCCTTACCCTTAGCTACCGCAGACATTCCGCTAATCCAGTCCGGAGCTTTTGTTACGCGCTCAATGATGCCTCGTTCTTCCATCTCTTGAAGTCTTAGTCTAGCGCTGGCTCTGTACGCCGCAGGCACACTAAACTAAGCGTTTTTCACCGGAGGGATCGACTTGTCTACGCTGAATTTTACCAAAATGTCCGGCACCTTCGGAAATGTACTTATTGGTTCCAATAAATCGCAGCTATTGACGTTTATGCCCAGTTTAAGTAGCTTTAATTCACCAGATGTAGAGCGACCAAGAAGTGAACACCGGCCATCCTCAACGACTAAGAAGTCAGCCATAACAGATGGTTTGTTGCAGCCAACAACCTCGATTTTTGTCCTTAATCTATAGGAAACTTCAATCGGGTTATTTGATGCATATGATCGCAGCTGTTCGTTATCAGGCGAATCAAAAACTTCCAATTTTGCTTGGCCTGATTCAAATTCGTTTTTTAAACGTTGCCAATCATCACCCCCAATAATATTAGCGTCGGCACCCGAGTCTATCAGAAAACAGATGGGTTTCGACGACCCTAGCCGGCAATCTATAAGCGCATCAGGGAAAGACAGGGCATTTATGTGCTGGAATCAAAACAATAAAAATCAACTTAGTTTTTAAATGAAAAACTGTTTTAATTCATGTCGTCTCTCAAAAAATAGATGAGTTAGTCGGTCTTCAGAACTCAATCTTCATTTACCTTTTTATCGTTTTCTTCGTCCGTCCACACGGGCTCGCTGTCGCGCTTGACTTGGATGTTGACTTGGATGTTGAACGACGACCAAAACCCCGTTGTCTGCTCTCGTTCTCCTGCCGTTGTTTTTTTGAATCCGACCAGCCACTAGTGCTACTTTCATTTCGGCGTTTCCCCTGTAGCCGATTGCTAGTTGACGGTCTTTGGCTAGCTGATCCAGTCTACTCTGCATCTCCTCTATTTTCCGTATGTATTCACAATTTTCATCGTGGGTTGATTGACTCGCCTTTTTGCCTGCCGTGGTACTCTCACAGGTGTCTTGCCTTACGTTCGTCGCAGTGACAGCTGGCTCTCCTGGAGACCAACGGTCATCGTTGTGCGCTCCGTGATTCGTGCTTTTGGGACTATTCTGTACCTCCTGCTCATTGCAACTTGTCTCATACAATAACCATTCTTCGCGGGGCTCAACCTCATGTGAATCGCTAAGGTATTCGGGAGCTCGAACATATTTTCCGCCGGTAGACATTCTGTTTGGTTTAGCGAAGTAACAACTATCAAATCTGTAATACAGACACAGTAAGAAATGGTATAAGCAACATTCTTGTCTAGAATTGATTTGCTATAAAATACTGCTACCAGCTAATTGACTACGGGAAAGCAGATTATGTTACGTAATCTGATGTACTGAAGCTTATAGTTATCTACTGTAAGCATTGACAATCAATAAAGTATTCCACATCGTATGTAACAACAATCTCGGCCATCTTGATCTATTAAATAAAAATAATTAACAATCGCGGCCGTCCCGGTCCGCTCCAAGATCAACCATCGCGGCCGTCCCGGTCCGCTCCCAGATCAACCATCACGGCCGTCCCATTCCGCTCCCAGATCAACCATCGCGGCCATCCCAGTCCGCTCCCAGATCAACCATCGCGGCCGTCCCAGTCCGCTTCCTGATCAACCATCGCGGCCATCCCAGTCCGCTTCTAGGTCAACAATCGCGGCTTTTCCAGCCCGCTTCCGAATCCACAGTCGCGGCCGTCCCGGTCCGCTTTCAGTTCAATAAAATATGGCCGTCCCGGTCCACTTCCGAGGCCAGGAATCGTGGTCTTATTTTTAACCATCAAACGTAACCATCACGAAGATTCACGGTAAATAGATCTTTGTTTCTCTTGTTCCGTATGTGATTATCCAATTCTTCTACACCCTATCGAAACCGGACTAAATAAACGAAGAAATAAAAGACTTGCAGAAGCTAGGCTGCACACGAAACGAATGCACTCTCGAATAAAAAAAAAACTTTTGGAAAGCGAGCTAGAATATCACGTATAACTAGAATCCAGTACACAGTATCACCCGAGCACGTTTCTTTTTTTTTCTCCTTGTCGAACCTTTTTCTTCAGCCACCGAGCAGTGCAAATGCCACGACTGCCGCCATTTGCCTTTTTGTTTTATCTTCTGTTGTTTGCCATTTTGGGTTTAATTTCACTTAAATATATATGTATATTTTTGCATGTTGAGTGATTCCTCGATAAGAATACTGATCCAAAAAGATTCTCTACTGAAAATGCAACAGTCTGGCAGGATCGCCAATGTGAATACCCCGAGAACCCAGAGTCGAGGAATCACTCAACACGCTCCGGGATTACCAACAGGGTTGCCACGTTTATATCTGTATTTTTCTTTGAAAATATCTGTGTATCTGTATCACGGGCAAAATAATCTGTATTAAAAATCTGTATCGAGCAAACTCAGAATGTTGGATGGAGAAAAATTTACTTGCAGAACATATTTCAACAAATTCATTCTTCTCTACGTTATGTTTATACAGGTTTTCGTTATATTTATTTTTTCAAGTTCTCGTTAATTTAATATCAGTATCTCCTCCTTGGTCTGCAACGTAGCTTTCAGCTTTTAAAATTGTGATCATTAGCTTTTTCTGGTTTCAACTATATATTAAAAGTATGCGTTCTAAACAAGCAGAAGAGTGGGATTAAAAAAAAAAATCTCACAATTGATCTGTAATGGAAACTTGAATTACCATTCCGCCTAATGGTGTTCAACAGCGCAGACTAAGTTAAGTCATTTGTTTCAATGAATCTTCCGGCCAGAAAAATTTTTTTTTCTCAGCGTGCGAAATTCGTTGGGCAGCCCTTATCAGTCAGTTATTGTTACGAATTTGGGGAATTGTCGCATCAAATCGTTTAAATTTTCCAATTTCACGAACGCTTTGAGATTACTTAAAGCTGCCATTTTTACAACAGTATCGGTGAATTACACGGCACCTCTTTGCAATTTGTTTTAATACGAATTTTGAATAGAAATCCTGACACGTTCATTTTCGCGCTTCGTTCAAGTCACATTCCATTTTTTCTTCATCGATACCTACATAATCCATAATCAAATTCTACCTTTGAAATTGATTTCAGTTCGTCGGTATAGCAAAAAAAATCTGTAAGATCTGTATTTTAGGCAATAATCTGTAATTCTGTAATACAGACTCTGTATTGCTTTTTCAGTTCAAAAATCTGTAAAATACAGAAAAATCTGTATATGTGGCATCCCTGATTACCAAGTGCGCCCTACCTCTTCGACTAGCAGCAAACGAAAGAGCCGATGCTTCGTGTCGCACGAGGAACGCGGTTGCTATGATGTCATACGAAGTGGGACGCGTAACCAGCGTTGCCAGGTCATTTTTCAAAAAATCTGGAAAAGGCAAAAAAAAATCTGGAAAAAATCTGGCAGTCTTTTCGTGGGGTGAAAGCTAAATTTTTCGAATAAAAGTCTTGGGGTACGCAAAATTTTAAGTGACAAAATTGCAAAATTTCGCGCCAAATTTGAAGTGATGACCTTTTTGCGGAACAGAGAAAATAAAATCTGGATAAAATCTGGATCATCCATGAAAAATCTGGATAATTGGACATCAAAGCTGTCTACCTGGATTAATGTTCAAAAATCTGGATAATCCAGATTAATCTGGATACCTGGCAACGCTGCGCGTAACAGGTATCACATGCAGTGTTGCCGAAGTGACTGAGCTGCCACACACAATCCTACTCAAAATGCATAAATATGTTCTTGAACAATCAGTATATTGTTCATGAATATGTTCATGCATTTTAAGTAGCATTGATAAATATTTCGAAAGACTTTTCGCATCTAAACCTATGGTGCTCTAGAGTAACCATGGTAGAGAGAGGGTTAAGTGTTTTTTCTATGATAAGATTAACGCAATTAGGAGAAGTTTTGTGTTTAGTAAAAAGTTTACCAGAATACATATGTGATAAAAAAATGAAAAAAAAAATAGATTTGGTTTGGCTGCAATATGCTTTTTATGGTATGTTATGTTATGTTTTTTACGTTAAGTGTCTGACGAAGCTACAATTCACCCTCAGGGTTGCCACACTCAAATCTGTGTTTTCCCTTGAAAAAATCTGAGCATCTTTACCTGGAACAAAAATATCTGTAAAAAAAATCTGTATTGTTTAAACATAAAGAACTTTGTATTTTTTAAGTTTTTATGGTACATAAACAAAATTTTCAGCTTAAAACGTGTGAGGAGTTGAAAATATGTTCAATTTGCTTAATATTTAATGAAATAAAATTTGGATTGTTTTTAAAAATTAATGTCAATTTCGAAAAATCTGTAAATCTGTAATTTTCGACAAAAAACTGTATATACAGATTCTGTATCGTTACATCGGCCAAAAATCTGTAAAATACAGATTAATCTGTACATGTGGCATCCCTGTTCACACTGCCAGCAAGGCTCACCCACCCTCCTACCACTCACTTGTCGCAATGTCAGCTGGACCGTGGTTTCAGTTCGAGAACAATTGATTGCCGCCCGATTTGCGCCCAATATAAGTATTGAAAAAGTGGATTTTCCCATATTTCCCAAATCGGGCGCAAATCGGGCTTTTCACCGATTGATCTGAAAGGTTACACAGTTGTTATGGGACCCATAAGGAACACGAAAAGTATTAGTTTTTGTCCCACCCTAATGTTCATATGTGTGTGAATGTTATATTTTGAATGTTCGATATAGTTGCGCTGTTGGCTACCAAAAGTTTGTTGTTTAGAATGAATGACAAATCCAGCAGAAATTATCAAGGTGTATTTTTTAGTTTTTTTTTGTGAATAAGTTCTCTAGAGATGTCAAGTTGGCTCTTAAAAAAATATCAATACATGATATTTGTAGGAAATTTTCCTGGGAAAAACTCTTCTGAATACCGTAAGGCGCTACGATGCTTGTAGAAACAGCTATTCACCCCAAACTGATTGAATGTCTGACGTACGGCTCACCATTGAAATTTTCCAGCAACACTGCTACACTGCTAACTAACACTGCTTAATAGCGAATTTCTTTAATCCACTGTGTGCGGGCATAACTGCCGAGAAATAATGAAACGTCATCGCCATTTAAGACGCAAGTAAGAAAGAGATGCCAGATAATTGTTTACGAACTTAGCACGTGCGGTGGTGGGTTGAAGCTGACAAATTTTACAGTGCGCTCCGGGCAGCACGGCAGGTCAAAATTGTGCAACTTTCGATTGCCGCTGCTACAAACCACCATGAAAATACCTTCACTGTTTGAGAACACATCTTACCTCTGGGACTGCCTGTGAACGAAAGAGGCCGATGCGAGAAGACGAGGTGCTTCGTTAGTGCCGAATGAGGCGAATGCGTTGGTGTGTGTGCTAACACCTTATAACGTATCATGCGCTCTAGTCGTGTTTATACATTGCTGCAGAAGGGCTGTTGAGTCATGATCGATGCCAACATATGATTATGGTTGATTCGGCGGTTGGTTGTCTTGCCCGTGTCCCACATCTTCCCTCTTCTCAAAAAAACAAGAAAAAAAAACAAGAAGAGTTTCTTAACAATTTATTTGATTCGTTACACGGGATACCCCTAACTAAGCAACTGAATACAAGATTAACAAAAAAAAAAATCATTCTGAGGATCTTCTATCTAACGTTTCCAGTTCACAAATTCGCTCATATTCCGCCAGGTTAGCCGGCGGCTTTCGATCCCGAACCGAACGACGAAGTTTTGCATCGCCCGAGGTATCACCTTCACTGTTGTTGCTGTCAACTGCGACGTCAGCCTTTGGTAAAGACTCACCATTGCTTTATTTTTTGACCTTACAGGTTTAACTGACATGACGTCGTAATATTTTCCCCGCATCATCGCACATAACAAGATTACCATTGTCTTCTTCCATTACGGGTCAACCCTCGCATCTCCTTTTGCCCGAGCTGTTCGCTCAGCAATAACGACGTCACCAGGCTTGACACGACACTCTTTCGCCCCTCGGAGATTATCCTTGTATTCTTTGGCTAGCAACTTAGCTCTACGATCCCTTGCATTGAGCAAGTCAACATCATGATCCGTACTCCCTCCGACAAGCAATGGCAACCGGCGCCTGATTTTGCGCCCCATTAGAACTTCTTCGGGAGGTACCCTTGTTACGCTGTGGGCCGCCGCGTTGTGTGCCTCAACTGCAGCTTGCAGTTCTTTCACGTAGCTAGTTCCAGAAGAAATCGCTGTGGCCATCGCCTTGTTGACAAGTTTCATATAGCCCTCAACTAGGCCATACTGCTGCGGGAAGAATGGAGTACTAAAAATTGTATTTATGCCTCTATCACTACAAAATTGTCTATACTCTTCACTATTAAACGGAGGACCGTTGTCTGATTTTATGTTCTGGGAATATCCTTCTCTCTCGAATATTTGCTCCAAAACGTTTTTTAGGTGATCAAAGCTTGTGGATCTGACCGGTTTTGCTATCAAGTAACGGGATCTAAAATCCACAACGACCAAAATTAATATTCCATTCAACTTAGCGTATGGACCATTAAAGTCCAACGCTATTGTTTCCCATGCTGACTTCGGAGTAAACGTACGTCTCATTGGCGTGGGTCTTTCCGGTTTGCTAACGCAATGCTTGACATGTTTCTACCCATTCATCAGCATCTACTGTCATACCCGGCCACCAAACTCGTTCACGCAGAATACTTTTGAGCTTCGCAGCCATGGGGTGACCGCTGTGAGCGACGTCAAGCGCTCTCTTGCGAAGCGATTCAGGAATTACTGCACAGCCCCTTTTAATGATGATACCGTTACAAACCGACAACGCATCCGCTACAGACTTAAATTTGCTCAGAGAGGTGGACCAAGTTCCTGTTTCAAGGGCCAGCATGACTTCTTTCAGATCTTTATCCTTCGCAGTTGCTTCTCGTATTTCAGCTTCTGTTAATATCCTAATCGAGTATACTTCGATAGTTGCTACCTCCCATGGACTAGAGATTTCGTCGAACGGCTCATCATGTTCGTGATTGTACAGTCGAGACGAGGGATCTGCTATGTTATCGCGCCCACGAACATACTGTATCTCGTAATCGTAGGGACTCAGTCGTAACGCCCAACCATCCGCTCTTGTCAGCGCCCTCTTCGAATTCTCACGCGAACGGTTGAGTATGAAAGACACCCCTTGTGCATCCGTACGTAGCACGAAATGACTAAGACGAAGGAAGTACGAGAAGTGCTCGATTCCCCACACGGCGCCTAACGCTTCCCGTTGATTCTGAGCATATCGTCTCTCAGTAGAAGTCAAAGTCTTTGAAGCGAAACTTATTATACGGGAGTGTCCACGGCTGTTCTCCTGGACAAGTACGGCCCCTAATGCATTAGGTGATGCATCCGTGTAAAGGATTGTCCTGTCCTTTTCCGCAAAATACCCCAGAGAGTGAACACACTGCACAATCCTGTCCTTTACGGCTTCAAATTCTTTTCTTGCTGCGGGCCCCATTTCCAGGATTTTGTGGTTGCCACTGACCATAGCGAAGCTGTAATTTGCCCGAAATTCGGAATGTAAGGACTGATAAACGACGCCAATCCTAGAAAAATTGCGAAACTCCGACGCAGTACTGGGACTTCTGAAGCTTTCAATACTTTTTACTTTTTTCTCATCCACGTGGAAACCCTGTTGGTCCAGTTCGTGGCCTAAAAATTTGATGTGGGTTCTATCAAACTCGCACTTACTAATATTCAAAGTTAAATTATTCTTCCTCAATATTTGCAAAACTTTGGATACAGTTTTCCTTAACTCTTCCAGGGTCGCTGCAAATATAAGGATGTCAACAATATAAACGATGACATTCTCGATGTCCTTTAGAATTTGTGTCATTTCACGCTGGAACACTTCCGGCGCACAATTAACCCCAAACATAAGGCGCTTGAAACGATACATTCCGCATTCTGCTAAGAATGTGGTCAGTTCTCGTGATGCTGGACTAAGCTCAAGATGATAATAGGCGTTACTCAAATCCAGCTTGGAGAAATATTTGGCTCCGTGGAGCTTTACCTTCATCTCATCGATGAGAGGCATGGGGAAATATTCACGCTTGATTGCTCTGTTGGCAGCTCACATATTGACTACTAATCGAAAGTCGTTCGTCCCCTTGGGGACGGCCGACATACCGCTGATCCAACTGGGAGTCGAGGTCACTCTCTCTATAATTCCGCTTCGTTCGATTTCTAGCAGCCTATGTCTAGCACTTTCTCGGTAGGCAGCGGGGACGTTGTAGTATGCGTTGCGAACTGGGGAACAGATTTACTGACACTGAATTCTACCATGACACCAGGCATCTTCGGAAACACGACGCTTTCACGTTTTTGTTCACAGTTTTTTTTTTATTCTCGCTTATTTTCCGTCGGTCTAGTTCCGCCACTGTTGTGGCCAATCACCGACGCTTAGGGAGGCGACTCCACACCCAGAACCCTAACTCACGACCCGTTTATTAACGGACCGGCGCCAACGGCTTTACTTCCTCATGCGATGGAAGGCGTGATCCCAGAGATTTTCCGCCTCAGAAAATCTCCCGGTGTCGGCTAGGATTGAATCTAGACCAGTTGGGTTGGTTGTGAGTGGATCACGCCACCTCACAACCATCGACACCTATGTCGGCGGTGGGATTCGAACCCAGGCGTCGAGCGTGGTTGGCGGAGACGTTACCAACCACACTAGGCCCCCGCTCTTTGTTCACAGTTGTTGATGTTGATTCCAACGGCTAACAGTCCCAGATCACTCGCGGTCGAACGACCCAGCAAAGATCGGAGCCCATCCTTTACTACAAGCAAATCTGCTGGTATGTCCGCAACATTACACCCAGCAACCGTTACGGGAGCTCTGGAAGTACAATCTATCTTCATAGGCTTACTTGTCGCATAAGGGCAAACACTCTTCCCGTTCAAACCATTAGTGTATTCAAGCGTTGTGACATCTAGCTTGTGATCCCGTTCCAACCGTTGCCAATCACTGCCGCCAATCACATTGACATCTGCTCCAGAAACCACTAGAAACTCAATGGGCCATTGGGAAGTACCAACTTTGCACTTGATCAGTACATCTTGGAGGGAGAGAGCGTTCACTTGTTAAAAAAAATGATAAAGCGGTCGATAGAGATCAAACAAAGTCGACCTTATTTTCTAAATCGTTACAACTATATTACATTTAGTGATCGATTTTTACCTCATTATGATGTTTCTGATCGCCGCTGTTTCCTTCTCGTTGATCAGAACACATTTATTGCAAACCCGTGAGAGTGCCGGACAGGTGTTGTTACGGTGAGTAGTATAATAACACCGTGAATACCGAGCTCGTCGAGCGGGGGCCTAGTGTGGTTGGTAACGTCTCCGCCAACCATGCTCGACGCCTGGGTTCGAATCCCACCGCCGACATAGGTGTCGATGGTTGTGAGGTGGCGTGATCCACTCACAACCAACCCAACTGGTCTAGATTCAATCCTAGCCGACACCGGGAGATTTTCTGAGGCGAAAAATCTCTGGGATCACGCCTTCCATCGCATGAGGAAGTAAAACCGTTGGCGCCGGTCCGTTAATAAACGGGTCGTGAGTTAGGGTCCTGGGTGTGGAGTCGCCTCCCTGGGCGTCGGTGATTGGCCACAACAGTGGCGGAACTAGACCGACGGAAAATAAGCGAGAATAAAAAAAACACCGAGCTCGTCGACCTGGAGTGTGGGATGAGTTTCCGCGAGGCGTTGAGACTCGTGGCATACTCCGATCGGTCGAAAAGGTTCGTCTGCGTTTCAAAACGGGTGCTGGTGAAGGTTCGCGTCTTGAATAGCGTCTATTGTTCAATGCAAAAACTTCCGCTTGAGATGGTTTATCGGTTTCCCGCTCGAAAGCTTCTCCGCGAGTAGCAGACTGGACAATGAAATTCGTTTCATAACCATATGTACGTGCATCCTTCGCCAGTGTCTGGTTTGACATCCCTTTGATTAATTGTGCTCTGACGAATCTCTCCTGATCCAAAACAGCATATCCGCAGAGCCTAACTTTCTCGACCAGCCTAGCATGGAATCTCATAACTGATTCTTCCTTGCTTTGCTTCATATTTCAGAACGCTTCGTGCTCTGCACTTGTATCGGTCATAGACTTCAGATACAAGTCTATGTTGCTTATAAATTTAGCATAACACTCCGTATCTTCGAGACTAGGACGCAGTTTAGCTGCTCTGATGATTGATTGCATATCATCGCCCATGTTCATGAACAGCACTTGCGCCCTTAGTGGTGGATCGAAGACGTTTCCCAAGGATGCGCCGATTTCGAAGTTTTCCATATATTTGTTCCAAGTTTCCCACAATTTGTTTGCTGGGACGTCCTTGGGGAAAGGTTTTATATGGTCCCAACGAATGCCTTGCACTGAGCCATGCTGTCTGGCTTGAGTCGGCGCTGCGTTCCAACTCATCTCTGCATCGGTCGGAAGCGGCATACTTGAGGTTCGTCGGTCGTTGTCCAATGCGGCAGCAAGATTTGACAAAACTTTTTCAAACTTTTCCATCTTTTCGTACAGCTCTGTATTTGACGCGGTTGGTCGACAACGAACGAGTTCCGTACCTGGTTCCTCAACACTCGCTTGATTCTCCATCCGTTGGTCCATCGGTACATCGCCGAGTGCTTC
The DNA here is from genome assembly GCF_029784165.1 of Wyeomyia smithii. Classification (NCBI taxonomy): domain Eukaryota; kingdom Metazoa; phylum Arthropoda; class Insecta; order Diptera; family Culicidae; genus Wyeomyia; species Wyeomyia smithii. The sequence continues at coordinate 79,621,716 of NC_073694.1, forward strand.
TTCTGCGCTCGTTAAATCGTTATCGTTTCCTAAAACGACGTTCTGCTCACCCTCGGTAAGCAACTGTACATCGCTAACGGAAACCATAGATGCGGTTCCATCTCTCTCCCCACAGAACGTTTCGGTATCTTCCAATCCACAATCCTCAATTTGATCGTCTTCCGAGTCCGTTACATACTCGGGCGCTCGTACATACTTGCCTGCGTAAGCCATTTTTTTTATTTGAGAGAAAACTGTAATATGGAGAAATCAAAACAAAATGTTTTCAAGATTAAAAAAGAGTACGGAAGAAAAAAAAGGTAAAATAAGGCCATGATCTTTAAGAAGTGTTATTCAAATATATTGATTAAATTAAAAAAAAAAATATCGCCCATACATAGTTTCCGACAAGTTTCAAACTGATGGTCAAAAATAAATTGGTGTGATATCTCCATAACAAATTTGCTGTGGTCATCCCGAGCGCACAATATTCGTTCATGCTCCATGTACGGTTATCCCAAAGCGTGCTGCATCTCAAACATGTTCATTTGTAATACTAACACATATGCAATACTTCAAAATATGTGATCACCCCAAGCGCATTAAAATCGTTTATTTTGCTTGCACGGTTATCCCAACACATGCATCGTCTTTGAAGCTCATATTTCTTTTCAGCGGTTATCCCAACGCGCTTTGTTTAATCCATCGTGGTCATCCCGATCGTACACGAAATATTGTTTCATGTGCGGTTATCTCAACGCGCGTTGCACTTTCTCCCGTATTCCTTTTTTTGCGGTTATCCCAACGCGCAGACTTTAGAATTTTTTTTTCCACCAATTACAACATGAAGCAAATTGTGGTCATCCCGAGCGCACACACTGGTCGTGTCGAATTTTTTTCACTATAATTTAGAATTTAGAATTTATTTATTTCGTCAAGCAAATGTAGACTACAGTTATAATAATACAATGCTTTCTTATATTCTATACATTATTTCCAGTAGTTAGTCGTTTTTTTATTTGATTTCTGCCCATGGTGATGTCGATATTTTCGCAGTGCTGGTTATAGTGACGCATCATGCGATTTATTGGGCCATTTTTTGAGTAGTTTGTTCTGTGAGAATTTTCCGAAAATATTTTACGATTTCTTAATTGACGACTGGGTGCATAAAAATTTAGTTGTGATAATAATTGAGTAGATTGCACGCGTTGAGAAATAATGTCATTGATAAAATAAAGCATTGAAAGATCGCGGCGTTCTTTAAGTGCTTGTATGTCTATAAGCATGCAGCGTGCTTCATATGATGGCAAGGGAAATGATGTCCAATTTAGCTTACGAAGCGCGTACAAAAGAAATTGTTTTTGGACAGATTCAATGCGTTCTTCATGTGTGGCAATATAGGGATTCCATACAATGCTACAATATTCCAGAATTGGTCGGACGTATGTAATATATAATAGTTTGATTGTATATGGGTCTTGAAAATTGTGGCCGAAGCGTTTTATAAAGCCCAGCATACTATTTGCTTTGTTGATAATTGTATTATAATGTTCTATGAATGTGAGTTTGGAGTCTAAGATTACGCCTAGGTCCCTAACGATTTTGCATTTTTCTACTGGTTGGTTTCCTAAGAAAATGTTTGTTGGTGGTGTTACTGTTTTTCTGCTAAAGGCTATTGAATTACATTTTTTAATGTTGAGTTGTAATAGGCTTTTGTTGCACCAAGTGTAGAATACATTAATTTCGTTCTGGAATATTTCGAAGTCTTCTGCATTGGTTATTTCTATAAAGAGCTTCATGTCATCAGCATATACAAGCACATGTATTGACTTAAGAAGAAAGGAAATGTCATTTACGTATAATATAAAAAGAAGAGGGCCCAGGTGGGAACCTTGAGGAACCCCAGAAGTTACTTCTATTGGGTTTGAAAAGGAATTTTGAAAGCGGACTATTTGTGTTCGTTTTGTTAAGTATGACTGCAGCCATTCCAAAAATTTTGTTTCAGTTCCGTATTTTTCGAGCTTGAAGAGTAATAATGGTATGTCGATTCTGTCAAATGCCTTGCTAAAGTCCGTATAAAGAGCTTCTACGTGGTTACCGTTGTCCATTACAGTCAGAGTGAAAGTTATGAATTCCAAAAGATTTGTGGTAGTTGATCGGCCTTTGTAAAAGCCGTGCTGTTGAGTTGTAATTTGGTGTTTTACTTGTTGAAAGATTTTTTCATTAATTATTGATTCAAATAATTTTGGAATGCATGAAATAATGGCAATTCCACGATAATTACGAATGTCAGATTTAGCGCCAGATTTGAAAATTGGCACTAAATATGAGGTTTTCCAGAGTTCTGGGAAAATTCCATTCTTCAGGGACATGTTAAAAAGGTGTTGTAATGGTGTAGATAGTTCTTCTGCCAAATTTTTGAGAAAAATTGGAGCTATTCTGTCAGGTCCAGGACCTTTCGTAGCGTCTAAATTTTTAAGTGCGTTTTGAATTTCGAATTCAGATATTTGATTGACAGATAAAGAATTCGAAAATTCAGGAAAATACGAGAAGTATTCGCGGTCGCGATCTGTTTCTTCATATTTGGTGTAAATTTCTTGAAAAAAAGTGGCAAAAAGACTACATATTTCATTACTAGTTTGTCCTACATTACTGTCAAGATGCATTCGTGATGGAAAGTTGTTACTTTTTAGTTTGGTTTTTACGTAATTAAAGAAGTTCTTAGGGCAAGACTTGATTTGATATTCGATTTTACGATTATGTTCTTCATGTGCAATTTTAATGGCTGCGTCAAGTTGACAGCAAATTTCTTGGTAATTTTGAAGATTTTCGCTATTGCTGTCTTTTTTGTATATTTTATGTGCTTTTTGTTTTCTATTTTTTAGGTTCTTCAATTGTGGATTAAACCACACTGGATATTTGTTGGTGTTCGTTCGTCTTCTTTTCTTTAGAGGTACATTTTCTGATATAATTTGATTAATTATTTCATAAAATTTTGATACTTCTACGTTGACATTTCCTTCTTTACAAATTATACTACGCCAATTTATTATGCGAAGTCTACGTTTGACTTGTTCGAAGTCAGTTTTGTGGTATTCCGGTACATCCTCGTACTCGCAGTCGCTGGGGTACGAAGTGTTATTCATTACTATTGAATATTCAATTGCTGTGTGGAATGCTTCATTTTTCCAGATGGGAGTCAATGATGCATCTACACAGAAGTCTTCAGTGCAGTTTGTGAATAATAGGTCTAAATAAGCATTTTGTTTGTTTTTGACATGATTGATTTGATATAGACCGAGTTCTGAGGATTTGCCAAAAAGATACTGCAGTGTTTCGTTTTCGCCTACGACTGGGAGTAAGACAGATTCATTTTCAATGTCTACAATAAAGTCTGCATTACGTTGGTTGAAGTCGCCATAGACATGCAGTTTTACTTCTGGTTTCATGTTAGACATAATAGATTCTAGAGTTTTGAAAAATAATTCATACGAATGTTTATGAGCATGTTCCGGTGGAAAGTACACAGAACAGAAGATATGTTCTTCGCCAGCAATAAATGCTTTGGCCCATACGTGTTCAAATTCTTTATATTTGTCGGATATTATTTCTTCAGAAGTAAAGTCTACATTAATGGCAATGAGGACTCCACCGCCTGACTTTTTTTGACTGGTAGACAAATTCCGATCGTGCCGGAATACATTGTAATTGTTTCCAAATACTTCTTCGCTTCTTACGCTTTCGTCCCAGCTACTTTCAGTTCCTAAAATTATTTTAAAAGATGACGACAATAGATTTTGTTGAATTTCTTTCATTTTGCTTGGGCTTTTCATGCGATTGAAATTCTGACAATAGATAAGAATTTCAGTCGCATTCTGTCGAGGAAGCGAAGAAGTGTTAGTCAAGTTATTACTTATGTTTAAATATAATGGTTCTGCCTCAGAAGAGGGCGTCCTTACTTGCGAAAATTTGTACTAAATTTATTTACACTTTCGCGAAGTTGTTGAAGACGGTGCGTGCGTTCATTTGATAAAAAATGACGATATGATTGAAGGTCGGCTACTGCTTCGGCTGGCGTGAGTCCATATTCCTGATGGACTTCAATAAAGACGCGTTGGAGCTGTTCTGGAGATGTCGGCAGTCCTTCGGATGCGAGAAGCATTCTTATACTGGTTGGTGTCATTCCTTCTACGCATACAGATGATGGTTGGTCCTTCATGTATGCGAGATATAGGCGTGTAATATGCATTACTTTTGGGTCGCGGAGTCTAGCCTTCAAAAAGCGCTCGTCGCCATTCGATGATTGCTGCGTAAGTCGGACGATTGGTGGACGCATGGGGTCAAGTTCAAATTGGCTGTCTTGCGGTGCTGATTGTATGCTGGCGTTGCTGGCAGGAGCCGGTGCAGAATTTTCATTGTTAGTTGCATTTTTTTCTGTCCGATATGGGTTGATAGTTTCGCCTTTTTGGAAATTTATAAATTTTGATGTTATGTCTGAATTCGGCGGCCCAGCAAATTGAACGCGTGCAGCTGCCAGGAGGTCTTTGTCCGAGGGTAATGGTTGTTTTGGCATTTCAGCAATTTTCTTTGAGTTGCAGGCGAAATGGTTTATTCCGTGTTTATAGGTGTTACTTATGCTGATAGGGTTTGAGTTTTCCTGCTGACGTTTGCGTTGCTGCATACGTTTACGAGCGGCCTTTTCTGCTTGCTTTTCCTGCATGCGTCTTTTACGCTGTCTGGCGTCATATTCAGTCCAGTCGCGTTTCCATACTTTTTTATTGCCAATTAGGCGCCAGCCTGATGTGAAATTTGGAGTACGGTGTTCTTCTGAGTCCGATTCTGGAAGTGGCAACGAAAGGCGAAGTTCTTCAGCCAGACTGGGTTGATTGTCTGTTTTTGGCTGGAGTGAATTCGATTCTTTGAGCGCTTTTAATTCATTAATTAGTTCCTGCGCCGTTGTACTGCAGTTTGTTTTCTTATTTTGTATATGTATAGCTTCTAATTGGTGTTCCATATTGTCAATTTTTGATTCTATATTAGTAAATGCTTTTTCCAGGTGCTGTTGTATGTTCTTTGTGTGCTGCCGGTTTTCTTTGCTAATGTCCGATATGTCCGATATGGAGTCATGGCCAAGTTCGCCGAACAGCGTCGAAATGCGATTTATGGTTTTTGCCGACGCATTGTTTGTGTTAATATTTACTTTTTTAATTTCCGTCTTCAATTCAGAAAGCAGTGTATTGATACTGTCCAGTGTGTCGTGCGTTACAGTTAGGTTAGGAAGTTGACTGATTATTGAATGATTTGATTTGATTTGTGATTCAATACTTTCTGTTAAAATTTTCTGGTGCTGGATGAGCTTCTTCAGTTGGAGTTGGTCCATGAACTGTTCCTGGCATTCTATGCATAAGGGCAGCATGAATGAACGCAGTAGTTCTTCTTGGTTTCTACGGGTTCCTACGCAGGCAGCGTAGAAGTGCCTTTTGCATATTCCTTCGCATTTCCACAGGAAACGGTTGTCGGTCGAAGTACAGTTGGTTATGCCACACTTTTCCATAGCACTGATTAAAAATTGTTACGCGGCGAGTACGAATTGTCGAGAAAAGGTTAGATACACGCGGTAGCGCGACGGTCAAAGATTGTTTATAAATAAATAAATTGTTGCTTACGTGCACTCGCGACGCCGTCAAGGTGTAAAAAAAATAAAAATAAAAATACAAGTTAAATTGCGGAGCGAAATGAAAACGCGTCCGCGCCCGATGACTGTTCGTGGCGAAAAAAGTCAACGCGAGTTTTCGTTCATCCAACCAGCACATGTTTCCCTGGAGGAAAAAAAAGCCATTTTGTTCTGCCACAACTCTCTCTGGTACTCTCGCAAACAAATCATTGTTTTTTTGTTTTCCTTTTTAGTATTAGATCACTTCCCCGCCATCAAAAAGATTGTAGCACAACGGTACAGAAGAAAATTCACTATTCTAGTTGAAAACAAAAACAAAACTTTCAATGGCAGGATCGCCACTGTGCAACTTTCGATTGCCGCTGCTACAAACCACCATGAACATACCTTCACTGTTTGAGAACACATCTTACCTCTGAGACTGCCTGTGAACGAAAGAGGCCGATGCGAGAAGACGAGATGCTTCGTTAGTGCCGAATGAGGCGAATGCGTTGGTGTGTGTGCTAACTCCTTATAACGTATCATGCGCTCTAGTCGTGTTTATACATTGCTGCAGAAGGGCTGTTGAGTCATGATCGATGCCAACATATGATTATGGTTGATTCGGCGGTTGGTTGTCTTGCCCGTGTCCCACAAAAACTGGGTCAAAATCGAGCGAATAAAGAAGGGTTTTGACAGCAGTTAGTGCGCTTCCAGGTCAAAACGAGGTGAGCTGGTGGAATACAGAAATTCGCTATAAGTATGAGAAATAATTTCGCGTGGAATTAATTTTCAAAGCGTGATTTTTGCTCATAGTATCATCGGGAAAGCCTCCAAGATAAATTTAAGCGATATCATTTCTCATCACATGGTTGAATTTGCAACGGCAGCATGCTGCAGCAGTATTGCTAGTAATATTCAATGGTGAGCCGTTCGTCAGAAATTCAATCAGTCTGGGGTGAATATCTTTTTTCACAAGCAAGGTAGCGCCTTGCGGTCTTCAGAAGAGTTTCTCCCAGGAAAACTTCCTATAAAAATCATGTATTGATATATTTTTAGGAGCTAACTGGACATCTCTATAGGATATGTTTTGAAAATGTGTTTTTTTTTTCCATATAAAATCGTATGGAAGCTTTAAAAATCGGGCGCAAATCGGGCGTTTCAGCGATCGATCTGAAAAGTTACACAGTTGTTATAGGACCCATAAGGCGGCATCCATAAATTACGTAACGCTCATAGGGGGGAGGGGGGGGGGGTATCCTTGAGCGTTACGATTTGTTACACAGGGGAGGGGGGAGGTGAGTTCAGCGTTACGTAACAAAAAATCTCTGGAGAGACTCTCCAAAAACGAGCATTTTTATCAAGCAAATCCTTCTACAGCGTTACGTAAATTTTATGGGGGGTAGGTGTTGGCGTTACGTTTCGTTACGTATGGGGGAGTGGGGGTCCAAAAATTGGCTTTTTTGCGTTACGTAATTTATGGATGTCGCCTAAGGAACACGAAAAGTGTATGGGAGCGAAAAAATAACACCATCGCTTTTTTCCATATAACCGTGTCCCAGTCTAATGAACATACATTAACACATATACATGCAAATAACAATAAATTCTTTCAAATATATGATGCGATTTTGTTTTTGATCGTAGTATAATCGATTTGAACTCATATAAAAGCAAAGCCTTGGTGCTACATTCCGATTCGGAGCTCGACCTTCTGTTTATTTATACCCAGACTTCGCAGCCGACTAATTGGTGTACAGGAAAATTGCGGGGCTAGCGCTAAGATCCTACTGACACTAACAGTCTCTCCCGAGTCGAGACTCAAACCTACGGCGGCTGGCTTGTTAGGCCAGCATCGTACCTCGAGACCATCTGGGTGATGTACTCATATACTGCGTATAAATATTTAGACTGTTTATGTCAACTTTAGCCAGTAGATTTCAAATAATTTATAAATAAATGTTGTTCCTTATACATTAATTTGAATGATCTTATCAGTGAAAATGAATTTCCTTAACGCAGTTGATATTACTGATCGTTTCTGAGGGGCATCCAATGAATGGACAAATACCAATCAATATGGGTTCTTGAAACCTGGATTTTACCCAGTAGGCTGAGGAATCGTTATATGGAAAAAACGAAACTTGATAGCAGAAAGCCAGAACCAAGTTTTTTTGTTCTATTTGGGGCCCAAAACAATCCTGAATTTATTGGAAGTCGATTGGTTTTGTTTCCGCTTGGCGCATTGCATTTTAAATTTATATGGAGATTTGTATGGAAAAAACAACTTTTTTGCTTTTTCCATTCTAAAGATTTCAAAATGGCTCAAACCATAGGTTTCATGACTTCAAATGGTAGGTGTTTTGATGCCTAACAACTTAGCCGAAGACACTAAAGAGCTAGGGTGTGCCAAAAAAATACTAGAGCTGTTCAAAGTTGAGTATGTCGAAATTTATGTTGCAAATCATGTTTTCTGCCAACATTGCCAGTGTACCGGCGTCAGTCAGATTTCCATCAGAAGTAACCTCTGAAACACGTTATAGATTCTATTTACGCCTAGAATATTGACCTAAATTTGTTTGCTTGGTCCAGCTGAGTGTATAAACTCGTTACGACAGGTTACTTCTGATGGGAATTCAACTGACGCCGGTACATTGGTAATGTTGGCAGAAAACAAGATTTTCTGCATTTAAACCGACATACTCAACTTTGAACAGCTATAGCTCTTCTTATGGACATTCTAGCTCTTCAGTGTCTTCTGCAAAGTTGTCAGGCATCTAAAATACTATACTTCAACATAATGTAGTGCATTACTAGAGCATTGTTGAGCTCTCTGAAAAGGTAAATGCAAAGAAGTAGGTTTTCCCATATAAATTTTCATACAAATTTGAAATGCAATGCGCCAAGCGGAGACAAAACCAATCGACTTCAGGTAAGTTTAGGGTTGCTTGGGACCCCAAAAAAACTTGGTTCTGGAAAATCGATCACTTTTCCCCACCCTAATACCCAGTGGTTAGAATCCGACCTCAAATCCATTTTTAATCCAGATGACCACTTCTGGTTGCCTGATAATTATAAAATCCATCATAAAATTGCCGAACTGCCTGATCTGGGTATTTCGATGGCGAAGATGGCGACAGTTTCCCATCAACAGCCTAAAGTGACAAATATCATCCAATATGCTTTGGGGTAGCGGTATGATACCCGGAGGCCAGAAATCATCTTCAGACGCCATTTTAAATTACTAGACAGTAGCTTCCGGTTTCTGGAAACCAGTCTAAAAGGGACAAACATTACGCAATGTAAGTTTTTCAGTACCCGGGATGATGCTCAGAGGCCAGGAATCAACTCCATACTTCATTTTGAAATCCGAATTTGCGACTTCCGGTTTCTGGAAAACATCCTTCAATTGCCAAATATAATCCAATAAAGGTATATCCACTCTTTGGATTTTAGAATATTGATGTTGTATTTGAAGCAATAATTGGAGCATAGTATTCGAAATTTGACGTAATATTCGTACTAAATAAATAGTTTTTCTATCATAATGACTCCTAATTTCGAACTTCGATCAAAGTAGCTAGTTTTGAACAGCCTTTGGGTTTTGATTCTTTGTAAGTTTGAGGAATAACCTGTTCGTTTGACACTTGTTTTCTTTAAATAAGTCGTGTAATATTTGAGAGAATAGACTTTCAATATTTTTACAATTTAACACATAATGGTTAAACAAAAGTCTTATTACACTGGTCAAACTAAGAAAAAATGAAAAAATATAGCTTTTCCTGAGAATTTTTTCTTTCTAGAGCAACTATTGTGAGCTTTAGAGCAGCATTTTTTCCGATTTTGTCAACCAGTGTTATAATCAAATAAAATGAGCACCAATAAAGCAACTAAACCTTCAACTTAAAACTAAGATTATTGAAATCAGTCATGCCATCTTTGGCAAAACGAGTGAATTTAAATAAGTTTTCTGAACACGTTTCTTTCCATAAACTTCGAACTGCATGTTCAATCATCATAAAATTCGTTATTTAGGGGTTTTGAAGACAGTCCGTTCATTTGATACCTATTTTGTTCAAATCGGTTGTGTAGTTTTTGAGATAAGAATCTTTTACATTTTGATACATAACGGACAAAGTTACAGTCCGATTACAATAAAATTCAATAGGGTCTTATCAGGCTGTTGGTACCGGAGTCGGACTTGGGGAAATTAGTGGCTTGTATGTGCCACTCTCTCTCGAGAGAGAGACCACCCACCTAGAATAGATTGCCCAGCTAATGAGACCCTCCCTTTTGTCGGGTCGGATATGATTTTCCCAAGCTTCCGTCTCTGAAACGGTTCAACTACACTGGACACGACCTCAATGGTCCATCAAAACTTCAAAGAAAACCTATCGGGAGCAACAAAACCAACCACACAACAACATCCGTTAGGCTACGTCGATTCTATCCGCCGTTTATCATCATTGGGACGATTCCCCGTCTGTAGCTTTTCCTTTCAAACGCTTCAAAGTGAAGCGGGAGTTGTGAAACCAATGCCAACCCAACGTAAAGCGACCGAGAGAAAGAAAAAAAACTAAACCATCCGAAAGGACGTGAAATTGCTTCAGCTAGAAAATTAACTCAAAAGTAGATCGTGATCGAAACTCTCTATTTTCATTGGTTATTCGCGTCATATTCATTAGCTCGTTTACAAAAAAGTAGTACTCTTATCATCTTCACATTTCGGGGTTCGAACCTCCTTCCTTTGACTTCCCCAATTTTCTAGATTTTCTAAAAAAAAATCCGTAGTACAGGTTTAACCGAACCGCTTCTCTTTTGAAATCCCGAAATCCTCTTCTCTCTACCTATTATCATTGCCCTGAAAGGGGTATCTCTACTCCCCGCTAAGTCTGCTATCGACCCATCCGGCGGTGCGTGCATAGTAACGCAAGCAACGTGTGGAAACTCGTTGATGGTGTTAGTTTTTATGCCAATTACTACTTTTTGAGTCTGTTGTGTTAATTCAAACAGCAGATTATTTTAAGATACATCGAAAGTGGGTAAATTATAAAATTGAATCTAACATGCATTTTCTACAATGCGCAATAAATTGAAAAAAAAGAATCACTTGTCATTCGACATTCTATCCCTCATAATAATATTTAACAAGTTAACTAGCTTCCAAGGTACTCGTTACATCATTCCCTACTCAAAATTACGAAAATTTGATTGGCATTGAAAGGAATCTAACAATAGCCAATCAAATTTTCGTAGGCAACAGTCGTTTTCAAAAAGCATTGTTTTAAATTCGGGATCATATACGGTCATCACCAAACTAACATGGCTGTCTCAATTTACGGTACTATATACCCGCCACTGACTATCAATGACAACAGTCTCCAGTCTTCAGCGATAAATTTGAACCCAACATTTTCAAAAAAAAAAAAAAAAAAAAAAAAAAAATACGACTGCGAACCTAACGTATATACAACATGATTTGATATACAATGTCAATTCTAAGGAAATGTTTAACTAGGCGGTTGACGGTGACTGAACAACCCCACCCCATTCATACTTCTCACTCATTCCCCCAATCATCCGATGAACATTCAGCTTTGTGCCTCTGTTTAGAGCAACTAACGACTTTAAACAAAGAAAATCGAGAAAAAAACCTACGGGGTAATCACAGTAATGCAATTCTTAGAGGGAAACCTAAAACAAATTTACCGGAAGAGTACTCAGAAGCTATGAACCTCCGTAGGGAGCGACAACAGTTTGCGACACAAAACACCGAAAGGGTAAAAGCAGCAAGTCGATTTTGACGGACTCGTGCAGGCATTTTTTTCTCGAGTAAAACTAGCACTGAGAGTACCATAATACGGCCGATAATTTACCAATAACGATCAGCTATGAAAAAATTGTAATCGAAATGACCAGAACCGAAAACACCTAGAATAGGCAAAACGAAACAACCAAGGAACACCAATTTTGACCGCGACTAGACCTTTCTATTGGGCATTTCTCGCTGAAACCAGGCCACTAGTGACACGAGGTCTTTGAAAATTGATTTTTTTATTTTAGTTCCATTAAACGCAGTGAAAAATTAATAACTGCACATAAATTTGTTCCATTTGGTGGACCCCTTGTTCGCCAAGGGGTGAACAAATTTTTAGAAAAGTGAAAATCGAATATTTTTATCGAGCTATATTTCAAATATTTGTCCCAAAACCCTCTACAAACAGCATTTCATTATACAGAAAACATCTAGGGCTTTCATGTGGAGTATTCAAAAGTTTGACCGCCATCTTGGATTCGCCGCCATTTTGAATTTTATCATGAAAACGCGTTTTTGAACAGGTTGGCAACCACCGATTTTAATTCTGAGACAACCATTGGAAAGCTGAGAAAAAATCCTACAAGATACATTTGAAAAATCAGGTGTGTCGCGAAAGAAACATGGCCGTCGAGCCAATTTTCTATACCGAGTTTTAACATTTCCAACGCGCGCCGCGCGATCGATATAGCAGCAAGCGCTGCTTGCCACGCAGCGCACACTGAACGCACATCGTTTAGTATGCGCGAAGTACATGTTTTGAATAGCTCTTTATAAACAACTTATTTGGATAGGGTAGAACTGCCATAGATAGACTACTTTCTTAAGTGGACAAGATACAAGTGAAATAATGAAAACACGAAGAAAATACTCAATTGTTACCAATACATTTATCAACGTCTTAAGCTTTGTTTAGCAAACAAATTATATTGTTCTCGAGGTAAAATATAGTGATAATTCTGCGTTCCTTTGATAGTTTTGACATTTTCCATCCGATGTTGAAGTTTAGTTTGAGCCGCTTCGTAATCCGCTTACTCGACGTAAGCGAAAGCCATAGTTTTGCTTTGGTTTTCCACAGCCCATTCGTAGAACGATACCGCATATGTAATCAGCCTGTCTCTGTTGGGAGATAAGCTATATTTACAGGCAGCTCGCTGGATGGTTCCACCAACTCCGTCACATGGGCATTTCCCGTGCGAGCTTGCGTGAAAATTCCACTCCGCGTCCATTTGGAAATCATCTTTCATAAACGTAATGTTTGTAAAATTATACTTATTTTTGTATTGACTTTCAGCGCCGTCAGAGAAAATATGCGTTTTTGATACGTGTGGCAGATTGCTCTTCATGTAACTAAACAATTCATTGAAGCAACAGTGAACAAGCACATAGTTGTGGTCGAGAACAAGTGTTATTATGATTAAACTTTTCTGGTCTAACCTCCCATTTTTCAAGTACTAAATTACAAATGGGTGAATAGTCACCATTTGTCTGGCGAAGTGTCTTGTCCACTAAAGAAAGTAGTCCATCTATGGCAGTTCCACCCTATCCAAATAAGTTGTTTATAAAGACCTATTCAAAACATGTACTTCGTGCATACTAAACGATGTGCGTTCAGTGTGCGCTGCGTGGCAAGCAGCGCTTGCTGCTATATCGATCGCGCGGCGCGCGTTGGAAATGTTAAAACTCGGTATAGAAAATTGGCTCGACGGCTACGTTTCTTTCGCGACACGCCTGATTTTTTAAATGTATCTTGTAGGATTTTTTCTCAGCTTTCCAATGGTTGTCTCAGAATTAAAATCGGTAGTTGCCAACCTGTTCAAAAACGCGTTTTCATGATAAAATTCAAAATGGCCGTGAATCCAAGATGGCGGTCAAACTTTGGAATACTCCACATGAAAGCCCTAGATGTTTTCTGTATAATGAAATGCTGTTTGTAGAGGGTTTTGGAACAAATATTTGAAATTTAGCTCGATAAAAATATTCAATTTTCACTTTTCTGAAAATTTGTTCACCCCTTGGCGAACAAGGGGTCCACCAAATGGAACAAATTTATGTGCAGTTATTGATTTTTTACTGCGTTTAATCGAACTAAAATAAAAAAATCAATTTTTAGAGACCTCGTGTCACTAGTGGCCTGGTTTCAGCGAGAATTGCCCATTGCAACTTATTTTGTGAAAATCGGTCCATCCATCTCTGAGAAAAGTGAATGAGTTCAAGCAGTCTTAGAAACATGTTTCTTGTCATAGCCTGATCTCCTATTATTATACATAACGGACAAAGTCAAAGTCCAATAACAATAAAATTCAATAGGGTCTTATGGGGCAACTAGACCTTCCATATGACACTAATTTTGTGAAAATCGATCCTGCCATCTCTGAGAAAAGTGACGTAGTTTAAACAGTCTTTAAAACACGTTTCTTTGCATAGCTTTTGAACTACATGTCCAATCATAAAATTACCCTAGCAACAATTGAAACATGATAAAAAAATAAATTGTGATCATTTGTTGCACTAATGAAATTCCGAGGTTTTAAGAAACATTTTTTGTTACTACGATGAAATTGTTAAAAAAACAAGCAACAACTAAAGTTGCATCGCTGCTTCAAAAAACTTTACACCAACAACGTCATTCGCGTGGTTGGATTTGTTGTTGAAACGTGTAAACGGCATTTGAAAACCTAACCTTCATTGAATAGATCTAGTGAGGTGAGCATATAGGTTGCCAACGTGATGCTTGCAAAATACACAAAACAAACACACAAAAATACTTCTATAAGTTGCTGTCGTGTTCTGAAGCCATGTAACAGCAACTTTTGCTGGATCGTTTCGCTTTATATTTGTTTTTGAGATAAGGTTTTTTACTGCGTTCTAACTTTCAGGTAGGTACTTGGACTAGAAGTTGTCCAAAAAGTGTGGGTCTCTAAAACTAAATGAAATAAATTGCTTTGAATTTCATTATCACGCTGAGGTGCTGATGAATTGAAGAAGCAAAATTAAAAACTGGTAATGACCATTGGCATGATGAGGGAAGCAAAATTTAAAACTGAGCCAACTTGCAAGTGTTTCTACAACAAATGACGTAAATAGTAGAAACGAGAAAGTTGAATAGAAATTGATAACTGGAGTTGAATCCTCATAAAATTTCTCTAAATAATCAAAGATAAATCGCTATACAGACAATCTTTCTCCATTCTGACCATTTGCCATTTTGCAATCGTACTACAACGCCATGTAGTTTGCTGAAATTTTACCATGCATCAAATTCTATTCATAAGTTCATACACATTGCGGTTTAATTCTTGAAACTTGTATTGAAACCAGCGTTGCCAGGTTTAGCTGGATTATCCAGATTTTTGAACATGTATCCAGGTAGACAGATTTGATGTCCAATTATCCAGATTTTTCATGAATGATCCAGATTTTATTTTCTCTGTTCCGCAAAAAAAGTCATCACTTCAAATTTGGCGCGAAATTTTGCAATTTTGTCACCTCAAATTTTACGTGACCCAAGACTTTTATCCGAAGGATTTACCTTTCACCCCACGAAATGACTGATGATTTTTTGTAGATGATTTTTTCCAGATTTTTTTTTTGCCTTTTCCAGATTTTTAAAAAAATGACCTGGCAACGCTGATTGAAACAACGAAAATGTTGCAATTGGCCCCACCTCCTGCGCTTGTTTTGTCATTGTATAAGGAACTGAGATGTAGCTGCAACTTAGTTTCGCATAAGAATTTGTTGCTGTGATGCACAAAGTTCATAATCGAAACAAATTTTGCTGCTTGGGTATTTTACTAATGGTTGAAAAAAAGCCCGTTCTTTTGATACCAATTTTGTTTAAATCGGTTGTGTAGTTTCTGAGATAATGATGTTTCGCGATTTTTACATTTTGATACATAACCTCTAAACTAAAAATCCGATTACAATGAAATTAAGTAGGATTTTATGGCGCAACAAGACTTTCATTTGCAATTAACTTCATGAAAATCAGTTCAGCCATCTCAGAGAAAAGTGAGTGAGAATAAAAACCTGCACATACACACACACATACAGAAAATGCTCAGCTCGTCGAACTGAGTCGAGTGATATATGTCATTCGGCCCTTTGGAGCACTTTTATATCTTCGGTTTTGCAAGTGATTGCTATACCTTTCTAGGAGAAAGGCAAAACTCATGTTCAATGTATTCACTGAGTAATTCGAACGCCGTTAAGTGAGTAATATGTACATAGAAACCTAAATTAATCCACCCAGCGGTCAGACCCAGCCTTTCTCATTCAAACTTTTATTTGTAAAAATAGATTTACATGAACGCTTCAGTCCAATAAATGAATACTCACTCTTTAGGTTCTAAAATATTGATGTTGTAATCTATACATATAAAAATGCAATCCGGTCTGTCTGTCTGTCTGTCTGATCGATATTTCTGCACATCTCGAGAACTAATCAACTAAATGGAACCAAATTTGGAAGGTAAATGTTTTTAGTGGTAAAAAATATGTCCATAATGTTTTGACATTCCTCCTTCTTTTGCAAGGGGTGCCATACAAATGAAACACAAATTTCTGCACATCTCGAGAACTCACCGAGTCAATAGAATCGAATTTAGCATGTGAATGTTTTTAGGGGTAACAAATATATATTATAACTAGTTGAACTTCCCGGCGATGCTCGGGATCAAAAGTTTCAAAATTCGGAATCATTTTTTATAACTCATTGCAATATTAGCACAACTCACTTCAAAAATATTTCACATCTTATACGCCCATCATCACTTTAAGTACTTTAACATTCTGAGAACTCACAGAACGGAAATACCCATATTGGATTGCATTTTGTGATTTGGGGATGTTTTACAGAAACTGGAAGTCGCCATTTCGGATTTCAAAATGACGTATGAAGTTCAGAAGTTTCGGAAGTATTGAAATGGTTGGCCAAATATCACTTTAGATTATTTTCCTGAAACCAGAAGTCGTTATTTTGGAAAATGTTATGTGGGGTCATCCCAGTTCCGAATTTACCACACTCGGGTGATAACCGGATATTCGTCAATCGTTCACAGTAAAACCTCTTTTTATGTAACTTTTAGAACAAAGAAATCAAAGTATGAAGAATTTAGCGTGACCATTCATGCTTAGTTTACCTCTATAATCATATCTAAAGAGATAACATGTGAATTTTTATAACGAAAATGTTTGTTGGTGTCCAAGGAACACGTCTGAGAAGAAGTTAACGTTTTAATCCACATAACTACCTAGAAATTAAAAAAAAAAATTAAACCAATGAAATGCGGCATTTCCTCCAGCCAAATGTCCCAAGATCTAGTTTTGGTAAAAGTAAAAAAAATATTTCGAATCCCGTAATGTGTTACTATTCACAAAACTACGAAAACATCAGAAATGTAATTTTTATCTGCTCGACTCGCACCAAATTAAAACATAAATTCTTCGGCAAGAAAATATTTTCAGATGTTGAAGAAACAACGAACATTCTATTGAAAAAACATTTAATTTACATGCGAATTGAGCTCATGCTCAAAAAGTCAAAATTTTGCATGTATTATATGTATAATATATATAAATTAAAAAAAAGAGTATTTTAATGTGTTTTCCTGTATGCAAAAAATCATCTTCAAACATACGTAGTTTTTAAAGTAATATCTCAACTTTTAGCAATAAGATACCTATTATTTTTGCTCAACTGTCTTTCCTGAACATTAACACACATTTTAATGAAGAACAATTACATATCATAGCTTTGAATTTCGATTTAGAGGCAAATTGAGTTCAAATATTCATGATTTTGCTTGTTTAACGTAGTGTTGTGAATAATATATCAATTTTCAGTAATCAAAAATCTTTTATTTTTACTCGAAAGTCTTTCCTGAACATAAACATTTTAATGCAAAAAAAATATATATCATAGCTTTGAATTTGAATTTAGAGTCAAATTGAGCCTAAATATTCATGATATTTCATGTTTCACTTAGTTTTGTGAATAATATCCCTATTTTCAGTTATCAGATAACTATTATTTCTTCTCGATTGTCATTCCTAAATATCAACGAATATTTTATTGAAAACAAAATCACGTGTCATCGCTTTGAATTCTGATTTAGAGCCAAATTGAGCGTAAAAAGTTATGGTTTTGCATTTTTCATGTGGTTTTGTGGAAAATATTTAAATTTAAAATAATCAGAACCTATTATTTTTCCCTCAAATATCTTTCCTAAACACAACAAACATTTTATTATAGTAAAAATCACAGATCACTGCTTCGAGTTTTGATTTAGAGGCAAATTCAGCATAAAAGTCATGATTTTACATGTTTCACGTAGTTTTGTGAACAATATCTCAAGTTTTAGTAAATAGATACCTATTATTTTATAATATCTCGAGTTTTAGTAATCAGATACCTGTTATTTTTTCTTAAATGTCTTTTTTAAACATCAACGAACATTTTAATGAAAAAAGAATCACATGTCATCGCTTTGAATTTTGATTTGGAGACGAATTAAGTATAAAAAGTCATAATTTTGCATGTTTTACGTAGTTTTGTGAATCATATCTCAAGTTTTAGTGATCAGATACTAATTATTTTTCCTCAGATGTCTTTCCTGAACATTAACAAACATTTTATTCAAAAAAGAATCATATGTCATCGCTTTGAATTTTGATTTAGAGGCAAATTCAGCACAGAAAGTCAAAATTTTGCATGTTTTACGTAGTTTTGTGAATAATATCTCAAGTTTTAGTAATTAGATACCTATTATTTATCTCAAATGTATTTCTTGAACATCGACGAACATTTTAATGAAAAAAGAATCACATGTCATCGCTTTGAATTTTGATTTGGAGACTAATTAAGTATAAAAAGTCATAATTTTGCATGTTTTACGTAGTTTTGTGAATAATATTTCAAGTTTTAGTGATCAGATACTTATTATTTTTCCTCAAATGTCTTTCCTGAACATTTACAAACATTTTAGTGAAAAAAAAATTATATGTCATCGCTTTGAATTTTGATTTAGAAGCAAATTTAGCACAGAAGTTCAAAATTTTGCATGTTTTACGTAGTTTTGTGAATAATATGGGTATTCATGTCGAGCTCGTAAACAAATACCCAGCCGTATAAATACTCACCTCCATTGACGAGTAATGGAAGATACATAGTTTACGGCTGCGTATTCGTATACGAGCTCGTGAAGACCCCTAATATCTCAAGTTTTAGTAATTAGATACCTATTATTTTTCTCAAATGTCTTTCCTGAACATCAGCGAACATTTTTATGTTAAAAAACCTACATGTCACCGCTTATTATTTTTGGTTTAGAACGATTCAAAATTATGATGACTACTGTACACCTCAGAGACTGAGGGAATAATATCAATAAGACCAAGCGTTACGGAATTCCATTTTTATATAGTAGATATATAATATATATTTGGATATTCATAATGGTTCGACACCCCTCCCTCTTCTATAAGGGAAGGGTCTCATACAAATGAAACACAAATTTCGCACAGCTCAAGAACCAATCAAGAAAATACAACCAAATTTGGTATTTGAATGAAATTATTTCAAATACCATTTTAACATCCAAGATGGCGACTTCCGGTTTGTGAAAAACAACCTAAAATAACCAAATACCATCCAATATGAGTATCTCTAAAAACCAGAATGATGCAATGGGCTTAAAATTGACCTCAGGCACCATTTTGAATTGCTAAATGGCAACTTCTAGGAAACAGTCGAAAATGACCGAATAATACTCAATATGGATATTTCCGTGATCGAGATGATGCATAGAAACCAAACATTGACCCTGGACACCATTTTGAATTTAAAGACGACCACTTTTAGTTTCTGGAAAACAACCAAAATAACTAATAATAATATGGGTATTTCCGGTGTCAGATTGATGCCAGAGAATCTGCTGAGAATGACCAAATACCACCAAATATGAATATATTCAGATTTGAGGCGATGTACAGAAGCCAAAAGTCGAGGATGTTGTCATTTCGATAAAACCAATCATTTCAAATGATTTGTTATTTGACTTTGATCCTATGGCCGATTCGTCGTGCATTTGCAGACTTTAAGCACATCGCAAGGAATCAATGAATTTGGAACGTTCAAATAGTACAATACCACATTTAAATCATGTTGAGGCCACATATATCGATCAAAGCAGGTATAGTTTTGAATAGTCTTTGAATTTTATTTCTTTCCATAACTTTTGAGCCACATATCAAATTGTTATGAAGTTTGTTATTCGTATGTTTGAGAGATGACTCGTTCGTATGACACTAGTTATGTTCAAATAAGTTATGTAATCTTTGAGATAATAGACTTTCGTTGTTTTATCAACAATTTAAAACATAACGGTTGCTTAAGTTCGATTATAATCTAATGAAATTGGAACGTATAGGGCAGCCAAACTTTGAAACCACGTGTTCAATCATAATTTATCAGTTAACCCTTAACTAGCCCGCTCATCTGATAATAATATTGATCAAATCGGTTGTGTAGTTTCTGAGATAATGTTGTTTCGTGATTTTCACATTTCGGTTCATTACAGACGAAGTAACAATTCGATTACAGTAAAGTTCAATAAGGTGTTATGAGGCAGCTAGACTAATTAATTTTGTGTAAATCGGGTCAGCCATCTATGACTCCTTCTTTTGGAAGGAAGGGGTGCTATACAAATTAAACACAAATTTCTGCACATCTCGAGAACTAATCAACTAAAAGGAACCAAATTTGGCAGGTGACTATTTTTAGAGGTAACAAATATGAACATAATGGTTTGACACCCATACAAATGAAACATAAATTTCGCACAGCTCAAGAACCAATCAAGAAAATACAACCAAATTTGGTATGTGAATGCTTTTAGAGGTAACAAATATGTTCAATAATCGACCTCAGCCAAAATTTTGGATTGTAAGATGGCAACATCCAAACATGTTAGAAAATAGATTACAACGAAAGTAGTCATATAAGCGTACTACAAGCGCAATTAAAAACTTGTGTTATTATATTGTGTTTGAAGTTGTTTTTCATCAGTAATACAACCGCATTCTGAAAACAAGCTCATTTTTTCTGGTTTTGGAGATGTTTTTTAATAACATGAGTTCAAGAATAACAATCACTATCACTTGGTCTTATCGTAAGACATTACACCATCTAATAACAACATTACGTACCTGTAAAATGCTTTTCCTTAGTACAACAATCGTAGCATTCAACAATCAACTTAAAAATACTTGATCAAATTAATGTTTAAATTATATGAACGATTTCTATATTCATTCAAAGCGGGTCAAAACGTGCCATTAAAAGATAAATAAAACGCTTGCAGTGTAACCAATATCAATTCAGTTTTTTGTTATTGTATATATAACAACGTTTACTAGTTTTGTTAGATTTTATATCCAGATAACGTTGAAACTATGCGAAAACAATTTTAATATTCAAGCAAAAAAAAACAACTATTTTTGAAAGGTTGAAAATTATTTTTTGTCATCGATTAAAACTGCCACTGATAAAAGCTACTGTCGATCTAGTTGCACTGCGCCGACACAACACATTTGCGCATGCGCTGGTTAACAGTTGTCATAGCAACAGATTTGCGCATTGCCGTATCAGTACTCGAGATGTATTTTGCCACTTAATTTTATCAAGTTGGCTTGCTTTAATGCTGTTATCGGTACTTGTTCTATTAGCCTTCATGTTTTGCGCTTTTCAGGTGATAGAGATGTCTTGGAATAGGTAACGTCAACTATTCTATACCAACGTGTGTTACTTGGGATCCGGTTTTTGGAAAACAGCCAAAAATGGCCGATTTCCACCCAATATCGACCACAGATACCATTTTGAATTCTGAGATGGCGACTTCCGGTTTCAGAAAAATAGCTGAAAATGACCAAATACCACCCAATATCAGTATCTCCGGAGCCAGAGTGTTGCAAGAAGCTAACCTCAGACACCATTATGAATTGTGTAATGGCAACTTCTTGTTTCTGGAAAACAGCCAAAATTGGCCGATTTCCGTCTAACATGAGTATCTCCGGGTTTAGAATGATACACAGCAGCTGAAATCGACCACAGACCCCATTTTGGATTCTAGGTTGGCGACTTCCGGTTTCTGGTAAACAGCTGAGAATGATCGAATAACACCCAATATGGGTGTTTCTTCAACCAGAATGACGCTCAGAGGCCAGAAATTATCTTAAATACCATTTTGAAATCCAAGACGGCGACTTCCGGTTTGTGAAAAACAGCCTAAAATGACCAAATACCATCCACTATGAGTATCTATGGAACCAGAATGATGCAATGAGCTAACAATTGACGTCAGGCACCATTTCTAATTGCTTAATGGCAACTTCTAGGAAACAGTCGAAAATGACCGAATAATACTCAATATGGATATTTCCGTAATCGGGATGATGCATAGAAACCAAACATTAACCCTGGACATCATTTTGAATTTAAAGACGACCACTTTTAGTTTCTGGAAAACAACCAAATAACTAAATACCTCCCAATATGGGTATTTCCTGTGTCAGATTGATGCCAGAACGATTTCAAACGATTTGTTATATGACTTTGATCATATCCTATTGCCGATTCGTCGTGCATTTGCAGACTTTAAACACATCGCAAGGAATCAATGAATTTGGAACGTTCAAATAGTACGATACCACATTTAAATTATGTTGAGGCCACATATATCGATCAAAGCAGGTATAGTTTCAAATAGTTTTTGAATTTCTTTTCTTTCCATAACTTTTGAGCCACATACATATCAAATTGTTATGAAGTTTGTTATTTGTAAGTTTGAGAGATGACTCGTTCGTATGACACTAGTTATGTTTAAATAAGTCATGTAATCTTTGAGATAATAGACTTTCGTTGTTTTAATACCAATTTCATACATAACGGTTGCTTAAGATCGATTATAATCAAATGAAATGGGAACGTATAGGGCAGCCAAACTTTGAAACCACGTGTTCAATCATAATTCATCAATTAACCCTTAACTAACCCGCTCATCTGATAATAATATTAATCAATTCGGTTGTGTAGTTTCTGAGATAATGAATTTTCGTGATTTTCAAATTTCGGTTCATTACAGAAGAAGTTACAGTTCGATTAGAGTAAAATTCAATAAGGTGTTATGAGGCAGCTAGACCTTTCTTTTGACACCAATTTTGTGGAAATCGGGTCAGCCATCTCTGAGAAAATTGAGTGAGTCCAAGTAATCTTCGAAATATGTTCCTCTTCATAGCTGGATTTCACATTTCTAAACATAACAGGCAAAGTAATAGTCCGATTGCAAAACAAATCAATAAGGTCTTAAGAGGCAACTAGAATTTCCATTTGACACTGATTTTATGAAAATCGGTCCAGCCATCTCTTAGAAACATGAGTGAGATTAAACAGTCTTCAGAACACGTTTCTTTTCATAACTTTTGAACCACAAGTTCAGTCTTTATAAAATTCAAAAGTTAAGAGTTTTTCAGGTAGCCCGTTAATTTGAAACCAATTTTGTTCAAATCGGTTGTGTAGTTTTCGAGATAATAATGTTTCATGATTTTTACATTTTGATACATAACCTCTAAACTAAAAATCCGATTACAATGAAATTTAATAAAGTCTTATGGGACAACGAGACCTTTCATTTGCAATTAATACACATACACACACACATACACACACACATACACACACACACACAAATTTGGAACACTTTTATACTTTCGGTTTTGCAAGTGATTGCTATACCTTTCTAGGAGGAAGGTAAAAACTTAGTTCTTAATATTTTTTGCCTTTCTCCTTGAAAGGTATATCAATCACTGGAAAAGCCAATGTTATAAAAGTGGTCCCAATGGCCGAATGTCACATACCACTCGACTCAGCTCGACGAACTGAGCATTTTCTGTATATATGTATGTATGTGTATGTGTGTGTGTGTGTATGTGCAACTTTTTTTTCTCACTCACTTTTCTCAGAGATGGCTGGACCGATTTTCATGAAATTAATTGCAAATGAAAGGTCTAGTTGCGCCATAGGTTGCTATTGAGTTTCATTGTAATCGGATTTTTAGTTTAGAGGTTATGTATCAAAATGTAAAAATCACGAAACATCAATATCTCAGAAACCACACAACCGATTTCAATAAAACTGGTTTCAAATAATCAGGCTGTCTCCAAAACCCTTAACTTTTGAATTTCGTAATGATTGAATATATGGTTCAAAAGTTATGTAAAGGAAAGTTATCCTGAGGTTGTTTAAACTCACTCACTTTTCTCAGAGATGGCTGAACCGATTTTCACAAAAATTTTGTCAAGCGAAAGGTCTAGTTCATTGTAATCGGTTTGTAACTTTGTCCGTTGTTTATAAAAATGTGAAATCACATAATGAACGTAAACATATTAACTTTCTCCTAACGATCACCGGCTAATTAAAAGGTAGAAAAATGATCGAATGTCATATATTTTCGACTCAGCTCGACGAATCGAGCATTTTCTGCATGTATGCATGTATAGGTGTATATGTGTGTGTGGGTGTAGGTGTGTACGTGTGTATATGCACATTTTTTCGCGCTCACTTTTCTCAGAGATGGTTTGACCAATTCTTCCTATCTTGGTGTCAAATGAAGGGTCTATTTGCGCTTAGGTTGCATTGAATTTCATTGTAATCAAACTTTTAGTTTTGGCGCTGCGGCAAAATGTGAAAATCCTTTCTATGTCTCAGAAGCTATGAACATAGTTGAATTCAAATTAATGGGCTTTAAAACCCTTAAACAAATAATTTCATAATGTTAAAACATGTGGTTTAAAAGTTATAGAAAGACACGTAACCCGGAGACTGTTTAGAACTATAGCTACGCTCAAAATATGTGGCCTCAACATCATTTAAATTTGATATTGTACCAGGGGCGACTCGTGGCTTTTGAATCTACCTGTTCAACCGAAAAAATCTGAAAACCACAGTCTGAGGAAGTAATCACAATTATGTCTGTGGAAAAATACAAGTCATTCTCTTTGTTACTGTTTCAAAAAAAAAAAAACTAAAATTAAATAGGTATAAAGATGACTTTGGATTTGAAATTTATTGTTTTTCTGGCGTCCCCGTGTGCAGTGCACAGGTTGCACCTATGGACGAGTCGCCCCTGTATTGTACTATTTCAATGTTTGCGGCCTTGCTCGGGATTGAAGTTGAAATTAAAAGTCATTTCTTTCATTTCACTTTTTCTTTAGCACAAATATTAAGTCAAATTTCACATACTATACCTAAATTATTACATTATATATAACATCAATATTCTAGTACCCAAAGAGTGGATATACCTTCATTGAATTGTATTTGACAATTTAAGGATGTTCTCCAGAAACCGGAAGCTGCAAAATCGGGTTTCAAAGTGCCTAAAGCAAAGTCATTGTTTCTACAAAATATTTTCTATACAAACGGAAGTAATATAGAAGAGCATTACTTGCTGAACGATAATATCCGTAACAAGATTTGTTGACCAAAGGTGTTTATTTAAAAGAAAACTATAATCTTTATACCACCCATCTTATGTATGAGTATTTTATTGACAAAAACAGACAGATTCCAGCAATTGAAACAAAATTGCCACTTGATTGGGAAAACATAAGTTCTAAATTTTTACCATTTAATGATCGCGCCGAATTATTTTTGTTCGTCAATGATCTGGTGGCAAATAAAGAAAAGTTGATGGCCTACAACATTGGTCATCTTAATAGTACAATTTGCGAAAAATGTGGTTTAAATGACACTAACGAGCATCGATTAAAGCTTTGTCCTAAAGCTAAAATGGTTTGGGACTGGTGTACCAACATGGTTCGTCAAAGGATGAAATTAAATATAAGCGATTTAGAAGACATTCTGCAATATGTTATTCCAGCTACTGCGAAAAAAAAGGAAAGCTGCTTTGTGGTTGACGGCTAAAGCAATTTCATTCAATTTAAGAGGTTTGGAACCATCGCTATTTGTATTCAAAAAAGAAATCCGAGAAATAAGATGGAATAAAAGGAAAATGTTCAACGTGGAATTCGGGAATTTCGAAAATAGGGTAGGGAACATATTCTAAGCAGCTTTAGGAACCGCTTGTGTATTCAGACGAAATACTCGAGATGTGTTGGGTGAAATTAAAACAGTAGTATATCAATCTGTTCTCTATCGTTTTCTCTGTCAGAACTTGTTTTCAGATTGTAAAACTAAGTAGGCAAACTTTAACAATCATCAATTAAAGTTACCGATCGAGGGACACTATTCCAATCACCCCGAACCTATTTTAAGCAGTTTCCATCTGTTTTGCAGGCGTTTTTTTTTCAGCACCCGAAGTCGCTCCTGAATGGCTGCAATACAGGTCGATTTGCTTCGAATGGTGATTGTTCACAGATTTCTTTGTGATTAACGGTATTTCTTATATTCGTAAGACGTAAGATTCGTAAGACAATCAAAGTTTCGTTTCCATCATTGAAATTGTCGATATTGATCAAAAGGCCTGTTTGAGGCCTGTTTTCTTCGAATGATTGAAATAGGCGCTACTGCTTAAGCCGTTCCTTACCCTATTTGTTGATGTTATTGATCGAAAAAATTGATTTGCCATAGTTTACGAACGCTGTAACTGTATTTTTGTACTATGTAATTGTAACACGAACTTACATTTATACTTCAATAAAAAAAAGTGAATTATGGAGTTTAATCTCGGCTTGCGGGCCCGGGATAATGTAACTAAAAACAATGGGTAATGTTTGTCCCTTTAAGGTTGTTTTCCAGGAATCGGAAGCTACTATGTATCAAAAATTTAAAATAGCGTCTTAAGTTGATTTCTGGTCTCTGGGTGTAACGCTTCCGCAATACTCATAATAGATGATATTTGGTCATCTTAAGTTGTTTTCCAGAAACTGAAAGTCGCCATCTTCGCCATTGAAATACCCGGATTAGGCAAAATTTACCCATTTTAGGATGTATTCCGGCAACTAGAAGTAGTCATCTGGATTTCTCGCGTCATGTATTTGAAACATATTTTTTTCATGGTATTTGCATCTGTATGTTTTAATGTATGTTTTAATGTATGCTTTTGCGTGTTTTAATGTATACTTTTGTTGTATTACTTTTATGTGTGTGAATGTTAGGTTTTGAATGTTCGGTATAGTTTTGCTGTTGGTTATCAGAAATTCCTTATTTAGAGTGAAAAATGAAAACAGCAGAAATTTTCAAGGAGTTTATTTTTTTTTTTTCTTAAATCGTGTAAATCTATTTTAACATATAATAAGTTTGAATAAGAAAGGCTGGATCTCACCGCTAGGTGAAAAAATTTGAGTTTTTATTATTTATTTATTTCGTCAATCAGAAGTAGACAATATACAATCGGAATATATATAGTAGGGTGGGGTATCGTTATATGGAAAAACAAAACTTGATAGCGAAACGCCAGAACCAAGTTTTTTTTGTTCTATTTGGGACCCCAAACAATCCTCAATTTCGCCCAAAGTGTCTACAAAAGCTTGGTTCAAAGGGTTAGATTTAACTCGTGATTTCATTCGAGTTATTTCGCGCCTAATGTCCCATCACTATGTTGCAAACGCACACCTCTATCGAATAAACTTAGTCGATAGTAATCTGTGCGAATGTGGAGGGTACGAAGATATTGACCACATAGTCTTCGTATGCCCTAAGTACCACAGAGCAAGGGCCAAGCTTATAGATTCTCTCCGGAAACAGAAAGTGACGTTTACAATGCAAGTACGGGATGTGCTTGCTAGCCGCAACCCCGCGCTTGTAATACCCATTTACGACTTTTTAAGAGATATCAAGTATCGAATTTGATTATCTCTATGCTTTCTCTCCTAATTTCTCCCAACACAACAATCTTAAAAAGTTTCACACTAATTCTGTTTTTTTTCTTCTTTCTTTCGTTCATCTTTTTTATAGAAACATGAATCATGGCTTCTTTTTGAGAGACATGATTCACCGAACTTAGATATAAGTTTTGATTTCAAAGAGATAAGGAACCCTCACCCTCAACGAATAGTAGTAAGGATTAGTATTTAGTTATAAAGAGAAAAACTTTGAAGTTAATGTTAGTCGTAGGCTTAAATGACATGTATTTTTAAATTGTATTTTTGAAAGAGAAGAGATGAGAGGGTTTTTATGCCTGTTTGAGGAGGAGCAGTCGGGATACAGGCTCTACTCAAGCTGGCTTTTCCCTACTCCAAAAGATATTCGGCCCCGTTATGCTTCGCGGTTGGGCCTAAATAAATATTAGAGTTTAAAAAAAAAAATCCTCAATTTATCGGAAATCGATTGGTTTTGTCTCCGCTTGGCGCATTGTATTTCAAATTTATATGGAGATTTGTATGGAAAAACCAACTTTTTTGTATTTTCCATTCTAAAGATTTCAAAATGGCTGAAACCATAGGTTTCATGACTTCAAATGGTAGGTTTTTTGATGCCTAACAACTTGGCCGAAGACACTAAAGAGCTGGGGGTGTCCCAAAAAATACTAAAGCTGTTCAAAGATGAGTATGTCGAAATTTATGTTGCAAATCATGTTTTCTGCCAACACTGCCTGTGTATCGGCGTTAGTCAGATTTCCATCAGAAGTAACCTCTGAAACACGTTGTAGATTCTACCTACGCCTAGAATATTGATCTACATTTGTTTGTTTGACACAGCTGAGTGTGTAAACTCGTTACGACAGGTTATTTCTGATGGGAATTCTACTGGCGCCGGTACATCGGTAATGTTGGCAGAAAACAAGATTTTCTGCATTTAAACCGACATACTTAACTTTGAACAGCTATAGCTCTTCTTGGGGACATCCTAGCTCTTCAGTGTCTTGTGCAAAGTTGTTAGGAATCTAAAATACTATACTTTAACATAATGTAGTGCATTATTCGAGTATTATTGAGCTCTCTAGAAAGGTAAATGCAAAAATGTAGGTTATCCCATATAAATTTTCATACAAATTCAAAATGCAATGCGCCAAGCGGAGACAAAACCAATAGACTTCCGGTAAGTTTAGGGTTGTTTGGGGCCCTGAAAAGAACCAAAATACTTGGTTCTGGAAAATCGATCACTTTTCCCCACCCTAATATATAGTTTACTTGTCTTTCAGTCACGCGCATGACAAACGAAAGTTACTCAAATTTTTTTTTTCCTAAGCAAACTCTGAACCTGAGATACACTAATGTTTGTTATTTTTTCGTGTGTAGCAACGCAAACACTTCTGTTCTGACTACAAGTTTCCTTTGCTTTAAGTCCTCCACTCACCTCCTCTCGCCTTGTATGCAGCCAGTCGTAAGGAGATCAAAGCTAACTGCGTTGTCACTTATATTCGGCACACGTGTTAAATCAGCACATGGCTAAAGGTTCTGATTAGTCAGCCTATACACCAGAGAGTCGCCAAGACACTCACCGTTAAGGCAACTGTCAACATCGAAACGGATAACGGCAATGCAAAATTATACAGCTCGCCCGTTTTGATGTTGACAGTTGCCTTAACGGTGAGTGTCTTGTCATTTCTCTAATATACAGGTTCACTAGTTCTGATGAAGGTGCATCGGCAAAAACCGCCAAAAACGTAATAACGGGCGGAAGGCAATTTTAAGATGTAAGAAAGACATAGTATCAAAGATATCAAGCATGTAAATAAAATTAAAGTTAGCCAAACCACTGTCAGTTGATTATGAACGTTACTTTATAGTTACATGTTCAATAAGTTCTGTAATGTCATGGCATTGCCAGTAAAATTAAGTTGTCAAGTGATGGAATAAGGCAGTACCCGTTGTAATTTATTGATGATAGACTATGGAAACGTCAAGAACATGATGGGGATTATAAACCTTTTTGCTCGAGAAAATAAACAGTTTGTTTTTTTTTAAGTGTAGTACAGTTATTCGATTGCAAAAAGTTGTTTGATTATTAAAAAATCAATTACGATCAAAGACGTTAATAACGAACATTTATAAAAATTGAAGATAACCGGCTGTAACTCGGCAAAACCATTTTATGCAAAACACCATATCGAGTTTCAAGTTTAGCTTATGGCGCCGTGACGAGCCGCACTTGCTGCACATGTTCTACCCCAAATCAATTCTTTAAGTATACTACGACGGTCAAGATGTGCGGGGAAAGCGATAGTTATTTTGCTGATACGTGAAAATTTTAGTTGTTTCAAAAAAATCTACAGTATAGGGTAAATACATTTCCGACGGGTGACATTCAAATTTCGATTCAAGCTCAACAATTATACCTGAAATTTTTTACGATAAATTATTCATGGTTAGAAATTTGACCAATTTGAGATTGATCTTTGATATGCAATACAGTTTGTGTCAATTGTGTTATAGTTGATGAGTAATAAGAGTTGCCGGGATCGGGTTAAGCTATTGGTCATTTTTTTTTTGTTCATCTATAATTTATTGGACACGGCACAAATACAATTTAATGTTTAACGGCGCCAATTATATCTGGTAGCTTACTTTCTAAAGTATCTTAATAACTAAAAGCAAATTTTTTATCCTCGCTGCCGACTACGAGCTGAAACTAAATGTAACTTAAAGCTATAATATTTTGCATTAAAAGCACTGGTTTACTGTATGATGGTTTTCATTGCCATAGGTAAGCGCATGTTCCGCTGCTGGGCCAAGATATTACGGACTGGCATATTGGGTTGTCTCCCTCGGGCCTTGAGAGTATCGTGCGGGTCTGATTGCTGTTTCCGGATCCGGGGTCTTAACGTGTTCTTGTCGTTAGGCTGGATGCAGGCGGAAGGGGGTAGGACTAAACTGGGGCGTGGATGGATTTCAGGAAAACGTATATAAGGGACATGTAGGATAGGTCACGGCTCGCCAAGACATCACGAACAGGAACAGCCGACTGCCTACCTTCGGCCTGCAGGGAAGCTATTAATTTAGACCTGGCGTTACGGTGTACAGGGCATGACCAAACAACGTGCTCTATGTCGTGATAACCTTCACCACAGGCACAGATACCACTTTCCCCGAGCCCAACACGACGGAGATGCGCGTCAAATCTATAGTGATTGGACATAAGCCGGGACATCACGCAAATGAAATCCCGACCTACATCCAACCCCTTGAACCACGGGCTCGTCGACACCTTGGGGATTATGGAATGTAACCACCTTCCCAGTTCCCCTCTGGTCCAAGCATTTTGCCAACTGATGATCGTATTCTGACGTTCAAATGAGAAAAATTCATTAAAGGCAATTGGTCTTTCATAAATTCCACCGTTTGTTGCGCCCACCTTAGCCAAAGAGTCCGCTTTCTCATTGCCCGGTATCGAGCAGTGAGAAGGGACCCACGCTAAGGTAATCTGATACGATTTTTCGGATAAAGCACTCAGATGTTCCCGTATTTTCCCCAGGAAATACGGAGAGTGCTTAACATCTTTCATCGATCGGAGAGCCTCAATGGAACTGAGACTGTCCGTAAAGATGAAATAATGGTCCGTGGGCATTTTTTCGAAAATCCCTAGGGTGTACTGAATTGCAGCCAATTCTGCGACGTAAACAGAAGCAGGATTATCAAGCTTATGGGAGACGGTTAAATTGTTATTGAAAATACCGAAGCCAGTGGAACCATCAAGAAGTGATCCGTCAGTGTAGAACATACTGTCGCAGTTGATGTTTCGATATTTATTGGAAAAAATTTTGGGGATCTGCTGCACGCGTAAATGATCCGGGATTCCACGAGTTTCTTCTATCATGGATGTATCGAAAAACACAGTAGAATCAGAAGTATTTGATAAGTCGACACGATTTGGAATATTCGAAGAAGGGTTAATATTTTGGGACATGTGATTGAAATACAATGTCATAAAACGGGTTTGAGAATTAAGTTCGATTAACCTTTCAAAATTTTCAATCACAGGACGGTTCAAGACCTCACATTTGATAAGAATGCGAGAATACAGGCTCCAGAATCGGTTTTTCAATGATAGTACTCCAGCTAAGACCTCCAAACTCATCGTATGGGTCGACTGCATGCAACCCAAGGCGATACGCAAACAACGATATTGTATTCGCTCCAGTTTGATCAAATGTGTGTTTGCTGCGGAGCGGAAGCAGAAACACCCGTACTCAATGACAGACAATATCGTTGTTTGGTAAAGCCTTATAAGGTCTCCTGGATGGGCTCCCCACCATTGTCCGGTTATTGTACGAAGAAAATTCACTCTTTGTTGACATTTTTTCATCAGATACCTAACCTGACAACCCCAGGTGCCTTTAGAGTCGAACCAGACACTAAGATATTTGTGTACCAAAACCTGAGAAATCGTTTTACCCATTGATTGTATTTGAAGCTGAGCAGGTTCATGCTTCCTAGAAAAAACTACTATCTCAGTCTTCTCCGGAGAGAATTCGATACCTAGCTGTAAAGCCCAAGCAGACAAATTGTCCAAGGTATCTTGCAATGGTCCTTGCAAATCGGCAGCTTTGGCTCCTGTAACAGAGATTACACTGTCGTCTGCAAGTTGTCTTATCGTGCATGAATTTGCCAGACATTCGTCGATGTCATTTACATGAAGGTTGTAAAGAAGGGGGCTTAAACATGAGCCCTGGGGAAGACCCATGTAGCTAATGCGAAAAGTTGCCAAATCGCCGTGCGTAAAATGCATGTGCTTTTCGGACAGCAAATTGTGCAAAAAATTGTTCAAAATTGGAGAAAATCCTTGTCGGTGAAGTTTACCCGAAAGAATGTCAATAGAAACGGAATCAAAAGCCCCCTTAATGTCCAAGAACGTAGACGCCATTTGTTCTTTGCGAGCATACGCCAGCTGAATATCTGTTGAAAGCAACGCAAGACAATCATTCGTCCCTTTGGCACGGCGGATGCCAAATTGAGTATCTGATAGTAGACCATTTGATTCGACTCAATGGTCTAAACGACGGAGTATCATTTTTTCCATCAATTTCCGGATACAGGATAGCATTGCAATCGGCCTATAAGAGTTGTGATCAGAAGCTGGTTTCCCTGGTTTTTGGATGGCGATCACCTTCACTTGCCTCCAATCCTGCGGTACAATGTTTTGCTCCAGGAACTTATTGAACAAGTTCAACAAGTGCTTCTGGCATTGCCGGGTAGATTCTTCAACAAGTTGAATTTGATTCTATCTAACCCAGGCGCGTTATTGTTACAGGACAGGAGGGCAACTGAAAATTCTGCCATCGTAAAAGGTGATTCTATCGCGTCGTGGCCCGGAGACGCATCGCGAACAATGTTTTGCTCAGGAACAGAGTCCGGACATACTTTCCTGGCAAAATCAAATATCCACCGACTTGAAGACTCCTCGCTTTCGTTGACCGTTACGCGATTCCGCATTCTTCGGGCTGTGTTCCAAAGAGTGCTCATCGATGTCTCCCTCGACGTCTCGTTCACGAACCGACGCCAATATCCGCGTTTCTTTGCTTTAGCCAGGCTTTTAAGCTTGGTATTAAGCTCCGAATACCGAATATAGTCGTCGGGTATACCTCCCTTCTGGAAGGCCAAAAACGCGTCGGATCTTTGCGTGTAGACATCGGAGCACTCTTTGTCCCACCACGGAGTTGGAGGCCGCTCTTAAATCGTTACGCCGGGATATTTCTTCGTTTGGGCTTGCAACGCGGCGTCGAGGATTAAGCCCGCGAGGAGGTTGTATTCTTCAAGTGGTGGGTGATGTTGAATCGACTCGACTGCTTTTGAAATCATTTCCTCGTATAACTTCCAATCGACATTCCGTGTGAGGTCATACGGAATGTCAATTGGTCGCATGCGAGTTGAACCGTTAGTAATTGAAATAAGAATGCTCTGGGAGGAATATATATTGAGGCAATACAAAGCTCTTTACCTTGTATTGTCATTTGACATGCGACAACTTCGATGCCAGGAATCGAGGGGAGGTTAATACGATAAAAAGAATAGCACTTTTTAATCCCTAAAAGTACTCCTCCATATGGGGTGTCTCGATCAAGGCGAATAATATTTAAATCATGGAAGTTGAGATCAATATTTGAAGTAAGCCAAGTTTCACAAAGGGAAAATGCATCGCATTTGTTTCTATTCATTAAAACTTTAAATGAATCCATTTTTGGTAAAATACTTCTACAATTCCACTGTAAGACAGAGATAGAATCCTTCGTATACGCAGATGAATTAGGCATCGAAGGATACAATCGCTGCAAGGAGGGCCATTGGGCAGTCAACTGCTTCAAAAATGATCTAACTGTTGGGAGGAATGCTGTAAGAAAAATTTTAATTGGATCGGGTACATTGAAAGTTTCAAAAATCCAGTCCACAATGTCAGAAAATTTCACTAATCCAGAGTTTGTTTCATCAACTGGGAGTGCAAAAGGAACAACTGGGGTTTTAGATGTTCCTGGCAGTGCTGGGAACTCCTTCTGGGACTTGAAATTTGCAAGCCCAGGAGGAGTTTGCTTCGGTTTTTCCGCAGCACTGCTTGGTTTGTTTGTAACTTTCATTTCACTTTGGGAAATCTTAGGACCTTTTCGGGGAAGTTTAGAAGAGGAAATTTTTTTCCTCTTTCTAGACGCCCCAGGATTGGCATAAGTTGTTCCCGCTGGTGAATCGTTAGAATCGGTTTCATCAGAGGACAACAGATCAAAGGGGTTCGATGTTATGGTAGAAGTGGTCACGGTATTCTGACGGAGTGTACACTTTTGTGCTGTTGACAAGAGACACAGACCGCAATTGCTTGCAATCTATGATCTTTACCTTTACGTCGTGACACAAAGCATTTTTGAAGCAGCCAAAACCGCTTGCCAAGATACACTCGACCGACAGACTCGAATCGGTTATGACACCGTCGATCTCTACGTCTCGTGCGGGTATATAAACGCGATACTCGCGTGTGAAAAGCTCGGAGCGAGCAATAGCGTTGGCCTGTTCCAGGTCGCTGACCACGACACGGAGCTTGTTGGGTCTGACCTTGGAGATTTCGGTCACTGCCTTGTACCCCTCCGTCAGGTCTTTCGAAATCTGCAGGATGTTTAACGGTTTCGATTTCGGTCCTGCTTTTGGCCGAAAGAAAACAGTAAAGCTGCCCTGAGATCCGTCCGGGTAAAGCCTGGGGCGAGGGGGGACTGGAGAATTAACAGAGGAAGGGTTGGCAGGAGGGACAGGGTCGGAGGGGTTCGGGGATGGTGGCACGGGAGGCTAGGGATCTACATCCATCGCGCTAAATCTAGCGCACTAGCGCCGACAGAACACGTACCTCTTTACTTCTCCTTTCAGCAGGGTTGGTTGTCCGAACGGTCGAAGCTGCAGCCGTTACAGCCAGCAGCACCAATACAGCAGCTCCAAACAGCCACCAGCAGCGAGCCGGGTGTGTGATCACTCAGCACAGCGGCACAACTCGCTGTCAACTGTTGGCTTCTTCTTTTTCCTCCTTTGTGTTGAGATTCTCGTCCACTGCTGTAGCACAAATCACTTAGCAGCCAAATCGGCTTACGCACCATCAAACAGCCACGATGCGAAACAGTTGCACAAAGGCGGGCGACCTTGAACCTTCACTCGACCAGGCAAACAATGCCAACACTTGCTCGCGCGTTTTTTTTTATATTCTATCGGAGCGATCACCAAACACGTCCTATACTGATGCGTGTTCGGCACAGAATGTGAGAGACTTGTGTTGCTGGAATTGATAAAATAGCGAGGGCTAACTCCGAAAGCTCAGGATGCGAATCTTTCCGTTCTTTCCAGTGCTTCCATACGTCAAAACTATGTGGTTTATGTGATTCAAAACCAAAGAGCTGACTTGTTTTTCAAGTTTGCTCTCTGAGGATTCAGAACCGGTAGATGGGAGCGAACCTCCAAAGAGGTTTGTCATAAAATTGTCTAAATTTGATGTGTTTTTATTTTCGGCAGGAACGGTTGCATCCAATGGTTGTTTAGGTTTAACAGATTTATTTCGCTCATATGTATCAAAGATGAAACGCTATAAAAAAAATTGTTAGCGTGATCAAAAAATAGATAAAAAAGATTGATTGGTATACTTTAGCCTCTTGCTTTTCTTCTAGAGAGAGAACAGTTGAAGACAAATAGTTTAGTCTCGGGTCAATTAACAAAGCAGCTTTAAATGGTAAATTTTCGCGGAGCAGTTCGAGTCTCCTATTCAGCGATGCTACCAAAGATTCAGCTAAGTCACTTGAGGTAAGCTGCTTTAGTTCCATTATGCACCGAAGCCATTCGATAAAAAACTCCGACAAAGTTATATGTTTCGCCTGCATCAACTTAGTGCAGATATAAACGGGGTGTAAAGCAGTTTTGAATTCGGGAATAAAATTCCAGAATTTCGATAGATCTAAAATTGATAAATAAATAATTTAAAAAAAAAATGGTAATGATTCAAGGTATCTTACCAAGCTCGCTGAACTTTTTTCCTAGATCTCTATTAAATTTTTCATTTTCGTAGAAATTGACGATCATTTCGTAAATTCCTCCCCACCTAGTTATCGCGTACAGCGGTGGAAGAGGAACGTTCTCCATCTCAAACGAAGGTTTGTATGAAGCTTTTCTGCAGTTTTTCGCAACTTTCGTAATGCTGCGTATATGGTCGTCGTTCGGTTTCACCACATCAACCACCGCCAATTGCAGAGTGTGGACGGAACGCCGAACTAAATTTACAGTCGGGGCAAACTCCTCAATAATATCACCCAAAAAGTCCTCATTATCGTTTTCATCGACGCTCTCAAGCATGGATTGTTGAAGCTTTGATGCGTGCATATCTTGGTCTAGCTGTCTAACAGCTGCCAACATATTTGCCCCATTATCGCAGGTTACACTAATGATTTGTTCAGAAGTGATATCGTACGCTACAAGAATTTCTTGAATTTTCTGCTTGATAACAATGGCTGTTTGCCTCTCCGTCAGCTCGAGCATTGCTATTTAGAATAATAACAATAAAATAATAAAAATTATATAGTTTAATATGATATAACATAATGTCGATGATGCTCATAATTCATTAATTATCAATAATAATAATAATATATTAAAAATTGTAATTGAATTGTAATTATAATAATAAAATAAATAATCATTAAATTGAATTTCTAATAATTTATTTCACCATTATCAAATTGCAAGAGTATGTCAAAAATCGATGATTGTTTTCCAAATAACATTTTGTTTCAAAATTAATTCTTGCCTATATGGCGTCTCAAATTTATTTTTTAACATTTTATTGAAACGAGCTCGGAATTATTCACATATAAACCTACATGCCGTTTCATGAGATCAATAAGTGAACTACAGCATATTGTTAACATCGACATGTCGTCTGGAAATTAAAAAAAAACAGACTAAGTTTATATTTAGGATGACAACTTCATGATTGCTAATTTATTGTATTTCTGTTTTAAATTCAATGTATTTTAATATTAATATGGCGAAAAATTATGTATGCAAAGTTGCTTAGTTAGTAAGGCTATGTCATTGTTTAGGAATTCTTGTGTGTGCTTACCAAGAGTTCGGATTACTACTTCTGCGCCATTCCAGAACAGAACATTAACGCCCAGTATGTGGCGGCCATATCGAGAAGCCGAATCAATTTTTATTGATACCAACTTCGACTTAACCTCTTCGCGAATCCGTTCCTTTATTTTTCTTGCACATACGTCTAGATGATCAACAACTTTCTTGACGTTCAGCTTCATACCTAGCGAATTACATATCGGGTCAAGTAGCATCTTGAGTCCTTTTGATTCCACTTTCTTAAGAGGCATATGCTCTTCTCCTATCAATCGTATTACTGCTTCAACAACGGTTTGATGGTCTATGGTGACAGCAACTTTTCCAACACGTCGTGTCTTCGTTGGCACTTCGCCGTCATTTTTGAACAAGCCGCGCACGCGTGCTAGCTCAGTAAGCTCGCATCTCAAATGGCGTATAAAATTTCCGCAGTCTAATCTCTGGGGCTTTTGTTTATATCCACATTTCGAGTTGCCTTCAATGCGACAACATAAAAATCACAGGAGGGTTGTGTGCAAAGCCACGCTCGCAAGGTTGAAGTAGAATACTTTTACAAGAAAGATAACCCGGCTGCTTGCGTGTCAGTCATTTTGAAATCGGATTTGTTTCGTATATACCGCTTGCAGTATAGCACAGTAGCACAGTATTAACAAATCGTAATAAACATCACACTGCTGTGCATTTGCAGCAGCATCAAACCTCAGTTGCAGTTTATTAATAACTATTCATTATGCTTTTCCAAAACCATTAAGTAGCCTTGAAAAAGGCCGATTGCTGCAATTGCAATTTTCATTCAATTATTGCATAAATGCTTCATGGTCAGATATACCCGCTGCAACTACTACGCTATTCGTAGCCATGCCACAGTTGTGGCCGCTATACGCTGCCATTGGTATCCACTGTCCCTGCATCAGCTGGCCCAGCTGCTATCAATACTGGCACAACTCAAAATTCATAGTTTCGAGAAAAACGCGTTTGAAAATTTGCGTCAAAAATTTCTTTTTTTCATTTTCGTGAAAAAATCCAATTTAAGATTTCCCATATTTACTGAACTTGTTTGGGTCTATCATGTGCATGTAATAAGCAAGTAATAAGAATTGTAACCCCATTTTTCTGTCTTTTAAGGGATATTTTAGATTTGTGCAATAAAGGCACATCCACTAATATTTCTGAAAATATTGTGAATTTTGAAACGGGTCTTTGTGAGATGAAACTTCATAGTATTTGGCATCGTTTGCCATCAATAACTCAAAACTGCAAAATTTTGAGTTGTGCCAGTTTTGAATTCAACTGACGATATAACCACCAATCAGAGGTCGAATTTTTCGTTTTGACAAGACTTGAATAAAATAATAAAATTACAATTTCTTTATTTGGGAAGAATCTTAGAAGATTTTCCAATCTATTGCTCCAAGGATGAAGGAAATCCATTGAATACTAACCGATTTATTAGCATTTGAAATTGGACATATTTTTCACTTTTTTCGGTTTTAGATTTTCATTTCACATCCCTTTGTAGCCGAACTTCCTGAGAGAAGTATTCTACTTCAAAAGACAATTTCCACGTGTTGTAACGTGCTGGAGCACGAAATCTATGTCTGTGATAGGGAACCTTCACGTTCACGAGGTATGACTGGAGAAACGCGTCTGATAATGCGGTAAAATTTTTAATGTCTTTTTGTGCAAATTATTGTGCTCAGACAAAAACTTATTTTGAATTGGATGAATTTTTAGTGAATAAACGTTAACCGTTTGTTATTCAAAGTTGGTCATGTTGATCGCAGCCTTTGCGCTGCCCCTACAGTGGGGGGTTCACTAAATAAAGTAAAAGTAAAAATTAGACAACTACAACAGAATTTTATTGCATCCCGCACAGAATGTCTGCTTGTGTTGATGCCAGAAAATTATTAACCTTCAATTATTTGTTTATTTGCCTTGAAAAAAGCATTTTGCGGTACAAAATCGGTTACTGATTACTACTTTTGAGCTGCCCTAACATTGGGGGAATTAAGATACACGGACAACATGCACTGTGGAAGCTATTTTACATTCAGTAAATTCGACGGGTGCGACAGATTTAAATTGCTAGGATGCAACACAGAATGCTTGCTTGCGTTGACAAAAATTATTAACTTTCAATGACTTGTTTATTTGCCTTGAAAAAGGCATTTTGATGTACAAAATTGGATTTCCTGATGGAAATCTTCATGCTGCCCCAACACGCCTTTGCGTGTTGCTAAGGAAGGACGACTGCTGTTGTCGCTGTCTAGAACTATTATGAGCGGCTCCGGCTGAAACAGGTTCTTATATTGGCCAAATAGCATGTTTTCAATTGCAAGGTATATGATCCTGTCGACCGTGCTTGGGAAGCAAGCATATAACGACCAATCAGAGGTCGAATTTTTCGTTTTGACAATGCTTGACTATTTTCAATAGTTCAATAGTGTGAATAATAAAATTACAATTATCTTATTTTGGGTAGAATCTTAGATTTTCCAATCTATTGCTGCAAGAACGAAGGAAATCCATCGAATACTAACCGATTTATTAGCATTTGAAATTGGACATATTTTTCACTTTTTTTAGGTTTTAGATTTTCACTCCACATCCCTATGTAGCCGAACTTCGTGAGAGAAGTATTCTACTTCAAAATCCTTTTTCTAAGGTCATGCATTCCTCCGGGATACTTCTGAATGTCTTTTTTTATCACCTGCGCCCTCGGCATACCCTGCATCACTCTTATGTGATGCAACACTATTTAAACACGTTTCACTCAACAAGCTCATATTAGAACTCAAATCTTCCATTTGAAAATCTTTTTGCTTTCAAGATTATTCACAAACAAATCCGCTTCCGATTGACTAATAACCTTTTATCTACTGACATAAGCTTTACAATGAAAACAATGAAACTTAAACGACAGGCATGCTATGATGGAAAAAAAAATCAATGACCATTTCGCTATGTCACGAAGCATGTACCTGAGTTCAAATGTAACGCGACAAAACAGCATGCGTTGCATCGCGCACAGGCGAGAAAAGCAACTGTAATGTAATCACTGAAATGCATGGAGAACGCAACGGCAACGTTGCAAGTCGCACAATTTTATTTTTGCCGGCTGTTACGTTTTGGTTGGTGTTACTACTGTTGCTTGAGAAGAAGCACTGATGTCGCCCAACGGCTGTCGTAGTACTGTACATTTTCTAAGGCTGCGTGTAAGCAAGCGGGCTCCCGAGGGCTCACGAAGTCGGGAACGCTCGAGCCTGGGTTTGCCGAATCTTCCGATGGTCTGTTTCATTTAAAACACTGGGGGTTTTACGTTTTGTATAAGCACTGAAGGGCAATGAAAATTCTCTCCGTGGCATCGCTTGACACACACACGCGGTGGTGTGGTGGGCTCAGACATGCCTGGCTTCACCTTTCGCAACCTTGCCGTCATCATCAAATTACCAGTACATAAATTAGTTCGACTTTCGTTCACGCGCAGCGACAATCGTGTCTGCTGCATACTGCAAGAGTCAGGTATCTTGTTCTAGTCATTTTTTGGTTTCTGAGATATTTCAATATTGTGTTTGGGGAGTTTCAGTTTTTCATGAAAGTAGGTATGTTTTTTGTGAGTTATTTGCGTGTCTCCAGCAACAAACTTAATTTGTGGAAATGTACAATCGATATAACACAATTTGCTAACCTACCGAGCATCTACTGTACTCACGATCAAAATGATATGGAGTGAGAAGTGATAGAAGCTAGATCTATGCGACGCCGGTCTACAATGGTAGCGTCGTCGTAGGGTGTTTACATCTAAAACAATATCGATCAAAAAGTAGAAACGTGTCGCATAGAAAATTTTATTAATTTGCCTATATTCACCGTGAAATAATATTAAAATAATACTTGAAATGAAGAAAATACTACCCACAGATTTGTTACATTTGGTATGTGGTAATTGATAGAAATGAATTCAAATTACACTGCTTATATTTAGGTTATAAAATACTGAAGACAACACACATTAAATACATGAAAGTTCCTTAAACTAGTGACTAGAAGAGTAGGCAAACGCCATGACTAGAATAACTCGTGTCAGAACATTGACAATTAATTCTTGAAAAATCCTTATTGCATTCGTGTCAAGAGGTGAAGAAAAAAACTATCAAATTGTAAGTAAATACGCATTATGAAGTGATTTGAAATAATTTGAATAATAAAACTTGCAGCTAGAGCTGCATTGAAGCTGCTCCAAAACCGGTGGTGTAATTTCTTTAAAAAATTCCCGAACACAATTCATTCCTTGACATAAAAAAAACACTATCACTTTTGTGTTTCCAGACAGACTGATTCTTTATCCGTAGTTACAAAAAGTATCTGAAAAAGAATAAAATTAGATCTTTAAGACAGTGGTTTAAACAAAGTCATTAAATACGTACAATATTTTCAGCTTTCATTGTCTAGTGGCTACTTTTTCTACCGCCGGTCGAATTCAACATTTTCGAGACGATCTCCAAAAGGTTTATTTAGCGTTACGTCGTTTTGCGTTACGTAATTTTAGGGACGAGGTCATACGTTACTTATAAGGAGCCTATACACATGTTTCATGTGAAATTTATAACGTTAGTTTTGCTCTGTGAGGAAGTTATTCCCCATTAAACAATAAGTAACTAGTCAGCCTATACACCAGAGAGACGCAGAGACACTCACCATTAAGGCAACTGTCAACATCAAAACGTATAACGGCAATGCAAAATTATACAGCTCGCCCGTTTTGATGTTGACAGTTGCCTGAACTTAATAAATAATAACTTCTTCACAAAGCAAAACTAACGTTATAAATTTCGCATGAAACATCAAACGTGCAAATTCCATTCAGGTACTGCACAAAATTATATGATATGCCGTCAATAAGTACAATCAACATTTGGTTGTTTGCCCGAGGCTACACAGGATAAGAGTTATCTGATAATTTCCGGGTGCCACTACCCGTAATGTTGGTTGAGCATCAAATATATGGTATGTATAAGACAGGCTTGTCATCCCGTTGGTTGCCGTAGTTAGATGAAATGGAAATATTCCATGAAAACTGTGTAATAGGCCGATAAAATGTGTCTCGGCATTGTTATTATGCGATTCACATTTGGCACCATTTCAATGTAATCTGTGCGTATCTGTAAGCAGAAAATTATAGTCACCATCGTTTATGTTGCTGCCAAAACACACACATAAATGTGTGGCCCGTGAACACAATATGAATAAGATTAGATTTCAGTGGTAGAAGGTTCTGCGCTGAACGCCAATGTGATGGATGATATATCTAGACGTGGATGAACCTATCCATTACAACAGCGGCCGTACCGTTAAAGAGAATTAACGATGATCACTGTAATCCCATTAAAAATGACCTACTTCTGTGGATAAATGGCGTTTTCTTGAGAAGAGATACAAAATAAACTAGGCAATATAAATTTTGCAGACACACGAGATTATGAACACTATTGAGTTTTTCACGTGCACTTGAAACAGGGTAATCATCAATCACTCGTTCAGTTTCTACGTACGACTGGCACATGAATTGTTAAAAAATATCCAAAAGCACATCATTATATCTTGAAAGTGAAGCACAGTTTGATCAATCAGTTCATGATTTAAAGATGTAGCGAAGGTGAAGGTTGCATTAAATGTAGGGTGGTTTACCGGTAAAACAAAACCCGGTAAAACCGATATATTTTTCAATACCGAAATACCGGTATTGGAGAAGCGAAAAAACCGGTATTTTCGGTATTTTTCTTAAAATAAAAAAAATTGTCACAATATTCATAAATCATTGTAAGGCTAATGAATGCTACCCACTTAGGTAGGCGTTATAAATCACATGACGATGTATATAGTAAATACATTTAGACAGAAGCAACATTGAACATTGATTTACCCTTACCTATTTATCAGTTTCTGTTATCTTTTTGCTTGTTTTGCATGGATTCAGAAGATGTGTTTATGTGTATGGATAATATGTCAAAAGCTTCATATCAACAAAGCAAAACA
Organism: Wyeomyia smithii; assembly: GCF_029784165.1. NCBI lineage: Eukaryota > Metazoa > Arthropoda > Insecta > Diptera > Culicidae > Wyeomyia > Wyeomyia smithii. Next base: position 79,664,735 of record NC_073694.1, read on the forward strand.
TTTATTTTTTAAGTAGAACAGCTAATCTCTTCACACACTCATACTCACAGAGGCAACTCGTGGGTTTTGAACCTACCAGTTTAACTACAAATTATGAAAATCAAACTAGTCAGTAATCACAATCATGTCAGCGAAAAAACGCAAGTCATTATTTATTTTGTGCTATTTGAAAGTAAAACTAAAGAAATTATAAATAAATATAAATTTGGATTAAGAATTTATTTTTTGTTGAAACAAAGTGTTTACAGGATGAAATATTCAGCCAATATTTCATCCTAAAAATTACTGTTTCTTTGAAGCTTCGTCACCCATACCGCAGCGGGCTTTTATTAGTAACTAGCTGAATGTTAACGGGTTAGCTCGTGTTAAAATTTCTGCTTTTTCTATAATTTTCTATATTTTTATATATTTTTGACCAACCTCTCATTTCAAATATTTATTTCTATTTCAGTTACAAAATTGTTTATATGCCATCATATGCCACATTTTTCGTTTCTCCATCAGGAGCTAAAATTAATGAAATAATTATGATAATAAATAATTTGGACGAACTGTTTAAAAAGCATCGAACAGAATAAATAAGTATCAACCTTTGATGCCGTCGGGTTCGTAAAAAGTAAATTCTGGTCTGATCGTCATTTTTTTTTCATTTATTTTTTATTCTTCATTCATATACTCTTCTCAACAGTTTCAAATATTGTTTCTCTTAAAATTTTAAAGTTATTCACTAATTTGAAACTAAGTTTTGCGATGTAAAAGAAAATTTAAATAAAATCTGCATGTTTTTGCCTTTCTCCTAGAAAGGTATAGCAATCACTTGCAAAACCGAAAGTATAAAAGTGCTCCGAAGGGCCGAATGGCATATATCACTCGACTCAGCTCGACGAGCTGAGCATTTTCTGTATGTGTGTGTGTGTGTGTGTGTGCAGATTTTTATTCTCACTCACTTTTCTCAGAGATGGCTGAACCGATTTTCATGAAATTAATTGCAAATGAAAGGTCTTGTTGTCCCATAAGACCCTATTGAATTTTATTGTAATCGGATTTTTAGTTTAGAGGTTATGTATCAAAATGTAAAAATCATGAAACATCATTATCTCAAAAACTACACAACCGATTTGAACAAAATAAATTTTAAATGAACGTGCCACATTAAGAACCCTTAACTTTTGAATTTTATGAAGATTGAAATTGTGTTTCAAAAGTTATGAAAAGAAACGTGTTCTGAAGACTGTTTAGTCTCACTCATGTTTCTCAGAGGTGGCTGAACCGATTTTCATAAAATCAGTGTCAAATGGAAGGTCTAGTTGCCCCATAAGACCCTATTGATTTGTTTTGCAATCGGACTATTACTTTGCCTGTTATGTTTAAAAATGTGAAATCCAGCTATGAAAAGTAAAATATTTACAAGACTACTTGGACTCACTCACTTTTCTCAGAGATGGCTGAACCGATTTTCACTAACTTAGTGTCAAATGAGAGGTCTAGCTGCCTCATAACACCCTATTAAATTTAACTATAATCGGACTGTAACTTTGTCTGTAATGTGTCGAAATGTGAAAATCACGAAACTTCTTTTTGTTTGATATTTTGAATGAAGTTCATTGAATATTTTTAAATTTTGTGCAAATGAAAAGTTGAAGTGCTGCCGAATTGTAATATGCACATTCAATACGACATCATTAAACGGGAACGGAACAAAGGCTACGGTTATGCAGAACGCGAATGACGGCGCGATGCGATTCGCCTTACCGTGGTGAAATGTACAGCTCTTTTAAGGGCGAAGTAGAGCTATACATTTCAACACATTTCGTCTTGCCGAATCGCATCGCGCCGTTATTTGCGTTCTGCATAACCGTAGCCAAACACTAAGCGACGCAAACACGTAATAATAGTCAGAGTATGTAAGTAGATGAAGATTATTATCTTTGGATTATAGCGCAAAACGAGAAAATATTTACTCTTCAAATATTCATTTGTGTTCTTCAAATTTCAGTTGTTCAATTTAATATCCGATGAAATGTCTGTTTATTATCTGATGAAGCTCTTATATAGGTCAAATGATGCATTCCCAATTTACTAGGTCCATCACTCTGCCGACCGTGCTTGGGAAAGCAATCGTATAATGACCAATCAAAGGTCGAATTTTGTGTTTCGACAAGGCTTAAGAATTTTCAATAGTACAATTGTTCGAATAATAAAATTGCAATTTCATGCATTTGGTAGGAATCTTAGAAGATTTTCTAATCGATTGCTGCAAAAACGAAGGAAATCCATCGAAAACTAACCGATTTATTAGCATTTGAAATAGGACATATTCCTCACTTTTTTCAGTTTTAGATTTTCATTTCACATCCCTATGTAGCCGAACTTCCTGAGAGAAGTATTCTACTTCAAAAAAAAAAAAAAAAAAAAAAAACTGATCCGTAAAAAAGCATAGGTACTCATAAATGCAAAAACAAGATTATTCAGCGACACGTCCATACATAGATGCAACCTGAGACGCTAAACAAAAAATAAATTTCAAATCCAAATTTGAGTAGGTAACGTCTTCGGCAGTGGTTTACTTCGGCAGGTTTTTGCATAAGACTGCGGCAGAAAACCGGCCGAAGAAAACCACTACCGGAAACGTTCGACGCTCTATATCTTTAATTATTTTTTAATAGTACAGAGAGAATTACTTTGCCTGTTATGTTTAGAAATGTGAAATCCAGCTATGAAAAGTAAAATATTTACAAGACTACTTGGACTCACTCACTTATCTCAGAGATGGCCGACCCGATTTCCACAAAATTAGTGTCAAATGAGAGGTCTAGCTGCCTCATAACACCCTATTGAATTTAACTATAATCGGACTGTAACTTTGTCTGTAAATTATGGCTATACAAATCTGTAAACTGTAAACTGTATGGATGAGAAATTTATAATTCACAGATAAATTTAAATTTACATATGTGGCATCTTTGATTGTTATCGCGGTTTCTTAGATGCCGGTTTTGGAATTTTCTCACTCAATCGTTTACAGTAGGTAGCGTGCGTACTGGGGCCGATGCTGTTCGGGTGACTGCGTCGAAACAGTTCGGGATGTGTTTTAATGCGCGTCAGTTTTCATTGTTGTTTTTTCTCCTCGCGTGAGAAAGGACGCATTTCGCGCCGCGTCCTTTGCAGTGTGGCGTCGGCCTAATATCGGCCTGTATTTTGAAGGGCGCGTTTGCAGTTCTGTATGTACATATACTTGTGTGGGAATTTCGTTTTGCACAGATTGGTCTGTGTTTGTGGCATCCCTGCTTGTGACCGCGGCTTCGTGGAAGCCGGTTTTGATTTTTTTTAATCTACCGATTGGGCCGATGCGGCGCTAACTGCGTCGAAACAGTTGCGCGTCAGTCTTCATTGTTGATATTATTTCCTCAGGTGAACGGAGACGCTGTTACGAACATTTTGAGCAGTTTTATGCCCTTGTTTTATGATTTTTCTAGCTTTTGAGTAAATACTGAAACACATAGACAATTTTAAATCTAATTAAGTAGAAATCTTGTCGGTCAGCATGGCAAATACATTTTGATTGCGATTGTTTAGGCATTTTGTTAAATCTAATTAGTAATCGGTTAGTAATTAGTAAGTGGTAATCAACGCGAAATACCGTGTTTCCGCGCGTAGCGTCGGTAAGAGGGAATAGAGCGGTCGCGCATAACTTTCCGGGGTAAACGTGTTTTCGGCCCAGGTGAGCTTTGCTCAAATATAGATGTTCGGTGTGTTGTGACTTCCGAGGTGTACCAAACCATTTATTCGCAGACTGTCCACTAGAGATGGTCGGGTTTGGGAAATTTGTTACCCCTACCCGACCCGTACCCGACTAATCGAAAATTTTCAAACCCGTACCCGACCCGAACCCGTAGTCTGGTTTGTTTAAAATACCCGTACCCGACCCGAACCCGAAACATATCTATTCCAACTACCCGTACCCGACCCGTACCCGAAAGAAAACAACGCCGAAATTGCTTGAACCCGACCCGTACCCGACCCGTCCTGGATTTTTTTTTTTTTTTTCAAAATACCTGGGTACCTCGCACGTTATATGCACTAATTGTCATATGTGGTTTCTCGAGATGATGGCCGGAGTTAGACAAAAACCGAGTGTGAATGTGAACGCATGTTAATGAACCCAGAGTTCCAGGCGGATGGTCCACTATGAGGAAGAGGTCCACTATGAAAAGTGCATGTCTGGTAAAGTTAAAAAAGCGACGAGTTTTATGTGAACATCGCAGCAACCTGAAATCTTAATATTATAATAAAGTCAAAGTTAATATTGTTTATAACTTGAGAAAAATTTAATGATTCATTTGCATTTGCCAAAAACCTGTAATTTTTTAGTACAGTTTCGGTGTCATCGATTCAATCTAAAAATCGGTATAACACAGATATTACCTATTTTGTTTTAATTCAAAAAAAAAATTTTTTTTCGCAAAATTTGGTTGATTTGAGGTGTTGTGCAAAAGCTACGTAATTTGTTTCTGTGAGGAGAACGCCCTGTGGCTAAGGGGAAAAGTGCCAAAATCATTAATAATTAGGTCACCTGCTTTATGGACGGCCTCAAATAAAAAATGGAATGGAGATTGGTGTTCAGCACCAATACCATTGGTGCAGTAAATACCATATTTTTGTCGCATTTATCCACACTTTTTTTACTTAACCAGCCTTTGTATTTAGTTGCCTTACTGTGCAATGCTCCGCGGTTTTCCTCACAAATATGAAAAAAGCCTGGCAAAAATTCCATTTAACTCAAAATGGTTGCAGGAAGAACTATTGACTTTCACATTAGAAAGAGATAGCATGATGTCATTCCCTTGGTGCAAACACTGCCGACAACTGTCAGAATAGGTATTGGCCGAACTCTCGTTGAGTGAGAATGGGCAATTTCTTGTTCGATCTTTCCGATTATCGACACTAAGAAAACACCTAGGTTTGAAATGTTAAAAATTAATTTCTCATAATGCACGAAAATCAAATTACCCGTACCCGACCAATTGAGAATTTTTCAAACCCGTACCCGACCCGAACCCGAAGCCTTGGTTTTTAAATTACCCGTACCCGACCCGAACCCGTAAAATATATTTTTACGCTTAATTACATTGTAATTAATTACATTGTAATTAATCGCCACCAAATATCGCAATTATTTGCAATTAATATCAGGATTATACGCGACTCGTCTGTCAACGCACACATCTTTTTTTTCTTTTTCTTTTTTTTTCGTTCGATTTGAACGGCGATGGCCAAGCAAATAGGCCGTTTTTGAAGCTCTCTTGCTGACCGCTTGCAGTATGTGTTGAGGGTCTGTATATTTACTTTTTTCTTGTTTTTGGTTAATGCATATCTGGTTGCTTCGTAACATTGTGTAGTCAGCTGAGATAAATCAATGAGAGATACGTTTCGGTAGTTGCATAATGACTTCATAAACATATTTTCGAATATTGGAGTCTGTCTTGATTAGATTATAGGTCCGGTATCCTCGCGTGCGCTTTATTTTGGCGGTGTTACATCATCAACCGGAATAAGTTCGGATCGCGTTTTGATTTCCGTAGAAGATATAATGAACTCGTACGCGCGATATTTGTTATTATGAACCCGGTATTAGAACTCAGCGCATCGTTTACCAAAACGAAACCTGCTGCAAACCTTACCCTTTCCTCCAACATCCCAGTGATTTCTCGTGGAAGTGCAGAGGTGTTCTCGGCTTCCAATAAAGCGAGTATCACGTCAACATATTCCCATACACACTCCTTCTTTGACCTGCATTCGGATGCGGCCGGCGCTGGTATTACCTAATATAAAGATTTAGGTCACCAGTTTTTACACATTGAGGATGAATGTTAATCCCAAGCATCATCCATTGGTTCTCTGTGTAATTACAGCTGATCTGGAAATAACGGAGTAGCAACCGCGGGCGGTCAATCATGCTCATGGTCATGCTCAATCGGACTGTAACTTTGTCTGTAAAGTGTCGAAATGTGAAAATCACGAAACTTCATTATCTCAGAAACTACACAACCGATTTGATCAATATTATCAATATTATTATTAAATGAGCAGGCTAGGTTTAACTGGGTTAACTGATGAATTATGATTGAACACGTGGTTTCAAAGTTTGGCTGCCCTATACGTTCCCATTTTATTTGATTATAATCGAACTTAAGCAACCGTTATGTATTAAATTGTTAATAAAACAACTAAAGTCTATTATCTCAAAGACTACATGACTTATTTGAACATAACTAGTGTCATACGAACAAGTCATCTCTCGAACTTACAAATAACAAACTTCATAACAATTTGATATGTGGCTCAAAAGTCATGGAAAGAAAAGAAATTCAAAGACTATTTAAAACTATACCTGCTCTGATCGATATATGTGGCCTCAATATAATTTAAATGTGGTATCGTACTATTTGAATGTTCCAAATTTATTGATTCCTTGCGATGTGTTAAAAGTCGGCAAATGCACGACGAATCGGCCATAGGATATGATCAAAGTCAAATAACAAATCGTTTGAAATGATTGAGTTTATCGAAATGACAATATCCTCGACTTTTGGCTTCTGTACATCGCCTTAATTCTGAATATATTCATATTGGGTGGTATTCGGTCATTTTCAGCAGATTTTCTAGATCCGGAGATACTCATGTCAGACGAAAATCGGCCAGTTTTGGCTGTTTCCCAGAAACCAGAAGTTGCCATCCTACAATTCATAGTGGTGTTCTTGCAACATTCTGGCTCCGGAGATACTCATATTGGGTGGTATTTGGTCACTTTGGGCTGTTTTTCAGAAACCGAAAGTCTTCATTTTGAACTTTAAAATTGCCTGCGAAATCAATTTCTGTCATCTGGGCGTAATTCTGGTTCCGAAAACATTCACATTGAATGGTATTTGGTCATTTCCGGCTGTTTTGTTGTTTTCAAGATTGTGTCTGTGATCAATTTTTAGCTTCTGTGCATCTTTCTGGTTCCGGAGATACTCATATTTAATGGGAATCGTCCATTTCAATCTGATTTCCACAAACCGGAAGTTGCCATCTTACAATCCAAAATGATGCCTGAAGTCGATTATGGAACATATTTTTTACCACTAAAACATTCACGTGCCAAATTTGGTTCCATTTAGTTGGTTAGCTCTCGAGATGTGCAGAAATTTGTGTTTCATTTGTATGGCATCCCTCCCTTCCAAAAGAAGGAGGGGTGTCAAAACATTATGGACATATTTTTTATCCCTTAAAACATCTACATGCCAAATTCGGTTTCATTTGCTTGGTTTGTTCTTGAGTTGTGCAGAAATTTATGTTTCATTTGTATGGGACCCCTCCCTTCAAGAAAAGGGAGGGGTCTCAAACTATCATAGGAACCTTTATAGGCACCAAAAACCCCTACATACAAATTTTCACGCCGATCGGTTCGGTAATTTTCGAGCCTATATGGATCAGACAGACAGACGACGGATTGCATTTTTATATGTACTATTTTTACAAATAAAATTTTGAATGAGAAAGGCTGGGTCTGACCGCTAGGCGGATTAATTTAGGTTTTATTATGTTAACATGAGTTTTGAAATTATGTTCTTAGTAATCATATCACTAGATTCATTCATTAAAGTTTTTCAAAACTGTTATCTTTATCCAGTGTTGTATGAGGAACATATACCACAAGAGATCAAAACAATGGTCGAAGAAGTCCAAGTCTTACAAAAAAAAATCACCGGAAGGTTGTATGCAAAGCCACGACCGCAAGGTTGAAATAGAATACTTTTACAAAAAAGATAACCCGGCTGCTTGCGTGTCAGTCATTTTTTCTAGTAAATAAACGTTGACCGTTCATTGGTAGTATTTTAATTTCTTTTTGTTTGATATTTTGAATGAAGTTCATTGAATATTTTTAAATTTTGTGCAAATGAGAAGTTGAAGTGCTGCCGAATTGTAATATGCACATTCAATACGACATCATTAAACGGGAACGGAACAAAGGCTACGGTTATGCAGAACGCGAATGACGGCGCGATGCGATTCGCCTTACCGTGGTGAAATGTACAGCTCTTTTAAGGGCGAAGTAGAGCTATACATTTCAACACATTTCGTCTTGCCGAATCGCATCGCGCCGTTATTTGCGTTCTGCATAACCGTAGCCAAACACTAAGCGACGCAAACACGTAATAATAGTCAGAGTATGTAAGTAGATGAAGATAGTTATCTTTGGATTATAGCGCAAAACGAGAAAATATTAACTCTTCAAATATTCATTTGTGTTCTTCAAATTTCAGTTGTTCAATTTAATATCCAATGAAATGTCTGTTTATTATCTGATGAAGCTCTTGTATAGGTCAAATGATGTATTCCCAATTTACTAGGTCCATCACTCTGCCGACCGTGCTTGGGAAAGCAATCGTATAATGACCAATCAAAGGTCGAATTTTGTGTTTCGACAAGGCTTAAGAATTTTCAATAGTACAATAGTTCGAATAATAAAATTGCAATTTCATGCATTTGGTAGGAATCTTAGAAGATTTTCTAATCGATTGCTGCAAAAACGAAGGAAATCCATCGAAAACTAACCGATTTATTAGCATTTGAAATTGGACATATTTCTCACTTTTTTCAGTTTTAGATTTTCATTTCACATCCCTATGTAGCCGAACTTCCTGAGAGAAGTATTCTACTTCAAAAAAAAAAAAAAACCTGATCCGTAATAAAGCATAGGTACTCATAAATGCAAAAACAAGATTATGCAGCGACACGTCCATACATAGATGCAACCTGAGACGCTAAGCAAAAAATAAATTTCAAATCCAAATTTGAGTAGGTAACGTCTTCGGCAGGTTTTTGCATAAGACTGCGGCAGAAAACCGGCCGAAGAAAACCACTTCCGGAGACGTTCGACGCTCTATATCTTCAATTATTTTTTAATAGTACAGAGAGAATGACTCGCGTTTTTTCGCGGACATTCATCATTACTTCCCCAAACTATGATTTTAAGAATTTTGTAGTGGGAAAAGTAGGTTCAAAGTCCACGAGTCACCCCTGGTTTGTATTAATCCGAAAAAAATACCGGTTTTTTACCGGTTTTACCGTTTTTTATTTTTATGAATACCGAAATACCGGTTTTTCAAAAAGTCGGTAATACCGACAACCCTAGTACAGAGTGACCCCCCGTTACAATTTTCATGCTATTAACTATTTGTTCTGCTGACTTTGTACTTCCAGCCTAAGGGATATACGAAAAACTCATAGTGACTTTTCTATTGCTATTAACCATGAAATTATAAATTGTTTTGTGATTTTGATTGTGTCACAGTTTGGTTTCAAAGCTGAAGTATTAAGTCAGGCTATTACAATCACTGGCAAAAACCGAAGTCATAAAAGTGTCATGTCATATACCACTTGACTCAGTTTGACAAGCTCAGGTCCCCGGTTCAGGAGATTGTGTCGACCTCCAGAGAGAGGTACGTTATAGCCAAAGTGGATGGAGTATTCTACTGCAGTTGCTATGCTCCGCCAAGTTGGTCTACCGAAACGTTCGCACAGATGGTCGATCAAGCAACCGTGGCACTGACGGGCGACCGTGGCAACCGTGGCCGTTGGTGGTTGCGGGCGACTTCAACGCTTGAGCTGTCGAGTGGGGAAGTCGCTGTACAAACCAGAGGGGCCAGGTCTTGTTGGAAGCTTTGGCAAAGCTCAACTTAGACTTGGCTAACGTTGGTACAAAATGCACCTACAGTAGAAATGGTGCGGAAATGATTATCGATGTGACGTTCTGCAGCCCGGGACTGATCACGAACTGGAGGGTAGATGACAGCTACACGAATAGCGACCACCAATCGGTCCGCTATGAGGTAGGCGTGCGGGAGCAAGCAGCGAGTAGGGCCAATATTCCATCCTTCTACGGCTGGAAAACATTGCATTTCGATGCAGATGTTTTTGGGCAGGCAATTAGATGGAAGCACGAAGGGGGTGAACCGCTCCCGGGTGTGGACCATCTAAATTCGATACTGTCATAGGCGTGCGACGCCACGATGCCCAGGTCTCGTCCGCCTAGAGAGGGTAGACCACCGACATACTGGTGGAGCGAAACGATAGCGGGCCTACGCAGTGCATGCCTCCGTGCATGACGGAGGATGCAACGCGCACGTTCCGACGAGCAAAGAGCGGAACGCGGTGCCGCATTCAGATCCGCTAAGGCAACGCTTAAGAGCGCAATCAGAGCCAGTAAATGAGCCTGTTTCGAACGACTCTGTGCCAGTGCCAATTCGAACTCGTGGGGTGACGCCTACAGGATCGTTATGACCAAGACTAGAGGTGTGCTAGCCCCGGCCGAACAATCACCAGCGATGCTAGAAACGATCATTCAGGGCCTCTTCCCAAGTCACGAACCAAGTCCCTGGCCTCCGGCTGACGAGTCACCACCAACCGTGAGTGACGGCAGCCGTGCAGAGGCAGACGATCCGGTAAGGGTGACAGAAGATGAATTGATCGAGATCGCAAACTCCCTGAAGGTAGGCAAGGCTCCGGGACCAGACGGAATCCCGAACTTGGCCATCAAGACGGCCATCAAAGAAGCCCCCGGGTTGTTCAGGGCGGTCATGCAGAAATGCCTCGACGACTGCCTCTTCCCGGACGTGAGGAAGCGCCAGAGGCTGGTGCTGTTGCCGAAGGTTGGGAAACCACCAGGTGACCCATCGGCATACAGACCAATCTGCCTGCTGGGCACGGCGGGCAAGGTGCTTGAGAGGGTAATCCTCAATAGACTGGTGAAATATACAGAAAGTGAGAACGGTCTATCAAGCAACCAGTTCGGTTTTCGAAAAGGTAGGTCCACGGTGGATGCAATTCTCTCCGTCACCAGAACGGCTGAGGTTGCAATCCAATGCAAAAGGAGGGGCATTCGTTACTGCGCGATCGTCACGCTCAACGTGAAAAACGCGTTTAACAGTGCCAGCTGGGACTCCATAGCCTTAGCGCTACAGAGTCTCAGAGTGCCGACACCGCTGTACAAGATTCTGGCTAACTACTTTCAGAATCGAGTGCTAGTGTATAACACAAACGAGGGTCAGAAAAGCGTTCCGGTTACCGCAGGTGTACCGCAAGGTTCCAGCCTGGGTCCGGTACTGTGGAACGCCATGCATGACGGCGTGTTAAAACTAACACTCCCTCCAGGGGTGGTGATCGTGGGCTTCGCCGACGACATAACTCTTGAGGTCTATGGCGAGTCAATTAGAGAGGTAGAGTTAGAGGCCGCGCTATCAATACGCGTAGTGGAAGACTGGATGCAATCCAGGAAACTGGAGCGAGCGCACCATCAGACTGAAGTTATTGTTGTAAATAACAGAAAGTCGGAGCAGGAGGCATCGATTAGTGCTGGTGCATGCACTATCGCCTCAAAACGCTCGCTGAAGCTCCTGGGGGTTATGATCGACGACAAGCTCACGTTCGGGAGCCACGTCGATTGTACCTGCAAGAAAGCTTCCATGGCTGTGGCAGCGCTATCTCGCATGATGGCAAACAGCTCGGCGGTCCGTAGCAGCAGGCGCAAAGTCCTTGCTAGCGTGACCACGTCCATACTCAGGTATGGAGGACCAGTGTGGTCCAAGGTATTGAGTACCTCGTGCCATCGCGGCAAACTCGAGAGTACGTACAGACTAATATACCTAAGGGTCGCGTGCGCATACCGAACAGTGTCGTACGAGGCGGTTTGCGTCCTGGCTGGCACGATGCCCATCAGCATGATCGTCAAAGAGGATGTAGAGTGCTTCGACCAACGCGACACGAGGGGTATACGCAACACCATACGGTCACCTTCAATGGCCAGGTGGCAGCGGGAGTTAGGTTTTTAAATAGTTTATTTGACACGGCACGATACAATTTATGTTTAACTGAGCCAAGTACATTTTTTTTTAATTCTAAATTAGCAGGGAAAAGAGGGAGGCCTTTTTTTTATTCTCGCGGCCGACTACGAGCTAGTGGGGATTTAAGGTGAGAGGAGGGGTGTTACAATTTTGTTTTTAACTATTTTATATTACAGAATGTATTCATTTGTACGTGGCTAACCAGTGGTGTTCTATTTGAGCAGTTTTGGTCTGAGGTGTCTGCGTAAACATAGAGATGCCGAGTCTTCGTTTTAGTGTCTCCAGCCGGGTGTATCATTCTCTTTCAGTTTGTGACAGAAATTGTATTCTAGCAAATAGATAAAAGAAATCAAATTTTAATGCCAGCATTTTTTTTAAACCCGTATAGCTGTGTCATGTACTGGAGATCACCGCTTCCCAGAATGTCTCTAACGGGTACGTTCGGTTGTTTTCCTCGGGCCCGAAGGGAATCTATAAGCTCAGACCTAACACCACAGTATTCGGTACACGACCAAACAACATGCTCGATGTCATGGAAGCCATCGCCACAAACGCAGTGATTACTGTCTACAAGCCCTATACGAAAGAGATGCGTGTTTAACGTATAGTGATTGGACATAAGTCTGGACATCACGCGAATGAAGTCCCGACCTACATCCAACCCCTTGAACCATGCTTTCGTCGATACCTTAGGAAAAATGGAATGTAGCCACCGTCCCAGTTCATCTGAGTTCCATGATGATTGCCAACTGTTGAGTGTTCTCTGACGCAAAATGCTATAAAATTCATCATAAGCAATTGGTCTTACATAAATATCGCCATCAATAGCACCCACCTTAGCTAAAGCGTCAGCCTTTTCATTACCCGGAATGGAACAATGAGAAGGGACCCACGCTAAGGTAACCCGGTAATTTTTATCTGTTAAAGCACTTAAAAACCGCCGTATTTTCCCCAGGAAATACGGGGTGTGCTTCACAGTCTTCATCGATCGCAGAGCCTCAATGGCACTGAGACTATCTGTGAAGATGAAGTAGTGGTCTATGGGTAGGGTTTCGATGATTCCAAGAGAGTACTGAATAGCAGCAAGTTCTGCGACGTACACGGAAGCAGGAGCATCGAGTTTGTAGGAGGCGGTAAAATTTTCGTGGAAAACACCGAAGCCAGTGGACTCATCTAGATTAGATCCGTCAGTGTAAAACCTTTTATCATAACTCACATGTTTAAACTTATTGGAAAAAATCTTAGGGATCTCTTGGGGTCGCAATTGATCCGGGATACCAGAAATGTCTTGTTTCATGGTGGTGTCGAAGAATATAGCATTATTAGAAGTATCTAAAAGTGCGACATTGGAGGAATCGTATGAAGAAGGATTAATATCTTGAGCCATATAGTCAAAATATAAAGTCATAAATCTGGATTGAGATTGAAGGTCGACCAACCTCTCGAAATTTTCAATTACTAATGGGTTCATAACTGTGCATCGAATTAGCAACCGGTAAGAGAGATTCCAAAAACGATGTTTCAACGGAAGAATACCCGCTAGCACTTCAAGACTCATCTTATGGGTCGACTGCATGCAACCTAAGGCAATACGCAAACAACGATACTGTATTCGTTCCAGTTTGATCAAATGTGTGTTTGCTGCGGAGCGGAAGCAGAAACACCCGTACTCAACTACAGACAATATCGTTGTTTGGTAAAGCCTTAGAAGGTCTCCTGGGTGGGCTCCCGGCAGCGGGAGTGGTCCAACACTACAAAAGGTAGATGGACACACCGACTCATTCCAGAGTTAGCATGCTGGATTAATAGGCGCCATGGGGAAGTAACCTTCCATCTGACACAGATCCTGTCAGGCCATGGCTGCTTTAGGCAGTACCTGCATAGGTTCGGGTACGCCGAGTCCCCTATGTGCCCCGCTTTTACGGGTGCGGAAGAAAGCGTGGAGCATGTGTTCTTCACATGTCTGCGTTTCGAGCGGGTACGGTACGAAATGCTGGCAATAAGCGGGATGGACACCACGCCAGAGAACATCGTGCGTAGGATGTGCGGAAATAGGGAAATCTGGGATGCGGTCATCACGGCCGCATCACAGATCGTTAGTATTTTGCAGGGCACCAATCGACGGGAAACCATCGATGTGCCCCAGATAGTTAACGGTTAACTAACTGGCCTGTATAGGCTGCTCTGCTACCCATAGCGGTAAGTGCAAAAAGCACGACGGGCCCTCTCCCTGAAGTAATGCCTAACGGCGGTCCCGGGGAGACCAAGGGCTTTAGCTGTTCAGCTTAAGGTTGCTCAGCATGGGTAAAAGCAGTTTGACAAGCTGAGCGTTTTTATATGGATATGTGTACTTATCCGTAGATATTTGAATGTGTCAATGTATGTTTGTATATGTGTGGATGTTTGGTTTTGAATATTCAGTAAAGTTGTGTTGTTGGCTACCAACAATTTATTATTTGGAGTGGAACATGATTCTAGTAGAAATTATCAATCTGTATATTTTTCTAAGAATTGATGGTGCGAATCTATTTTAACAAATAAAATTGGTATTAGAAAAAAAGTTCGTATTGATATATTTCAGAAACGTGATAAAATCGAAATACTTCACGTGATAAATTTGAGAGTGATAAAACGGAAACGTGCAAATAACCAACCGTGATATAATCGACATGTCACTGTACGTGGAATTTCTTGACTGACATAATCAACAATGCTTACAATTTATTGTTAAAATTCTTCTATTCACAGATCAAACTGGATTACGACAGTTTAAATGACCAACAAACAGAGCATAGTCAGGAAGTATCAGGTAATCCGGTTTTGAACATATGTATACATTCATTATTCAAAACCATGAAAGCTTTTTTGACAGAATGGGACACCGGCTGGGCGGAAGGACCGGAGAAAATGATCGTGGAAGTCCGTGAAACAGCGACTAATTCCTTCAGTCTACTAGAAACGAGCACTGTATATAATTTTACGGATACTGTAAATGGTAAGAGAAAATAACGATATTCACTTGACATCTACACCTTACCGTTTCCTAGAGTTGTAGCGAATAGCTCTAAACTGATTGCGCGATTTTTCATTACTCTTTTTAATCCCAATCAACAACATAAAGAAACAAAAACTACTTATTTTGGTTTATATACCAGCCTTATTCACTAACGTTAAAGTAAGTTTGAGTAGAAGTATTCCAACTCATCAATTCAATTCAAAAGAAAATCTATCTAAGTCATCGTCGTTCCACAGATTCTATAGGCTAAAGATGTCATTATGTGTTACAAGCAAGGATGAAAATTATCACTCGCGTTCATTTTTTTCGCAAGCCGATAGCTCATCTAATAAGAACAATTCTGAACAACTTTGTACACACCAAAATCTGAAAAGAATTTTCAGCAAAAAAAAACACTGGAAAAAATCAGTAAAAATATTCTTGCTGATTATCAGCATTCAGAATTCTGTTTGCCGGAAATCAGTAAATTGCTGGTAATTGCTGAATTTCTAGCAACTCCATTCGTCAAACTGTCAGAACAATTGCCATTTTGTGCGTAAAAATTGAACAAAATTATAGAGAAATAAAAATGAACTTATAAGCGTATGTATCATGGATGTGAAATTCAAAAATGCCTTGCATGCGCTTAAGTAGAATAATTGTGATATAATAAAGTGTTTGATAAGTTAATTTTCAGTCTTTTCTAGGGATTTGGGAATATGGGCAATATACTGTAATACGTCTTCTGCTACCAATTAGTGGAAGGTTATGTCGATGGACTACAAAGACATTTGAAAGTTCATACTGATAATTCAGATTTAAAGTCAGATAACTTTAAAATAAATATTCGCAATGTAAAACATTTGTTTTAATAAAATAACAAAAAACGAAAGAACATTCTGTGTGTTGTCTAACTTTTGCTGAGATAGGTACATCAGCAAATTCATGTCAAATGCTCAAATGCTGAACAGGCAGCAATTTATTCAAACAACTGATTTTCAGCAAAATGGTGTCAAAAATTTGACGTTTCGATTTGCTGATCGTTTCAGCGTGAAAGTTTGCTAATATCATAGCTGATTTTCCAGCATGTAGAATATCAGCAAAATTTTGCTGGTTTCCAGCAATAAAAATTTAGTGTGTAAGATGAACTTGAAGTCCTCAACTAAGTACTACAACTTTGTCGAAGAGAGTATTGCTCGTACTCAAACACCGGAGCTGTGAGAGGACATTCTGGCAAATTTTTGCGATAACTATCACGATCGCGATAATTTTCTTAAATCTGCTCTCGGTGTTTGAGTGCGGGCAATACTCTCTTCGACAAAGTTATAGTACTACTTGAGGACTTTAAGTTCGTCATATAAAGTTGCTCAAAAATGCACTTATCAAATGAGCAATTCTCGCTGAAACTGTCCCACTGGTGACATGAGGTCTTTAAAAAAGTATATTTTATTCTAAATGATTGCAAGTAGTGAAAAAATGAGAAAACCACTTTGGTTAGGTCATATTGATCATCAGGCACAAATCGGTTAAACGATTTTAGAAAAATTGAATTTTGAGCAATTCTTGGTCTGGTTTTTATCTATTTTTCTTGAATTTGTCATTGAACCCCCTGCAACCAACATATCGTTTTAAAGAGGAATGATAGAGCTTTCATTTGAAGTAGAGAAAAAATGGCCGCCATCTTGGATTTTATCATAAAAACATGGTTTTGAGCAAGTTCGCAACCACCGATTTTAAATCTGACATCACCATTGGAAAGCTGAGAAAAAAATGCTTTCAGATACATTCGAAAAATTAGGTGAGCATTGAGTTTACCTTGCCATTCAGATCACTTTTCGAAATCGAGCTTCAGTTCACAGTTTCATCTACTCAACAACAGTTTCAACAGTTTCACTACTTTCAATCATTTAGACATAAAAAATACTTTTTTAAAGACCTCATGTCACCAGTGGGACGGTTTCAGCGAGAATTGCTCAAATGAGCTACCGGCTTACGAGAAAAATAAGAGTGAATGATAATTTACATCCTTGGTTACAAGTATTTTTGACGTAAAACTACATTTCTTAGAAAGTTCAGTTACATTCTCGGCTACATAGGGATGTAAAATGAAAAGCTAAAACCGAAAAAAGTGAAAAAGATGTCCAATTTCAAATGGTTATAAACCGGTTAGTTATTGATGGATTTCCTTCGTTCTTGCAGCAATAGATTGGATTCTATGATTCTTCCCAAATGCAGAAAATTGTAATTTTATTATTCAAACTGTTTTACTATTCAAATTGTCAAGCCTTGCCAAAACGAAAAATTCGACCTCTGATTGGTCGAGGTTCCCAAGCACGGTCGACAGAATTATAGACCTAGTAAGTCGGAATGTACTACATGGCTCATATAAGAGCCTGTTTCAGCCGAAACTACTCATATTATTTCCAGACAGCGGCAACAGCAGTCCTTCCTTAGCAGTTGCAGCGGGTATCAGCATCGATAGTAGCAGGGCCAGCTGGTGCAGCGGCACTTCCTTTAGTAAAATGCTGTTTGTGTGATAGCGGGCACTACTAAATGCATTCAATGAAAAGTTGCCTCATTTTGACAACACACCAACGTTCTGGAAAGCTGGCGTTCAAAATACATGAGCCGTCTAGTTTTGAGTGTTAAAACAACTTTTCCTTGTGTTATCTATCACAAGGAATATCTTATTTGCGCTGTCAGTGATAACGCAAAGATGTGATCGGCATCTTATCCGATATTGAGTTAAACAACAAATTGTCCTTCCAGGACGAAATAAATACCTAATTAAAGAGTTAATATTTTCTCTTAAATTAATTTATATCTTTTAATTTGGAACAGTTATAAATTTGACTTCATCTCCGTGTCTCAGAACGTACTGAATTATCTTTTCCTTTAGTAATCAGCACAACACCCGAACTGCTTTTATTATCTGCATAAGCCTAATATGTCAACTCTCGTTGAAGCGTAAATTTCGATGGATTTGGTTGGCCGTTATATGATTGCTTTCTCAAGCGCGGTCGACAGAATTATAGACCTAGTAATTCGGAATGTACTATTTGGCCTATACTATAAGAGCCTGTTTCCGCCGAAACTGCTCATATTAGTTTTAGACAGCGACTTCCTTACAATCCTAACAGCAGCTGTGGCAGTAGAGTGACATCAGCAGCGACATTTGGCCTAGCTGGTGCAACGGCACTTCCTTTAGTAAAAGCTACCTTTGTGCAGTAGCGAGCAGCATCAGTAGTAGGTACATCAGCCGGTACTTCCTCTAATGAAAAGCTGCCGCATTTTGACAACACACAAACGTTTTGGAACGCTGGTTTTCCAAGTATATGGGCCGTCAGTATTAAAACAGCATTCAACAATGTTATCAGAAAAATGCCTTGATCTCCTCTGTCGGGGTAGCACACAGATGCGATCAATGTTAAATCCGATATGAAATCGAACAATAACAGTCCTTATAAGGACAACAAACAATTTGTTGAAGATTTAATATTTTCTCGTTTTGCGCTGGAATTAAAAATAAAATGTTATTTCAATCTGCATGCACTTTCACTGTTGAAACTTGTTTGCGTTGTATAGTGTTTGTTTCATTCCTGTTCAGTGTTGTAGGTGCAAACTAATAATCGGTAGCACTTCAACTCCTCTTTTGCATAAAATTTTAAACATATTCAATACAAGTAATGCAACGAACAACCTTATGTAGTTCTACGTCAACCTTGCGGTCGTGGCTTTGCATACAACCCTTGTGATTTTTTCCCTCAATCATGACTAGTTCTTTGAAGAATGCTTGTGTAAAAAAGTATTGATGATAAAATATACTTATAGAGCCAGATTACTGTTTGATTACTGTGATGTCTTGAGTAAAATTATAAATACTTGTTTTGTCTCTCCGAAAAAATACACACCGTAAGAAAATTTTTTAGAGGAAAAGAAATAAAAGTCTCAAATACGTAATAGAAAAAAATTAAAATTTAGCCCTCTTAATTGAAGCTAGGTAGGAAATTATGCGGTCGGTTGTTTACCGTACCATGTCTAGGGTTTTTGGGAAGAAGATTGAATAGTCATGAAGGGTGGTTACCTGTATCTTTGTTGAGAAGCGTGGAAGAGTGTTGTTTATAAATTTTTAAACTTTCAGCTACTTCTTATTTCCGTAAATTATTAACGGACGGAGCAGGTGAATGCTATCTGAAGTTAGTGGATGTTCCTCGTTCAAAATATGTTCAGCCACTTTTGATTTGAAGAGGTGTGGTGAAGCATTTTTTGAAACTTTACTTGTTTTTGTGACTTCTGTGAAATGTTCTTTGAAACGTATACCTAGATTACGTTTAGTTTGTCCAATGTAAACCATATCAAAGTGACTGCATGCAATTTTATAAATTCCAGCTTTGTTCAGAGTATCGGGGGTCTTCGGGGTGTTCAGGGCAATAGGGTCTTCGGTAGACCCCAATTTTGTTTTGAGTTGGGTGTTTCTACTAGTGCAGACAATATTCATCCCAAATTTTCTAAATTTTAAACGAAGTGGGCGTGTCGAGTTGAATCATACTTTCATTATAACCATTTAGTTTGACAATTGCGAAAATATATGGTACGGTAAGCAACCGACCGCAGAATTCCCTACCTTACTTTAACAGGGCTGGTAGCAGGTCTCTTTTTAGAGACTTGGTCTCTATTTTAAAGCTAGTACCTAAAAAGTCTCTTGTTTCAACGAAAGATCTCTAAAGTCTCTTTTTTCTTCTAAAATGGTCTCTTTTTCACCTAAAAGTCTTTTTTTATTTCTCGTTCAAATTATCAGACGATGTTGGAAGGAGTATCTGTTGTGCTACAGGAAATGACATCACAAATAAGGACGTCCGACACAATTCAAGAAAATATCCAGAAATGCTTTTATGTAATGCAGAAGCAAATCCCAGGTACATTCCGTTTTGAAATTTGACCTTGTGTTTTTATTTGACACAGATTTCGCAGCCCACCGTTATATTGTACAGGACAATTGCGGGGTTAGCACTACGACACTAAATGTTTCTCCTCCGAACTGAATTCGAACCTACGACGACTGGCTTTTTAGACCAGCACCGTACCTCGAGACCAGCTGGGTGCCGTTTAAGATGCAAATCCGATAACTAAACATTCAAACAATTTGGAAATGCAGTAGTAATCATGCGACCAAAGTAATAATTTACAGGAAGGCCACTCTCTCCAGCTTCATTTGTTGAACCATTTCTGAAAAAGTGTAAACTTGAAAATCTGTGAGCCAATTAGCTTGATCCTCTTTGTTATGGAAAACCTGGTTGTTGGTTTCAACCAAAATAGACAACTGTTTAGTAGCTAGACCTGCGAAATCTAACTTAATTAGCCGGATAAGCATATTTTGTTGTTTCTTAACAGCTGTAGGCATCGGCAGGGATTAGGGGGACTAAGCACTTTTAAAAATATTTGTCTAAACTTTAACTGAGCTTTTTGGTTATCGAAAAAAGGCTTACCTTGCAGTTCCGAAACTCGTCAATCATTTTGATTTTTTTTACCAACGACTCATTTTAACTTGCCTTTAGGGGTGGAGCAGGTTTAAGAACTAAATTTTGAAATGTTAAATGTCCGTTCATGCCTCTGTTACTTCAACAGAGAAACAGCCGTGCAACTAATTTTCGTAAAAACGGGTTTTGTTTTTTACTGCCTATTAAACAAAACTTCAAAGCAATCGTTATTTTTCAGGACAAAGAAATCGTCATCGGTTGGCTCGTCTGTTTGTCTGTGCCAAAACTGCGGCAAAAAAATATATCGGGGAGGTCTTGCTCTTGCTCTTGGGGAGGTCTTGACACATGTGAAAGTCTATTTTACTTAGTGCCACAATAATCTCGGTGGGTGTATGGGTATTTATTGCCTCCTGCTTCTTTTGAACGTGTAGGAATCTTTCTAACATAAATTCGGACCATGATAAATTCTATATGACAATAACCAATTCTGATGTAGAAATATTCGACTCAAATCCTCGTTTTAAGTTACCCCAGGGGCGAAAATGTAAGAGACAAGCTAATATGATATAAATTCTTGCCGAAATAGAGGCTTACTGTGTTTTTTTTATTTCAAATTATTACACTTTATCAACACAAATTGTTCGATTTCCAACCAGTTTTACGATAAAAACTTTTTCCAACAAATTCAATCTTCTTGTGAAAGTGCTTGCACAGAATTGAAGAAGAGCAGGCATGAAACAAAGGCACAGCTTGCGCATAGTAACTCCAATGTCTTGGTTTTGACAGTTGAAAGATACGTTTATTGATATTCACTATTGAAAACTAATAATAGCAGTACATCACCAACGATCGAAATGATGGCTCTTCTTTCATCTTGTTGCAAAATTATTCTGGAAGAAAGGGTCCTTTAAGAAAAAAAGTTTTTTGTTAGAAATTTTTTTTTTCCTTCCTTTCCTTCCCCTTTCTTTAAAAAAATTTTGGGCTACTGAATTGTCTATCTGATAAAACTTATTTAGATAAAATCTGAGAAGACCGATTTTTTAAATATCACTTCTTGTTTTTTTTAGTATAGAATCTCAAATTCTAGTATCTCAATCTTTAAAACTTTTTGAAAGTCATCTCTTCGCAACTTTCCTCGGTTTCTTATTCAGATATATCAATTTATCAAAAAAACTTCAGCCCATGTTAATACATATAAATTCAAAAAAAAAAAATGCAAAGTTACTTAGGGTACTAAGGCCTATAACCCGCAAAGTTCCATTGAATTCTGAGAAGCTACTACCAACCCCTCAGTCGAGTTGGCGCGAAACTCTTCTCATCTTTACTGAATTCTTGAAAAACCGTAAGGATTCCTTTTTTTTTTCTTCTTCATCTATAGTTTATTTGACACGGCACAAATACAATTCAATGTTTAACGGCGCCAATTATATCTGGTAGCTTACTTTCTAAAGTATCTTAAAAACTAAAAGCAAATTTTTTATCCTCGCTGCCGACTACGAGCTGAAACTAAATCTAACTTAAAGCTAGAATATTTTGCATTAAAAGCACAGGTTTGCTGTTTGATGGTTTTCATTGCCATAGGTAAGCAGCATAATAAATTTGTTCCGCTGCTGGGCCAAGATATTATGGACTGGCATATTGGGTTGTTTCCATCGGGCCTTGAGAGTATCGTGCGGGTCTGATTGCTGTTTCCGGATCCGGGGTCTTAACGTGTTCTTGTCGTTTGGTTGGATGTAGGCGGAAGGGGATAGGACTAAACTGGGGCGTGGATGGATTTCAGGAAAACGTATATAAGGGACATGTAGGATAGGTCACGGCTCGCCAAGACATCACGAACAGGAACAGCCGGCTGCCTACCTTCGGCCTGCAGGGAAGCTATTAATCTAGACCTGGCGTCACGGTGTACAGGGCATGACCAAACAACGTGCTCTATGTCGTGATAACCTTCACCACAGGCACAGATACCACTCTCCCCGAGCCCAACACGACGGAGATGCGCGTCAAATCTATAGTGATTGGACATAAGCCGGGACATCACGCAAATGAAATCCCGACCTACATCCAACCCCTTGAACCACGGGTTCGTCGATACCTTGGGGATTATGGAATGTAACCACCTTCCCAGTTCCCCCTTGGTCCAAGAATTTTGCCAACTGATGATCGTATTCTGACGTACAAATGCGAAAAATTCATTAAAGGCAATTGGTCTTACATAAATATCACCGTTTGTTGCGCCCACCTTAGCCAAAGAGTCCGCTTTCTCATTACCCGGTATCGAGCAATGAGAAGGGACCCACGCTAAGGTAATCTGAGTAGATTTTTCGGATAAAGCACTCAGATGTTCCCGTATTTTCCCCAGGAAATACGGAGAGTGCTTAACATCTTTCATCGATCGGAGAGCCTCAATGGAACTGAGACTGTCCGTAAAGATGAAATAATGGTCCGTGGGCTTTTTTTCGATAATCCCTAGGGTGTACTGAATTGCAGCTAATTCTGCGACGTAAACAGAAGCAGGATTATCGAGCTTATGGGAGACGGTTAAATTGTTATTGAAGATACCGAAGCCAGTGGACCCATCAAGAAGTGATCCGTCAGTGTAGTACATATTGTCGCAGTTGATGTTTCGATATTTATTGGAAAAATTTTTAGGGATCTGCTGCACGCGTAAATGATCCGGGATTCCACGAGTTTCTTCTATCATGGATGTATCGAAAAACACAGTAGAATCAGAAGTATTTGATAAGTCGACACGATTTGGAATATTAGAAGAAGGGTTAATATTTTGGGACATGTGATTGAAATACAATGTCATAAAACGGGTTTGAGAATTAAGTTCGATTAACCTTTCAAAATTTTCAATCACGGGACGGTTCAAGACCTCACATTTGATTAGAATACGAGAAGACAGGCTCCAGAAGCGGGTTTTCAATGGTAGTACTCCAGCTAAGATCTCCAAACTCATCGTATGGGTCGATTGCATGCAACCCAAGGCGATACGCAAACAACGATATTGTATTCGCTCCAGTTTGATCAAATGTGTGTTTGCTGCGGAGCGGAAGCAGAAACACCCGTACTCAATGACAGACAATATCGTTGTTTGGTAAAGCCTTATAAGGTCTCCTGGGTGGGCTCCCCACCATTGTCCGGTTATTGTACGAAGAAAATTCACTCTTTGTTGACATTTTTTCATCAGATACCTCACGTGACAACCCCAGGTGCATTTAGAGTCGAACCAGACACCAAGATATTTGTGTACCAAAACCTGAGAAATCGTTTTACCCATTAATTGTGTTTGAAGCTGAGCAGGTTCATGCTTCCTAGAAAAAACTACTATCTCAGTCTTCTCCGTAGAGAATTCGATACCTAGCTGTAAAGCCCAAGCAGACAAATTGTCCAAGGTATCTTGCAATGGTCCTTGCAAATCGGCAGCTTTGGCTCCTGTAACAGAGATTACGCTGTCGTCTGCAAGTTGTCTTATCGTGCATGAATTTGCCAGACATTCGTCGATGTCATTTACATAAAAGTTGTAAAGAAGGGGGCTTAAACATGAGCCCTGGGGAAGACCCATGTAGCTAATGCGAAAAGTTGCCAAATCGCCGTGCGTAAAATGCATGTGCTTTTCGGACAACAAATTGTGCAAAAAATTGTTCAAAATTGGAGAAAATCCTTGTCGGTGAAGTTTACCCGAAAGAATGTCAATAGAAACGGAATCAAAAGCCCCCTTAATGTCCAAGAACGCAGACGCCATTTGTTCTTTGCGAGCATACGCCAGCTGAATATCTGTTGAAAGCAACGCAAGACAATCATTCGTCCCTTTGGCACGGCGGAAGCCAAATTGAGTATCTGATAGTAGACCATTTGATTCGACCCAATGGTCTAAACGACGGAGTATCATTTTTTCCATCAATTTCCGGATACAGGATAGCATTGCAATCGGCCTATAAGAGTTGTGATCAGAAGCTGGTTTCCCTGGTTTTTGGATGGCGATCACCTTCACTTGCCTCCAATCCTGCGGTACAATGTTTTGCTCCAGGAACTTATTGAACAAGTTCAACAAGCGCCTCTTGGCATTGCCGGGTAGATTCTTCAACAAGTTGAATTTGATTCTATCTAACCCAGGCGCGTTATTGTTACAGGACAGGAGGGCAACTGAAAATTCTGCCATCGTAAAAGGTGATTCTATCGCGTCGTGGCCCGGAGACGCATCGCGAACAATGTTTTGCTCAGGAACAGAGTCCGGACATACTTTCCTGGCAAAATCAAATATCCACCGACTTGAAGACTCCTCGCTTTCGTTGACCGTTACGCGATTCCGCATTCTTCGGGCTGTGTTCCAAAGAGTGCTCATCGATGTCTCCCTCGACGTCTCGTTCACGAACCGACGCCAATATCCGCGTTTCTTTGCTTTAGCCAGGCTTTTAAGCTTGGTATTAAGCTCCGAATACCGTATATAGTCGCCAGGTATACCTCCCATCTGGTAGGCCTTAAACGCGTCGGATCTTTGCGTGTAGACATCGTAGCACTCTTGGTCCCACCACGGAGTGGGAGGCCGTTCTTTGACCGTTACGCCGGGATATTTCTTCGTTTGGGCTTGCAACGCGGCGTCGAGAATCAAGCCCGCGAGGAGGTTGTATTCTTCAAGTGGTGGATGATGTTGAATCGACTCGACCGCTTTTGAAATCATTTCCTCGTATAACTTCCAATCGACATTCCGTGTGAGGTCATACGGAATGTCAATTGGTCGCATGCGAGTCGACCCGTTATTAATTGAAATAAGAATAGGCAAATGGTCGCTACCGTGAGGATCAAGGATTACCTTCCATGTGCAATCCAACCGTAGCGACGTCGAACATAAGGATAGATCCATAGCGCTTGGGCGCGCTGGAGGTTTCGGGATACGTGTCATTTCACCGTTGTTTAAAATAGTCATGTCGAAGTCATCGCAAGGGGCAGTCAACTGCTTCAAAAATGATCTAACTGTTGGGAGGAATGCTGTAAGAAAAATTTTAATTGGATCGGGTATATTGAAATTTTCAAAAATCCAGTCCACAATGTCAGAAAATTTCACTAATCCAGAGTTTGTTTCATCAACTGGATGTGCAAAAGGAACAACTGGGGTTTTAGATGTTCCTGGCAGTGCTGGGAACTCCTTCTGGGACTTTAAATTTGCAAGCCCAGGAGGAGTTTGCTTCGGTTTTTCCGCAGCACTGTTTGGTTTGTTCGTACTTTTCATTACACTTTGGGAAATCTTAGGACCTTTACGGGGAAGTTTAGGAGAAGAAACATTTTTCCTCTTCCTAGACTCCCCAGGATTGGCATAAGATGTTCTCGCTGATGAATCGTCAGAATCGGTTTCATCGGAGGGCAACAGATCAAAGGGGTTCGATGTTATGGTAGAAGTGGTCACGGTCTTCTTCAGCATCTCAGCGTAAGAACGCTTTGAACGCTCTTTAAGTGACCGCTTGATTTTATCTCTGCGCTGCATGTACACCGGGCATGTGGAGAGCTCATGCTGGTTTTCCCCACAGTGAATACATTTTTCAGCATTAACACTGCAAGAATCTTCCGCATGAGTCTCCCCACACTTGCTACATCGTGCCTTATTGCAGCAGTAGGCGGCTGTGTGGCCTAACTGCTTGCAATTGGTGCAATTCATAACACGGGGTACATACAATCGCACAGGCAGACGAACCCGGTCGATCGAGACGTGGCTAGGGAGTGCAGATCCGGCAAACGTAACGCGAAACGAGTCTGACGGAGTGTAAACTTTTTTACCGCCGACGAGAGACATGGACCGCAATTGCTTACAATCCAAAATCTTCGCCTGTGTTTCGGTATTTTTGAAGCAACCGGTTGCGCTTTTTAGGATACACTCGACAGACAGACTCGAATCGGTTATGACACCGTCGATCTCCACGTCTCGTGCGGGTATGTAAACGCGATACTCGCGTGTGAAGAGCTCAGAGCAAGCGATAGCATTGGCCTGTGCCAGATCACTGACCACGACACGGAGCTTGTTAGGTCGGACCTTGGAAATTTCGGTCACGGCCTTGTACCCCTTCGTCAGGTCTTTTGAAATTTGCAGTATGTTTAATCGCTTTGAATTCACTCCTGCCTTTGGACGAAAATAAACAGTATAGCTGCCCTGTTGAGATCCGTCCGGGTAAAGCCTGGGGCGAGGGGGGACTGGAGAATGAACAGGGGAGGGGGTAACAGAAGGGTCAGGGTCAGGGGGGTTCGGGGATGGTGGCACGGGAGGCGAGGGATCTATATCCATCGCGCTAAATGTAGCGCACTAGCGCCGACAAGAACACGTACCTCTTTACTTCTTCCTTCCAGCAGTGGTTGTCCGATCGTTCGAAGCTGCACCCAAAGCAGCCAACAGCACCAGTACAGCAGCACCAATACAGCCACCAGCAGTGAGCCGGGTGTGAGATCACTCAGCAAAGCGACACGGACTCGACTGTCAACTGATGGCCTTGAATAATACACTCTTTTGTTTGGCTATTCGTACACACGGACCGGATTGTAATAGAACGACCACTTTGCACGTCCGTTTCTGTCGAGTGTTCGACGCGGAATGTAAGGATTCCTTTGCTTTTTATGAAATTTTTACCGTGTTTTTAGCGACTTTTACTCGGATTATTTTAGCGATTGTTTTTACTCGGATTATTTAGAATAATATTTTTTGTTAATTTGAGGTGGTGGTTTAATTTAATTTAAGGACCTTGGAAAAATTGCTAATACATTCTGTTGACCTCAGCTCGAAAATTTTGTATGCTCAAGATATCGAAGTTTTTCGAAAAAAAATATATATTTCGAGATAACAAAAGATCTCGACGATTCATGCATTTCTAAGACATTATTTTTTCATCGTTTAAACAAGTAGGTAAAATATGGACCACTGTTCGGTGTTTTCTTCCCAAAATCTGATTGAGGTCAAATTTTGCATGGAGATTTTTTTCGAGAAGACAAAGCTGTTGAGTCCTACCGTTAAACGAACTTCGACATCGGAGATTGCGGGTTCGTGTCCCGTCTGGACGAGGGAAATTTTTTCTAAGTCTAATCACATCCTCAGCCCGTGTTCATTATTCGCAACCTCGAAAAAGTCACATAGGGTAGTTTGGGGTAATTTGGACCCCTGGGGTATTACTTTTTTGGGCTCCAGGTACTACTTCATCCTTCCCTTGAACTACTAAACTCTGCCTAACATAAAAATTTCATGGTTAGCTGTGTTAGGTGCACCGCAATACTAAATTAAACAAAGAAAACATCAAAAGTTGATTTTGCTGTAAGTTTTACGCTCGTGTATTTAAGGTTTTATGAGTACTTCTTCAATGTTTTCAGTCTAATTAGTTTTGCAGCCGTGTTTGTCTAGTAAAAGGCTATATTTTGATAAAAGATTACGATAACATAGTGGAAAAAATAGTGGAAGAAATTGCGTTTTTTGTAAGGTGGACATTTTTTTTGGGGTGATATGGTCAGGTGAGTTTGAAGTAAATTCTTTTGTTGGACTGATGCCGCGGGCATACAAAAACAGACGAACAGACGGCGACGTACAAAAGATGAACTGTAAAAAGCAATACAGGTAATCTGGGATAAAATGTGTTTTCTATCCCCCGAACAGTGACGAGTTTCTGAACAAAAGTTGGAAAAAACCTTAAAGTCTTTCTAAAATGATTGAAAATGAAGTATAATGCCAATTTCGGGGTGCTGAACTCATTTCTGATGTCAGAAAATGTTATTCACCTAAAGTGCCGTTAAGCCTTTCTTACACACACAACACACACACACGCATACATATACACACACATGCACACACACTGACGCACACATGCACACACACGTACACACACGCACACACACGCACACACATGCACACACACGCACACACACGCGCGCGCGCACGATCGCATACTCAGTTTCTAGTTTGAAGAATTGGAGAAGGGTTATTTTTTTTGGCCTATGGTGGAATCACTGTACAATGCTTAAGAATTGCAATTATCACTCCGTAATACTAATGCCACCTTCTACTTTGTAGCACAGAGAACAGACATTCATGTTCATATAAAGAAATTTGAAAATCGTGTGTAAAAATTTGAGTCAAAATACGTTAATACACTAACGACATCTGTCTTGTGGTGCCCCAGTTACACTGCATAAGTATTGCTGTATCGATATTTTATCGATATCAGTGCTTGGTTTGTAAGTGACAAAAGCGCCACATAGCGGGAGCATTACCACTTAGTGGTAAATGACGGTTGCAAGTTTTTACACATCTTTTGAAAAGAAGATGAACGTCTGTTCTCTGTGTTTGTAGTAAGCAACCAGTGATACTATAAAACTCACATTTTTACCCTGTCCATATTACCCCAAACACTGTCCATATTACCCCAACAGCTGGTCAATTTCACCCCAAACAATTTTTTATGTCCGAAAATCATTATTTTTAATATAGTTTTTTTTTGATCTTTTGACCTCAATATCATGATTTTTTCGTGTGAAAACATAGAAAACAAGTTCATATTACTATAATACATTACGTTTATGGGATTGAAAACACAGGCTACGAAATAACAGGAGTTTTCTTTAGGGGGGTCCAACCCAAGCAGCACACATTGTTGCAATAAAGCAAATGCAACTCTCAATGCAGCCTTCAAAGATTTTAATAATTTCCATCCGTTACTTTTATTCAACTTGTAAATAACCGAAAAAGCGCAAGAGGTGGAGTCTATAGGCAACTAACAGTGCTATGTCAAATCATCATCGATAGCCGCTGCAGTATAAAAAGAAAAAAGTGGAGAAATAAAATTTAGTTTGTTTACCTTTACTCTCATTACTCTTCGGTGATGGTGTCGCGAAGTTTCATATAACTACAAATATATCGAATTTTTTCTCTACTTATGCTTCTGATAGGTATGTAACTCTGCCTGCGTTTCAAAATTTACCGCGCAAAAAATGTTTTTACTTCGTGATTATTCACGCACCTTTTATAAAGTGTTGTAAAAGAAATTTTATGATTCAAACTCGCCAAATTATAAACAATTTTTTGGGAAACGATAGTTCAGAAAACCTTGCTCAGTGGATATGCAGTGTTAATCATGCGAAATATGGAATAATAAAACCATATTTCCAACAATAATCATTTATCATTCATTTCTATTAAAGATGGCTGTTCACTGGGTGGTAATTTTAGCAAATATATGGTTTAACAAGATGTTGCTATACATTCTCATCACTAGTTTGCTTAGAAGAAAACATTTTCGAAACAACAATATGCAACATCATGTGACATTATCGTTATTTAAAAGCATCATGAAATATGCAGTTGGAAATAGATGAAAAGATGCAGAAAACTATTGAGCAATTTCTAGTGCTCAGTTACGAGAATGATACACGTAAATAACAAAATGTTGCTCAATCCTTTTAAATTTCTTTAGAGAAACCGGAAAAGTTTCTTGCACCGTTAAAAATGTTTTAAAACAACAAATATTGAGTAGTCTCATTTGAAAACATGTTGCAAGTGCTGCTTGGGAAATTACCCCAAACTACCCTTGCTTTGCCTAACATAACTTGGAAGTCGAGGGTCAGAATTTTTCCATAACATAAGCATTGGAAGCTCAACGGCAAATTATTAACAACAAACAAGTGTAAGAAACAAGAAAGCGCCATAAGGCGAGGATTGCGAACGATTTGGAGGTAAAAAGAGCGAAAATTGTGCAGGACTCTATGTAGAAATTTGTCTGAATATAGTTTTCATAGTTTTCTAACACTGTTTGTTGCTTATTTTCACTATACTTTTTATCGACTGTTAGTTTACTATTTAAATTTAGAGACTGCGAAGCCGAAAGAAACTCCTCTAACCTATTTTCAAAAATAAAACAACGGGAAAATTTAAGCGATATTGTTGGGAAACCAGGAAAAGCGAGAAATCAAAAATAGATTTTGAGTGATCACCCTGTTATACGTTTGTATTGCCTTTTTAATGCAATCATTCTACATCCTAAAATTTACAAGCCTTTTTCACAAATCAATAGATTTTTTGACTTCCAAGTCTGATTTTCCTCTTTATAAATTTTCTTTATGGTCACTTTTTGGTCTTTTTTCGGGTTCTTTTTGGTCTCTTTTTTCAGTCATTTGGTCTCTTAAGTTCCTATTTTCGAGTCACTCAGTCGCTCTGCTTTAATTAGGAGGGCTAAATTGTAATTTTTACCTACTACAAATGAAAAACAGGATTTATGCTTTGCTCTTTACCAGTCCACATAAGCACTGATGATGATTGTATGTTACAATCGAAATACGTATATGTACGGACCAGTAATATTTTCAATAATCACTTCTCAAATTTCTAGTATATCTTTTCATCCTATTATTAAGCAATATGGTCAGTTATGAAATATTCGACAAAGACACTTTCTGAAAGAATTTGTGTGACGGTTCGCCGAACTCAAAGAACTCCTCTACTGAAGCGAAAGCTCGAATACATGCAGTGACTGGTTCATTATATCCGAACAATGTGCGATGTAATCTGGGTTGAAGCAATCCAGCAGATTGAAGTGACCGTTGCGGAGCACGAAAATTCAGCAAAGAAAGAATTCTTGGTGAGTCGACTTCTCCATTTAACACCTTGACCACAAATACAGCTTGTTGGATTTTCCTGCGCTCAAGAGTATCAAGACCAATAAGACGACACCGCTCGGAATACGGGGGTAGATTAGTAGGATCACGCCAGGGAAGATTTCTTAATGCTAACCGGATAAATCTTTTTTGTACTCGTTCGATCCTTAGAGTCAATGCAAGTTGATAAGGAGACCAGATCAAACACGCGTTTTCCAATAAAGGTTTCACAAGTGAACAATATAGAGCTTTTAAGCAGTATGGGTCTTGAATTCACGACCTATCTTTCCAATAAACCCGAGCTGTCGAGTAGCCTTAGAAATTATAGATGAGCGGTTCAGGTTAAAATTTAACTTGGCATCGAGCAAGACACCGAGGTCATTTACATGATCGACTCTATTAAGTACATGACCATCGATCTTATAATCGAACAAAATAGGCTTCGCAGAGCGGTGGAACGTCATGATTTGGCATTTTGCTGTACTTACTATGAGCGAGTTTCTACGACACCAACTTATAAAAATATCCAGTTGTCTCTGTAGGTCACGACAATCATCTATAGATCGCACAACCAAATACAGTCTTAGGTCATCGGCATACACTAGCTTACATCCAGCTCCTAACAACAATGCTACATCGTTGAAATAAAGCAGAAAAAGCAGCGGCCCTCATATTGCTGCCTTGAGGTACTCCAGAAGTGTTAGAAAAAGTTGCGGATAAACAGAATGTTCTTATATTTAATTATTCAGTTACTCTTCTCTTGAGCCTCTTCGGTCATTCTTCCTATAGATAGTGGTGCTTATTACGGGAGTCACTTCACGGTGAAATATATTTCACTCTCAAGCTCACTTCACTTTTGTAGACCTATTTCCGATTCCACCTCAAGTGAGGTGACAAAAATCACCTCCGTGGAGTGAGATTGGCACTGAAGTGAAATTGAGAATAGGACAAGTGATATGAGATTGACTCCCAGCTCAAAAATCTCTAAGTTCCAGAAAGTCGTTTTTCCCGTTTTTTTAGATAACACCAGATCTTGACGTGTTCTGCATTTCTAAGACATTCGGCATCAAAAAAAATGTGTTTTTCGGTATCGAAAATTTCCTGAACTAGTTTGCATTTTTTTCATCGGGCAAGAAAATTAAAAATTGACCGCTTTAAGGCACGGATCAAACTCTGATTCGCTTCGTTACTGAAGAATAAATCCCATATATACCATTAAATCACAAATCAATCAACTTTAAGACTTATGGCAGCTTCGTGGAGTCATTTCACCGTTCAAAATGGTCGTGAAATAATTCCACGCGAAACGTTGCTTTTTCTGTTCTCACTTCACTGATATGACACTCATAATAACCCAGATTCCACGGCAGATGTCACTTTGCGACGTTTTTCTCACTTACGTGAGTCCCGTTATAGGATTTTGTTCACACAGTATGCATTAGTAAGCTTATGTTTTTACCTAAATTTTGGATATAGTCACAACCGTGACAAACCGTGGCAACGAAACTTTTAAGCTGCTTTTCTGCAAAAAAACCCATTTTATTATTTTTTTTAGTGTCAGGCCTACTATGACCAAATTTTACAATATCTAATGAAAAGGATGAAATTTTCACAGTTTTTCGAATAACTTTTCGTTTGACGGCAAAGAAATTCAAGCTATCATTTAAGCTGCAGAGCGTTTCAAAATAATGTACTTTTTCCAAAAATATGTCAACAAACGTCAGTATGCCAAGCTTTGAACAGTCATAAAAAAATCAGATTTCATGATATTGCACCCAAATTTTCGATTTAAGCACTTGAATATTATAGCAAGACAGGAAAAATATTATGAAACTGCTAACGGAAAAAAATGTTTAGGCTGATGGCCAGCGATTCCCCACTGTGCTATGACGTCGTGTCATGTTTCAAGGGGTAACATGTATGCATGCGAATCGCGCCAAATGTCGAATAACGGCCATTTTTTATTTGAATGAAACTTTCCAACATTTTATTCACTGTTAGTAGTCATTTTAAATCGGAAACATACTTAATAATTAGAGAAATGTTAGACAAATTTTCACTTAGAAATTGGTCTCTGATTTTTATAATAATTTAAAATCATAAAGCTTTTGACGAAGATCTAGAGACGTTTACATAATTAGCTAAAATAATCTCTACTTTTCCAATTCTTGATTTCTTCCAGAACCTGGACCAAGTATAGTAGTAAGACCAGAAGAAGCACTGATCGTAATTTTTGTGCTTGTGCTGTGGATAGGTGCAATCGGACTTTTTTTTCATAGATGGGGAAAGATTCGAATGCTAGAACCATATCAGCCAAAATTCATTCAGCAACATAGAGGTTCCTGCCCGCTGGTTGATCTGGATCTTGACTTACCACCTGTTCCACAAGTAAGTACAGTAAGCTCTTTTTTACGCGTTTTTTTACGCGGGTTGCTTTCTGCCATAACTTAACCCTCTAGTGCCCAAATTAATTTCTAAACGGACTTCGATAAAATCACTATAAACCATTATAAACACTTTTTGAGTATTTATTGAAGCTTTTCGGAACTTCGACTGAAGCCCGCCAAATGGCGGCATTGGGCACTAAAGGGTTGAAAACGGTACAAGATATCGACCTCATTTCAATCAGATCAGATTGATCACTATCATATTCAAACGAGTTTCAAATATTTTAGAACGGTTTTCGTTATGTTTGCGACTCAAAAAAGTCTTTTTTACGCGGGCCCATACAAATTTGGAACACATCCCCCGCGTAAAAAAAAACCTTGGTGTATGGTTTCGTTCAGTTTGTATGCTGATGCTTCTTAGTAGATGCTGATAACAGGGATACCACTAGAACCAGCAGTAAAGGTATACCTCTGAACCCAGCTGTGACGTCGAGTGGAGCTTTTGAACCTGGACCGGAAGTGTCAGGTTGCATCCCACCATTTACAAAGATTTCCTTTGTGTTAAATCATAGATAAACTAACTTAAATAACGAAGGTCTTAGATCGACTGATAACAAATAAATCAGTTATTTTTATTAGATTTTGCTCCGAAACCTCATCGTAGAATGAAGACAGTTCTCGAACAATTTGATCTGGTTTGGTTCATCCGCTTCAATAAGATTTTTAGGTCGAAAAGTTGATCTGTCAATGCCGATTTTTATGGCTCATTCTGAAATCCACATCCTACGGCCTCCTTAGTCTACGCCATAGTAATCATAGTAATCACCATATACTTAAACAGAATTATTTTTTTACGATAATAAAAAGTCTTTCTAGTCAATCATTCTTTAAATTTTTAATACAATTTATTTTATTTTCACGCCAATTACAGCGATCATCACTTTCTAAAATGTCCCTTGGGTTGCAGTCAACAATGACGTCTGTTTGTTCCGGAGGTACGTAATACTTTTACCTACATATATTGAATAGCTAATATCATCTGAAATTGCAACCAACAGTTGTTACAATTTGTCAGATTTATAGCCTGTATTGAAATCGAAAAGACACGTATATTTCTTTCAACTCAATTTTGCCTCTCTTCATTTTAAAACGAACATTTCAAACTTTAGTTAGGGGCCATCCACATACCACGTGGACAGATTTTTAACGATTTTGACCCCCCCCCCCCTCCCCCTCCGTGGACAACTGCCCATATAAATTCTAAAAAAATTGTATGGACCGTGGACATTACCCAACCACCCCCCCCCCCCCCCAAAGCTGTCCACGTGGTATGTGGATAGCCCCTTAGTGAAAATTCGGTTCTTCAAAACATACCCAAAACATGAAGTGTACTGCCGAATTTGCTGTTGATTTTTGCTCAGTGTGCGATCTAGTCGCATCAATTGAAGTTCAGTTTAACCGGCAGCCAGTCGCTCCCGGCGTGTAAAAGTCTGTGAATATTTGTTTTGTTTGCGCACTGTTTATATTACACGGTAGTGTTTTGTTTTGTTCTGTTTTATGCCAAACAACGTTCACTACGTTGCGAAATTTGTGTCAACTCTACCGAAGAGCTGTGGTCGTGCGCTGGCTGCAGTCGGAAATTTCACCCTCCTGTGTGGGGTTATCGTCAAACCGTGGCTCAAATCGCGTCACAAGAGCTACTGACAAAGAAACTGCTGACCCAATATCGTACTTGCTACCATGCTGCGGCCCATGACAAACTTCTGTGACGATGGCGTTTGAGTTAAAAGAACTAACCGAACAGCAAAAGCAGTGGATCAGATTGACGTAAACATACAGGTGGTCCACCAATTTAAACTCAAATATCCAAACCAGCCGAACCAACCGTATACCGCTACGGAAGATATTAATAATCTAGATTACCCTGCTAAAAATTTTAAGCATGAGTAAGCCACTATCAACAAAAACCACTGTATATCGGGTCCAATTTCTTCACCAAGGAACCCAAAACCCTTCATGACGATTCCAACATTAAGCTCGATATCTTGGACGAGCTAGAAACGTTATCTACCAAATTTGACACAGTACAGAAACAAGCTTCGCCTCCCACCTCGCCAGTTTCACAAAATGATTGTGATCATTCGGGATGGCGTTCAATTGGATCAACAAAAAATTTAAAATCGTTGGCCCCTAACGCTATTCCAAAAATGCGTGAGGAGACGGTTTGTGTTGATTTTAGAGTTTGCCCAATATGGCCTCCAATTCAAGAGGTGGAAAAACTCCTCAGAGACCGTATGAAAGTGGACTTTAGTTTGTGTAAGACGATACAGATGCACCATGCGTGGCATTGCGTCCTTATAACCTTTCACGGGGGCCGTGAAATAGCTGAACATTTCGTTAAGCAGAACAGCTCCAAACACGCAATTTGCCATAAGCAGAAGCGTTACACCATTCCAGTGCATATAGAAAATGGCGCAATTGAAGTACGGGTACACGATCTGTAGAATCGAATGCGATCCGCATGCATATGAAGGCATACGGAGAAGTCGTATCCATTAAACACGACAAATGGAAAAACTTCTTTGGCTGGAAAATTTTTCGAAACCTCTTTTGAGCCGTGTTTCGTACAGTAATCAAAAAGCGACATGCCAATACTGCACTAAAGAAGTGCATTTCGAAGTGTCCTGCACTGAAGCAGTGAAACGAAATGCTTCACCACCAGCCGAGACGCACCCAAACAGCACCGCCGTTCAACAACCCGGTACAAACAGTCAAGCTGAGACTTCAACCCCCAAATCGGTAGCAGAGACAACAGCAAAGACACGAACAACAATGGACGCAGTAAAAGTAGCACCAACTAGAACAAGCACGTTCCCACCGCCCGAAGAGTTCACTATCGTAGAGAAAAAACAAGCAAGAAGCAGAAGACAAATGATCACGAGCAATTCCAACAAAAGCAGAACGTTTCGGACAGCAGCGAAGATGAGATGAGCATGGACTCGGAGACCCCACTCTCGAAGGACAGTGGTTGCCTCGCCACCACGAAAGAAAATAATAACTCGCGCCAGCAAACAGCAGCAGTAGTTTTTTTTATATATTTTGTATCTGGCACTGTAAAACTAAACGGTACTGTGCCGTGTCAAATAAGTATATTATATAGAAAAATAAAACAACAATAGCCACAACTACAACATGGTTAACAGGCAACAGAAAAACGTCACCAACTCCTATAATGATCAACACCAACACACCAACTGCAATCGTTTGCGACCTAATGAACCACCACCTGACAGAGTGCTTCTTGCAGCAGCGAAAGACCAATTCTCCAGACCTCAAGCTAACTCCATTCCAACGATTCAATTTCAAAGAGGCGAAACTCTAAACACATACCCGGCGAACGATGCGTTTTAACTCTCACACCCCCAAATGATCAGCGAACATGTACACTAGAGTGGCCATATTTTATATGGCCGTTTTTGAAACTATCGATCTTAATGAGCGTCTGCAATACAATAAGCCTCTACAATAAGCCACGAAAATTTGAAGTTGATCGGAGTTTATCTAATGGACCCACAAAGCGCTTATGTTTTTGAAATCGATTTACATGAAAATTGTACGGAGTTTTTTCCTTTTTTAACATATATCTCTCGATAAACGTATTTAAATACACTTGTATTTTTATGAAACCGTTATATTATTATTCTAATTCAAGTTTAAATTATCTAAAATTTTTGGCATTTGTTAAAATGTTCGGATTTTGAATGAGGTGAGTATTTTTACGGTATGAATCAACAACATGCAATATAAACTGAAGTTCGTCTTCATTATGTGTTGGAACACGGTTAGAATTTTTCATAAATTTAACAACATGTTCTGTGGCGTCGTTTACAGCGAATAATTTTTGAAAGAAGTTTGCTATTCCTCATTATTTTTCTGGGGCTGGGTCACGGTCGAAAAAATCAACATCAAGTTCAAAACAAAAGCATTGGTTTTCTATAAAACGAGATGGGATAAATTATATATTAGTAACTGTTCAGGATTTTATTGCTTGCGACATTCGACACCAGCTATTTAAGGCCAAACGGTATTGAAACCAGAAATGGCCGACTTCGAGCCACCACTTCGAATTTTCAAAGGCACAAGACTCGGTAACAGGTATTGCGTCATCTGTGAGAATGCTGTTTTATGTTTGCTGCGGTGAAGCAAACATAAAATAGCGTTTTCACAGGGAATGCATTATCTATTTCCGAGTCTTATGCTTCTGGAAATTCGAAACGGTATTGAAGCCACAAACAGCCAATTTCGAGCCACCACGGCTCGAAATTGGCTGTTTGTGGCTTCAATACCGTTTCACTTTAAGGACCATTCGCTTTTAATCGTCGATCAATTTTTGTTTAATTTCAATCGGGATATCAAGCCAATCCAACTTATTCTGCGCTTAAATACCACAAGCGATTCTTTATTTTTTCAGTTACAGCGTCTGAAACGACTATCAATTTTGATATATGCGAAAGAATCATATTGAAAATTCATAACTTGAATCATACATTGGATAGCATTCGTACACCCGAAAGACACCTGAATGTAAAGTTTGACTATAAAAAGGGACATGTCTCGAATGCAATTTAACAATGATCAGAGCAAATATTTTCGCAGGCAATAAATGCTTTTTTTTACCATGAATCTTGCGTGTGATAAGTGAATAAGGGTCGCTTTACAACCAAGAAATGTGAATGCTAACTCCAAGAGCACTTCATAATAGCCGCGAACTTGATTGCATAAAATTGCTTAATTTGATTACAATCTTCATCGAACCAATTCGAGCGAACTTTTGGATCATTGAAGCTGTGAATGATTTCGTTTGATGCTCTTGTAAAATGGTTGAAGAAAGGTGTTTAAGGTCCGATGCTTTTGCCATGTAATATATTTTGCATAAAAGTTCATAGATATGAAGAGAACAAGTAATATTGATTAGTTTTCGAAACTTTTCCGAAATATTCCAATCCACTAGCGTATTATGAACTTCTTAGGCGATATTTGCCGGAGCTCAAATCAATTTTAAGCGCGCCTAAGGGCATCTTCAGCGGTGGTCTATTTTTGAAACAACTTTATACTAGATTTACACCAGCGAAACCTGAATAGAACCAGCTAATATAGAACAACTTTTCGTTCTTCGTACCGGTGTTGTATATCTTGTTTTTTAAACCGCTGACATCTATCACACTGTCAACAATTAAATACCCCATGCTATCAGTTTATGAGACTTGTTATAATAAAAAACACTCAATATTTTACAAACGGAAATTCGATAATTTTGCACGCACATTAAACGATTACTTTGGCAAGACACTTTATATCCACAAGATTTTATGGATTTGACGGTTTGACCCGAGCGTCAATGGCATTTCTCAGGATGGATTGGTATGATCTAAAATTTCTGCTACAAGTAGGGTTTCGGAGGATAGCGAAAAATATTTGACCGCGTAGATGTTCATCTTCCGTTTTCGTCTCATCAATCTTTCAAAATCTTGCAGCTCTTCAAACTTGGTTTGGGTTTTGAGGATATTGGGTGGCATTGCGCAGCTCGACTCGAACGATTTTCGCTATTTTCGAGTAGGTCACATACTGCCAGTTATGCTTCAAGCTTAAAAGGAGCAGTCATTGTCATTTGTCCTGCGACTCATCTAACCCGCAAAGTCGAAAAATATGAAAAACGAAACACAACGCCCCCAGCGATCATTCAGTTTTGTTCAAGTTGCTCGAAATGAAATGCGCAATGTCACCCCAGCATTTTGAACGTTTCAGTTCAGTGTCTTCTAGGAACATTTTTCTGGCCTGTTAAGTTCTCCTCTAGTCCCAATACAATTAAGGCGACGGTTATGGTCTTTCAGAATTCCCCCTTTTGCTGGTCGGTTTCCTTGATGCCAAAAATGACAAACCTGTTCATATTCTGCTTCAGAAAAGCCACAAAAATGAATTGTGAGTTGTCATAAAAATCTTTGTTTTGTTTATTCCGCAACACTCGCAAAACGCTTATATGGAAATAGCCTAAAATGAGATATTCAATTGAAATATGACATTTTACCCACCTATTGGCAGCGTACAAAAGGTTTTAGAACGATCTATTTCTTGTTCCAAAAAGTGACAAAAATAGACCAAAACGTATACGAACAAAATCATTTCAAATCGACTGGAAATACGCGAAAATTTAATCGACCATTTTTGATTTGAATGAAACTTTGCACACGTATTTGGCTTAGCAAACTGAGCATTTTTCACAGGTGGAGAGATTTTTTACACCCATGAGTTACATTCTAAAAGGGCGTATGCCTTTTGGCATAGGTTTTATTCGAAGCATTGTAGCCCAGAAACCGTTGGTTGTATAGAAAAACTGTCTGAGAATGAGTTGTAGGGAAATAAAAATGCATCATAAAAAAATATACACTGTAGAAAAAAAAATTTTTTTGACCAAAAAAAATTAAAAATAAACATTAAATTCCAATTTAAAAAATAAAAGAGTTGAATTTTTTTAATTTTTTTTTTTTAAAGAAACTTGACGTTAATACGCAACTTTTAAAAAAAGTCCAGGATGGAGAAATGAAAAATAATTTTTTTATGGTAGATTAATTTTTTTATGAAAATTCTAATTCAAACAGTTTTCAAAATATTTATATTCTGATGATTTTAAAAGATGCAGAGAGTCATTTTGAATCAAAAAGCTCTTGGTAGTAAACATTCTAAAGGCATTTTATTGTTTTCGAGTTATTTCTAATTTAAGCTCGAAAAATTATAATTATTTAGGAAAATACACTTTTTTCTTAATTTGTCCATGGTTCTCCAGCAAAAACCATACGTTCATTGGAATGCTTGATCAAAAATATACAATTCATTCTTTGACAACAAAACGATTGGGCGATCGGTTCCCAAGAAATGAGTTAAATGTTCTAAGTGATATAAATATATATAAGAATCAAATATTTATTTTCGAGTTTTATTATCTTAGGAAACATATTTTTTTATGACATAGATACTTTACAGAACTAATTTCACCTTATATTTTATATACATCATAAGTAAATTATTCGTCATCTTTTGAAAACAGCTTCGTTTGTATCTTATTTTCTGAAATCGGAACAAATGAGTAATACTTTTGTGTGGCAGCAATTATTATAGATTTTTTGAAAATATTGCTCCATCCTGTTCTTCATATGATATCCAACTAAATGACATTTTTGATGAATTTTTATTACTTTTCTGATAACCAATCATACAATTCTTTTGCGCTTGTAATGGGATGTTCATGTTCGTTAGCTAAACTTGCATTTCCTGCCATTCGTTTTAATATGCCACCAATTGCATCGCATGGGCCTTTACCATGAGAAGTCGCAAAAAAATGCCACTCTGCATCGACGTTATATTTTGTTGCAA
Organism: Wyeomyia smithii; assembly: GCF_029784165.1. NCBI lineage: Eukaryota > Metazoa > Arthropoda > Insecta > Diptera > Culicidae > Wyeomyia > Wyeomyia smithii. The sequence goes on from NC_073694.1 coordinate 79,705,524, forward strand.
AGGTTTTTCTATTATTATATTGTGAGGCAGCTCCATCAGACATCAATATCGCTTTTTTCAACTCTAAAAAAACTCATTAATTTGGCAATGAACACCTGAACCGCAACAGTATCATGATGGAGTACTTCCGATATTATGATGAAGCTGATATTCTTCAGTGTTCCAGATTCTGAATAGTAAACAACGAAGGGATGAATGATGGCTTGACTATCATTCCAATAACTACACGAATCACAAATTGATAAAGACGTATTAAAATGAGCTTGACTGTTCAATATTTTTTATTTTGGAATAACGTTTTCGTTGAGTTTGAGTAAGCTTGATGAGCACCGATGATCAGGAAAGGGTTTACAGCATTTGTGCTTGGTGTATTCCATTTTAACTTTATTCATCTTCACAAAATGCAAACTGTTACTAACACTTCTGGAGAAGTGCAATCGTATTTATATACGAAAACAGATATTATAGGTAACCCAGTAGTTATTGGTTGCGTACTTTACAAACAGTTATTATTAGTAAACAAGTAGGTAGTGTTGCACGACAAACATATTTTTTATAAAACATTCGGCAAGGGGGAACGTGTAGGTAGGCTAAGGTTTAGCGCTTGAGTTATTTATCCAATCGTTTTCTTGTCAGAGAATGAATTGTATATTTTTGATCAAGCATTCCAATGAACGTATGGTTTTTGCTGGAGAACCATGGACAAATTAAGAAAAACGTGTATTTTCCGAAATATTAATAATTTTTCGAGCTTAAATTAAAAATAACTCGAAAACCGATGCATTTAGAATGTTAACTACCAAAAGCTTTTTGATTCAAAATGACTCTCTGCATCTTTTAAAATCATCAGAATACAAATATTTTGAAAAATGTTTAAATTAGAATTTTCATAAAAAAATAAATCTACCATAAAAAAATTATTTTTCATTTCTCCATCCTGGACTTTTTTTAAAAGTTGCGTATTAACGTCAAGTTTCTTTAAAAAAAATTTTTTTTAAAAATTCAATTTGTTTTTTTTAATTGAATTTAATGTTTATTTTTATTTTTTTTTGGTCAAAAAAATTTTTTTTGTACAGTGTATATTTTTTTATGATGCATTTTTAATTCCCTACAACTCATTCTCAGACAGTTTTTCTATACAACCAACGGTTTCTGGGCTACAATGCTTCGAATAAAACCTATGCCAAAAGGCATACGCCCTTTTAGAATATAACTCATGGGTGTAAAAAATCTCCCCATCTGTGAAAAATGCTCAGTTTGCTAAGCCAAATACGTGTGCAAAGTTTCATCCGAGTCTAGAATAGTCGTTATTCGACCATAGGTCATTTGGCGCGATCTTGCTCATACCAGTTTCAAATTTTTTCAATTTAGATCTGGTATTAAACAAAATATACACCACCGGTGCAGCAGTGAATTTGAGTTTGTTCAAAAAAAAAAAAAAAAATAGAACAAAACAACGATTTGGATCACCGCTGAAGATGCCCTAAGAACTTTGCTGTTCCATCATAACTCATGAGAATTGCAATTCGATCAACATGAGATCTACCGACTATATTTGAAAAAAATCACCGTCCTAGTGAATTCAGATAACTAGTGCTGAACTGTTTCATACAAAAAAATAATAATAATACTAAAACTAACATTAAATTCATACAAAAAGCTCCTGATAACTTTAATAATTTTGCTTCACCAATCCGATTGTGACGGTTCACTAGGGATATAATCACTGAATGGCAGCTTCAAATCCTCTAACGAATACAAGAGGTCATTTATTTGTTACGTAACGTGCTCAGAAAAAGGGGATATTCAATGAAGATTGTGCGAGGCCTCCATGCAAAATTGTGTTATTCAGGGATGGAAGGTATTCAAAATTGCTAAAATTTAGCGTTACGTAATATGTGAATATCCTTAATGATATGATTTTATGATTAAAGAGTATTTCGACGCAAAATATACAACTATTTTAAGAAACTAAGGCAAAAAACTTCATAAAGAGATAAAAAACTGCAATTCTTATGAGAATCTATTTTTTTTTTAATATAAGCGTTTTGTGGGTTCATTAAATAAACTCTGATCAACTTTAAATTTTCATGGCTTATTTTTGGAGTAAAAAGGAAACTTTTTTCGCCAGGCGCTCATCGAAATCGCATGATGTTACAAAAATGGCCACTCTAATGCACACCTTCCTACTTCACCAGGCATTGCGTGCTCATCTAGGCACTCGTGTCTTCAACGCAATTGACACACTCATCAGAGGACCGTTGATGGCGATAATAATGTTCAGCCTAGACAGGGTGGCAAAAAAGTTTGCGAAATAAAATTCCCTGATTTTCCCTGATATTCCCTGAAATTTAACATTCATTCCACTGATATTTTTAAGCATTCGGCAAAAAAGTACAACGTGGATCAACGCAAATCTGAAATCCCAGTGAAGTGTTTTTTATTTCGTACACGCTCGTCAAATTTAACTCTAAACTGAGTGAGATGTCACCCACTTTCGTTAAAAGTGAACCTACTCTGAACAGAGTTTTTATGATATTACTCATTTATGGGTAGAGTCACCATGTGTCAGAAGTTGAGTAGAAATTACCCTCTTCTTATAAAACCTCTTTGAAATGAAACTGAGTAAAAGCTACTCAGTTTGCTCGTTTTGACTTTTGATCCCTTTGATGAATGCAGTGATAGCAAATGTGCAGATTTGTCTGCAAAACGCAGATTTTTGAAGTCCGTGTGCAGATATTTATTAATTTGCAGATATTTGCAGTTTTTCCACGGTTTCTGCAGATTTTTGTCAAAGTCTCCTTATATTTGCGCAGATTTTCTTAAAATGTGTGCAGATTTTTATAGACTTTTGCCTGCGCGAGCGAAATTTTTTCGGATCACGGATAGATTTTTTTCAGATTTCGAGCACATTTTTCCGGTTTTTCGAGCAGTTGCAGACTTTTTTTGAAAAACATCTGGCATCTTTGGATGAATGAAACTGCCAGAGGATTGTTGCATACAATTATAACATAATCACAAGTTTTTTTTTCAAATCTTTGTATTTTGCATATACATGTATGTAATAAAAAAAAACAAACCTTATTAAATCATTAGTGTATCTTCAGCCTTAGCAGCTTCAATTAAAACCGCAGCAATACGGTTCACTGTTACCCGAGAACTGTGACTTGAGGTTTTAAATAGTACACATGCCAAAAAATCCATAACCATTCTCATAACTGGAGGAACTTTAATACACGAATAAAAAACGCTTTTTTCAAACAACAATACAACACGTTTTTCCAAACAACAACTTATTTTTAGCGAAACGTTTTTAAATGTTTTCAATACCACTCAAAAAAAGAGTAAAGCAGAGTAAAATCAGAGTCTATGATTTTGTCTGTAATGGTCAAAACAATGCAAAATGTTCTAAAATTTTATTCATTCAACTGAGCTTCTCTCAAGACTTTGTAAAATTTATTATTTTGACAATCACAGAAAAAATAATAAACAAAATACTAATTTTAAGGAGAGGTGTTCCACATAAAACTTTATTTTGTCGTGTTCAACGTACAGATAGGACATCGCAGTATTCAGCAATTGTTTTTCTTTCAAACTTTTCCTCAACTTTGCTGAAGAAAGCAATCTGGTATATTGAAAATTAGAAAAAATATTTTTTTTATCTAACTGTTAGGTGGATTGATCGAAAAACCAAAAACGCCAAAGGTAAAAATCGTCAAAAATCTTTCAACGTGGTATGTGGATGGCCTCTTATGGCAATGGTTACTTGCAACGGTATACAAGTTCAAAAATAGCAAAACATGCTGCCGAAGTTGCTTTACTTTGGCAAAATTGGATTTTTGGTTCTCCAGTTACTACAAACTGTGTTGTATATAAAAGATCGATCTGTTTTAATTCGTATTGAGTATTTTTATGTTTCGACATTTTTGTTGTATCTAGTTGTTAAACTGTAATTAAATTTTTACTCTCTTACGGTGAAATTCAATAAAAAAGCAAATACATGACTCTTCGATTTGATACTTTATCTACATTTTGAAACAAAACCATGTTAAACAACCATTTTTTTAAATAGTTTAAGATGGAATAGCTCAGATTCGTTGCTCAATTTTTCCCTTCTCATCCGTAGGATATACTGGCTATATGCGCCCTCGACAAAATTCCGTCTTTGTTGGTCCGCACGTAGTTTCACCTCCACAGCCACCTCGAAAAACACGCTCGGCCGTAGACATACATTCAATGATACTCAGTGAAGGCGAATCTGAGGCGGTTTAGCTCCCTTCCGCATTACCGGCTGTTTGCCGCCTAACATCAACTTTAGGAAGCGATGAACCAATGAACGGTCATAAACAACGAGAGATGCATCCTACAAACAAACTCAATATTTTTGTATCGCGATATACATATACACATAACTTTCTTTTTATACTAAACATGTTGAAGTAAATCGTTGAAATGGACGCGGTAATTATAAACAAAGTTTCCCTCGTTGAATATTCCTAACCAGTAGATCATTCTTTCCCATATTTGAAGTGTTGTTTATACTCGTGCCGTTTTATGACCAAAATAAATGTTATTGCTTGTAACTAGTAGGATGTGTGAACTTAGAAGACTAAACGGGTTATACATATGACAGGCGGTCAAAATACCATTTATTCTAAATATAGCTTAAAAACTAACAACACAGATATTACATAAAATTGCAATATTCAGCAATGCATGCCGATCGTGAAACTGAATCTGATTATTTCAGGTACGATACATATAATATGATCGAAAACCATTGGCCAAAGACTATGATAGACTTGTAAGCAGTTTATTTTTTAATTATGACCGATATTCTAATCGCCAGACATTCTGTCAATTTTTACAACAGGAATACCCTTTTTGAACCAAGCTAATGTTTTTATGGAACAGTATGTAATTGGTTTGTGAAATCTGTTGAACCTGAGATATCTAGATTGATTAAAGAAATATTCAATATTTAAGTGACTTCATAAATATATTACTAAGAACCAATATATAAGTAGTGATTGTTGACAAAAGTAGATCATTTCAGATAAATATAATATTTAAAAAAGTGGTAATGAAACTATTTGTAACTTCCTTTGGCATACCGAAAGTCTTACCATCGCACAGTGGGGAATCGCTGGCCATCAGCCAAAAAAAATTTTTTTCGTTAGCTGTTTCATACCATTTTTCCTTTATTGCTATAACATTCAAGTGTCTAAATCCAAAATTTGGGCGTAATATCATGAAATCTAAATTTTTTATGACTTTTCAAAGCTTGGCGAACTGACGTTTTATGTCTTTTTTTTAAAAAAAAATCATTACTTTGAAACGCTCTGTAGCTTCAATGATAGATTGGATTTTTTTGACGTCAAAGGAAAAGTTGTTGTAAATATAGTGCAAAACAAACCTTTTTCATTAGATATTGTAAAATTTGGTTATAGTAGGCCTGACACCAAAAAAAAAATAAAAAAAAAAAGTGATTTTTTTTGTAGAAAAGTAGTTAAAAAGTTTAGTTTCCGCAGTTTGCCATGGTTGTGACTACATTCAAAATTTAGGTAAAAACGTAAGCTTTCAAATGCATACTGTCCGCTGCTGCGCAAAACTGCGCAAATTGTCACTTCAGTGGAAAAGCGATAACAGATTTTTTTAGTTTTTATTTTTAAAGTTGAAATTTCATCCAGGATTAATTTTAATCATAACCATGATACCCCATTAATGAAAATTTATGATATCGTACTCAATCCGTAAGGATGAAATATAAATTTGGGCAAAAATCACAAAATTTATCAATGCAAAGTTATAAAATAAGTGTTAAACAAGAAAACAGTTAACAAATCTTTATGAAATTTTAATTATGTCAAACTTTATAATTTTCTGTAAATTTGAAACAACATTGAAAACATTCAGCCCTTTTCAATTCATGATCATGAATTTCGCTACACTGATTGAAGTGTCAAATACTAGCAGCAAATTCATACCATCAAACTCCGGCTAACACTAGCCCGTTCGAAGATTGCTTTTGCTTCGCACTAGTTTGCACACAAAAGTTAAGCACACATTTCGCTTTATGAGAAAAAAACAAAGAACATTCGTCGCCCTCCGCATCTTTTCGGATTCATTTAGAACGTTGTGTCATTCCAGTGTCTTGGTTTTCAAATTCATAAATTCGTTAGATTTTATTATGGAGCCTACAACTTCAGCGGCACCACCTAATTCAATGTCTAGTAAGTTGTCGAATCATGGTTTTACACATGTATTTAAATGTCCTCTTTCAACCATAGAAACCGGATTAGAAAGACAACATATATATGAAACAATGAAACATCGAAAAACACTAGAAGAAATGCAAATTGCAGCGAAAGAAATTTGTCCTGCTGATAAGTATAATGAATTTCAAATTTTCTGGAAACAATTCAACACAAAATTCAAGCGATCACAGCGGAAGATGATGATGATGATGACTTTTTCAGTTTGTAATTAGTTTGTATTACTTATGTTGTTTTAGTTTATTTAAAAAAAAAAAAAAAAAAATATATATATATATATATATATATATATATATATATATATATATATATATATATATATATATATATATATATATATATATATATATATATATATATATATATATATATATATATATATATATATATATATATATATATATATATATAGGCAAAATTTGTTTAGTTCGAGGGGTCGTCCATGAATTACGTTTTTTTTCAATTGGGAGGACGCCCGGTGGCACTACTTGTGGTCAAAGATCATATAATTCTATAAAAAAGGAAAAAAGTGCCAAAAAATATTTAAAATTGGGTTTCGTGCTTTATGGACGGCCCCAAACGAAAAATAGATGCCAAATTCGTGTTCAGCGCCCCAAAATTATGTAAATACAAAGTTTTTGTCGCATTTATCGACACTTTTTTTGCTTGGCCAGCCTTTGTATGGAGTCGCCCCACTGTGCATCGTACAATAGGGAAACTCCTCACATCCTTTAGCCATCAACCCATTTGATTTCTTTTTTTTTCTGGAGTATACTCAAATTTCGGTATAATGATTCAAAGACTGTTGTAGATGGTATCAAATTACTCGTTATATCTAAGCATGGATTAACATCTTTCTAAAAAGTGTTCTTTTTCATATTACCATTTCTCAAATATTCCGACAATCAGAAAGTATTCATATTTGATAGCATTGTTTCACTCAAATGATATACTAGATGGTTAAGATTCGTTTTTGGAAACATGTGCAGCAGAACTTTTGTTTTACAAAATAATCAAAACTGACATACCAATGATGACAATTTTTTACAAAATGATTGTATTATGCAATGTGCACAAATATCATCACAATTGATATATTGGCTATACATCAACTGTGATACCTCCTATTTTCATATTAATTAAAGAAGCTCACTTAAGTATTTGTTTCCATAGCATTTCGCAACTCTTACATTTTGAAATTATTTTTGATTGCAATTGCACCAAAAATTTCGCCTTTTGAATTAATTGTAACGGGTGACTACTAATAATTTGCATTTTTTTTTGTATTGCTGTCAAAAACAGGTGGATTAACTTAAAGAAAAAAGGATTGATTTCTCATGGAGATACATTCATTACAAATGAAAAAAAAATTAACATTTGAGAAATGTCCGTTACTGGCCTTCTAACGAAGCTTTCCTATGATGTCGGAACAAGAGCTCTGTACGACCTTCATGTCAACTTTTCGAATACATCTCTTGATTCTTCCAATCAACTGTTTGCAGATCCTTGATCTCCAGTTATTTTTGCACCGAAGGAACTTAAAATCCCGAAGAAATCTTCGATTGAATGACACTAAGGTAGAATCGTTGTGGGGTACAAATGGGGTCGAGTTGTTCAGAAATTTTGTGTTTTTATTTTGCGATATTTTATTTGCCCAAAACACAGTGATACCAAATGTGCAGATTTGTCTGCAAAACGCAGATTTTTGAAGTCCGTGTGCAGATATTTTTTGATTTGCAGATATTTGCAGTTTTTCCACGGTTTCTGCAGATTTTTGTCAAAGTCTCCTTATATTTGCGCAGATTTTCTTAAAATGTGTGCAGATTTTTACAGACTTTTGCCTGCGCGAGCGAAATGTTTTCGGATCACGGGTAGATTTTTTTCAGATTTCGAGCACATTTTTCCGGGTTTTCGAGCAGTTGCAGACATTTTTCAAAAACATCTGGCATCTTTGCCAAAACACATACTTTTCATCAGCATAGTTTTTTGGAAGAAATGGAATCATAAGTTTGTTTAAACATTCGTTCTGGTATACATTTTGATCGATAGCCAAGCCAGTAGGATTGAACCATGATTTACACACCAAATTTTCATTGCTGGAAACCAGCAAAATTTTGCTGATTTTTGGTGTGCTGTGTTTCCAGCAATCTGTTCAGCAAAATGAAATTTGCTGATTATTCAGTAATGCTCAATTGCATAAAAATGACAGGTCGTTTGCTGCATGTTCAGTAAAACAAATACAAACTGCTGATTGTCAGCTATGACAATTTGCTGTACATTCAGCAAAGCATAAATCAATTTACTGATTAACCAGTTAGTTCAAGGGAACCATGTTTCCCTCAGGCACCAGCTTCCATCCGCCCATCGGATCATAGCCAAATTACTGTTGAACTAGAGATGTATGATTATCATTTCAACCTTTAAGTTCATCTAGCCCAACAGTGACTTAGCTATGGTCCCATATCCGCTATCAGGAGCTTAGAGATGATCCCGTACCAGCTGCACAGCGATTTGGCGCGTTTTACTAATGTCAGCTTGACGTAAAATATTTTGACATATCAATTCTTTCGCTGGATTCCAGCAAACATTCATTTACTGTTTTCTGTTCAGCAAATAGATTTGCTGTATTTTTGCGAATCACTGAATCGATTACTGGTTTTCAGTAAACTGTGGAACTGAAATACAGTAAACTTTTGAAAAAAAATGCTGTGATTCAGTAAACAAGTGATTTGCTGATACACTTTCAGCAATGTACTTTGCTGAACCATAAAGAGAATTTTTGGTGAAGCTTAGCTTAGCTTAGTTCTGGTTGTACATATCAATAATTGCTACTCCGTAATGGGTTCGAGCCACTCAAGATGCACAAATCATCAACTGAAAGAATCGACTGGGGGTGGTAATTCCTTCTCACTGTGCATCATTCAATGATCTGATGTTCTATAGACCGATAACGCCTGCCACGTCCTTACAGTCAGGTGGGGATATAGTCGGATTCGAGCAACACCGGCACAACTCCAAATTTTTCCATTTTGAAATTTTGATGTCAAACGATGCCGGTTAGATTTTATTTCACAAAGACTTGTTTCGAACTCACAAAAAAAGCTATGTGAGCTGATGTGTCTTTGGAATTGAAATCAAAAACATGCTCAAAGATTGTAAAAAAAGAGATTTTACTTGTTCATAGTTTTTTTGAATACGATGTAGGTAACTCTTAACGCCATCTTTTCAATCCCGTTTTTCTTGGAACTATAAATTTCGAGTTGTGCCAGTGCCGCACGAAACCTACAAAAAAGAAGGGCTGTTAGAATGTAGTCTTTGCTTCGTTAGAGACCGAGTATACCTCTACATCCCTACAAAGACCACAGAGTGAAAATGGCTCCGTCAAACAATCAAACAGTTATATTCACCGACTCTGCTGGCGTACTTGCAGCCTTACAAAGTGATACGCACAACCACCCGTGGATACAGCATCTCGAGGTCCATCGCAACGACAACGTAACCTTTTGTTGGGTCCCTGCTCATTGTGGGATACAAAGCAATGAGGAGGCCGATTGGCTGGAAAATCTCGGCAGAAGTGGAAAAGTTTGGCAAAGTAACGTTCCTGGGCCAGATCTGTAAAGATATATAACCGACAAAGTTCAAGATCGCTGGAATGAGCAATGGAGAGCTACCACGGATAACTTTACCAGGAAAATTACACACAGCAGAAAAATGGACTGACCGAAGTGACTAGTGAGAATAGAAAGTGCTCTCTCGGCTAAGAATCGGACATACCCGCATCACAAATGGCCATCGAATAGAGAGTCGCACACCCACAACTACCAGCGAAATTTGCGGAATTCGCTTAACTGTAGAACATATTCTCATGTTATGCCCAAAACATGAACATCAAAAAAAAAAAAAACAAACACAAGTATTCGGGAAATTTTGAGCAATGACGCCTCTGCAGAAACAGCTGTTATCGGATTTCTCAAAGAAAACCAGATTTACCAAAATATTTAATTTAAGCAATCTATTAGAATGAACTCACAAAACTTAACAAGAAGAACATGTCAGTGTTATGGATTTATAGTTTATATCTGAGGCGAATGACCACCGGTAAAACCTCAATAAAAATAGATAGATAAATAGACGGAACATGACTTACCAATCACAACGCTCACTACACAATGCCAGAATGATGTGAGGAGGGAACCGACCGAAGTGTACAGTGTTGGGAGCACTCAATTATATGTGAATACTAACGAGAGAAAAGGCAGCGACAAGTTAGGTCGCTTGTCTTCCACACACACTCTCCTTAAAGCTGAATTCCACATTATTCCTGTTGGCTTCCTACTTACAAAAATAAGTCCCTCTTAGGATAAAACTGGTCTCAATAAGGGTAAAATTAGTTCTTAGAGTAAAACTGACCAGAGGAATATTAATCCTCCCCAGGCAACTGTAGTTGGTGATATTGGCACAGGAAACGAGATTTTGATAAGAATTATTCCTCGTGACATATTAAGAGTTCGGTGCGAGACTCGATCTGTGCGGTTCGCTTTTTCAAATGCTCCAGGCCGATTTATTAAGCGCTATTGTTCCCGATTGCTATACGGCGTAACGTCAGAAAAGTCATGTACGGTTGAGAAGAGTATTTGTATTTGTATTTGGTGTTACGAAGTTAGGCGGTTTCGTATTACCGGTGAAAGTAACGCCAATCTTTAAATCCGTGGAAGCTACGATCCATTTTGGTTGCCATTAATAATCATATCCAACAACAGATAAAGTGATGATTCAAGGTAGCAGCCATTTTTTTCGGTGGCGGAGCGCGAATTTCCGCGAGCGCTCGCCATTAAGCTGAGTGAACGCAAGGTAAACATGAAAAGTAAGAGAAGCGGGAATGAAGGAAGATTGTAACTTTCCCGTGCGAATCCCAATGGTTCAGATAAGAGACGGGAACACAATGGTTCAGATAAGAGAAGGGAACCAAAACATGTACCTCCAAAAGAACCGCGTCGGCCGACGAGCGCTTGCTTCTTCGATGGTGATAATGATGGTCCCGCCACATATACCTACAAAGTTTTGAGCTGGACGATTTATCTATAGATAATTAATGTAGTCACAATTCAAATCAGTTATACAAAAAAAACGAACTGATCCCATTTCCAAATAACTTCTTCAAAAACTGTTTACTTGATTCACATCGGTAAAGACGTGAATAGCTGTAAAGCTACACAAAGCTAGCTCAAAGTTTTCATGACCTTTAGTCAGACTAACCACAACTACTTCATGTTTTTTCTCTAAGCACTCAAATTACAATTTTAGTTTCAATTGGAAAGGAATCCATTTATATCTAACTTCCACGCACGAGGCTCAAACTTATGTAGTTACTTTTTATTATTTTTTAAGCTACAACAACATAAAGGAAAAAAATTCCATCATCACCACCGTGACGAACACAGTAGTTTTTGTCATTATATGTGTAAAAAAAGATCTAATATAAAATAAAGGATGATTTTTTTGCTATTTGGTTTTTCGTGTATTCAGATTTGACAGTTCACGCGGAAATTCTGACAGCTGTCAAAGTCTAATGTACTTAGTTTGGTTTGCCATTTCACCATGAACAGACTTACGCCTGAACAACGCTTACAAATAATCGAACTTTGTTACCAAAATTGGGCCTTAGAACAACTTGCCGAAAATCCACTTTTTTACCGAAAAATTGTGTTCAGTGACGAAGCTCATTTCTAGTTAAATGGGTATGTTAATAAGCAAAATTGCCACATTTGGATCGAAGGGCAACCAGAGGCAATACAAGAATCGCCAATGCACCCAGAAAAATGCACGGTTTGGTGCGGTTTACACGGTCATCATTGGTCCGTACTTCTTCAAAGATGATCAAAATCGCAACGTTACAGTCAATGGCGCTCGCTATCGCACGATGATTTCTGATTTTTTTTTTTTTGCCGGGAATGGAAGAGCTGGGTCTTGTTGACATGTGGTTTCAGCAAGACGGAGCAACGTGCCACACATCGCGCGAATCAATGGACATATTGCGGAATGAGTTCAGTGTGCAATTCATCTCACGAAATGGACCGGTGAATTGGCCGCCTACGTTAAGTCTCTCGTCTATGCGGATAAGCCAACAACAATTCCAGCCTTGGAAGACAACATTACACGCGTTATTCGCGAGATACCAGCCGAAATGCTCGAAAAAGTGACCGAAAATTGGTCTTTTCGTATGGATCATTTAAAACGTAGCCGTGGCCAACATTTGAATGAAATTATCTTTAAAAAGTAAATGGCATGAGGGGCCGTCCACATACCACGTGGACAGCTTAGGGGGGGGGGGGTTGGTTAATGTCCACGGTCCATACATTTTGTTTAGAATTTATATGGGCAGTTGTCCACGGACGGGGAGGGGGGGGTTCGAAATCGTTAAAAATCTGTCCACGTGGTATGTGGATGGCCCCTAAACCAATTTATTGGCTCAAATAAAGATTTCATTCAGTTTTGTAATTTTTATGCGTTTTTTTTTTTCAAAGAAAAACCAAATTCAATAAATAAATAAATCCGTCGTTTAAGTTTCGTCATATAAAATCTTTTGAACTCCGCAAGCGTTGGTGCTCGTTTAACATGTCTTGGCTTCTTACTTTTACTTTACTTTGTGGCTAACGGACCGTTCACCGGTCTAGGGCCGAACGAATTAGAGATGTCCAGTTTCTCCTGTCTTGGGCAGCCGTTCTCCAGTCTCCTCGTACACCAGCAGATCGTGCATCTTCTTCCACCGCGCACATCCACCGCCTGTGAGGCCTACCACGGAGTCGACGGCCTCTTCCTGGTTCTCTACTGAAGATAGTTTTGGCGGCTTTCTCGTCAGGCATTCTGACTACATGTCCAGCCCACTGAAGCCGCTATATTACCTTCACTATATCAGCATGTTTGTATACCTGGTACAACTCGTGGTTCATGCGTCTGCGCCACACTCCATTTTCTAGTTTACTGCCAAGTATCGATCGCAGAACTTTACGCTCAAAAACTCCGAGCACTCGTCGATCAGCTTCCTTCAGCGTTCATGCTTCATGTCCGTAAAGGGCCACCGGGAGTATCAGCGTCCTATACAGCGCTAGTTTTGTGCGAGTTTGCAAACTGCGGGACCTTAGCTGGCTACGTAGTCCGTAGAAGGCCCTGTTCGCAGCTGCAACTCGTCGTTTCACTTCACGGCTCATATCGTTGTCACATGTCACAAGCGTACCAAGATAAACGAATTCGTCAACCACTTCAAATCGTACCCCATCTATCTCCACCTCAGCACTTCCCAGCGGCCTTACCGTTTTTCAGCTCACTAATCGCCTTTTTCACTTCCTCCTGTGTTGGTGGCTCCACAGCTTGTTCATCACTCATAATCGTCATCCTGTTCCTGCTTTGCTCATCCAGCTCCTCATCGTTCAATAGCGCCTGAAAATGCTCCTTCCACCTGGCTGCAACCGTCGGTTTATCAGTATGCAGGTTGCCGTCCTTGTCATTACATATGACCGGCACAGGAAAATTCCTGTTTTCTGACTCTGTTGACAGTTCTATGGAATCTCCGCATGTCGTTTTGTGCATAACTGTTCTCTGCGCTGGCGAGCACCTGCTCCTCGTACTCGCGCTTTTTCCCCCCCTGTACCTCTGGCTGTTCTGACGCGTAGCCGCAGTGGGCATGCGGCTTCTGGCACGGTTCTTCTCATCTGTCGCTCTCTGGCACTCGGCATCGAACCAGCCATCAGGCTGTCCTCTACGCGTCGTACCTACCACTTCTCTCGCAGTCGTTTCGATGGCGCCGTGGATACTACTCCACAGCCCATTTATGTCTTCCACTCCTTCCTCCTGCTGTTCTGCGATTCGTTGATCCAGCTCTCTGGCGTATTCTGCTGCCACGCCACCAGCTTTCAACCGCTGAATATTAAAACGCGTCGTCCTCTCTGTGCGAGATTACAGCACGTTCGACAACCGTGCGCGGATCTTACAAACGCCGAGATATTGGTCAGAGTCAATGTTTGGTCCCCGAAAAGACCTAACATCAGTAACATCCGAAAAGTGCCGACCGTCAATCGGTACGTGATCGATCTGGGAGCAGGCTTCTCCATTTGGATGCCTCCAGGTGTGTTTCCGAATATTCAAACGTGGAAAATAGGAGCTACATATGGCCATTTCTCTGGCCGCGGCAAAGCTTATCAGCCTCAGGCCGTTTTCATTGGTTGAGGAGTGGAGGCTATGCCTTCCAATGACCGGACGGAAGAATCCCTTTCTCCCAACCTGTGCGTTTGCGTCTCCGATGACGACTTTTACGTCGTGTTTTGGGCACTCGTCATAGATTCGCTCAAGCTTGTCATAGAACTCATCTTTGACTTCATCGGATTTGTCGTTTGTCGGTGCGTAGGTGTTGATTTAACTGTAGTTGAAAAATTTGCCCTTAATCCTCAACACGCATAAACGGTCATCTACGGGTCTCCACCGGATGACTCTTGTTTATTGATTTCTCAGCACTACGAAACCGACGCCCCGTTCTGCTGCTTTGTCGCCACTGTAGTAGATGTGGTACTTGAAAGAAGTGCGTGCAATAGGGTCTACTGCACGGAATCCCCTTGCTCCGGAATTTGGCCACCGAACCTCCTGAATCGCTGAGATTTTGACTCCCTGCCGCTGTAGTTCTCGAGCAAGCAAGCCAGCCCGCGCCGGTTCATTGAGAGATCGGACGTTCCAAGTACCCAATTTCCAATCGTTTACCTTAACCTTTTTCCGTGTTCGTAGCCTAGGTCTTTGCCGATTTATCCGTTCCGTATTTCTAATTTCTAATTTCTTCTCTTCTAATTCTAATTTCTAATCTTTATAAAATAATAAATTTTGTGGAGCTCTGGTTAGAAAGAAGGGTGTTCTCATTACATCCGCGTTTCTAGCGTTATATCAATGAAAATCTCTTCCGCTTTTAATCCGATCACACAAATATTGAGG
Organism: Wyeomyia smithii; assembly: GCF_029784165.1. Taxonomy (NCBI): domain Eukaryota; kingdom Metazoa; phylum Arthropoda; class Insecta; order Diptera; family Culicidae; genus Wyeomyia; species Wyeomyia smithii. Next base: position 79,720,772 of record NC_073694.1, read on the forward strand.
TAGCAAAGCAATAACTATTTTAAAAATGAACACCATAGAAAAATAAACAATTCTTTGCTTCACAGATAACTATTTAAAACGCATTATTCTATCCTGCAAACGCTGTAACCTCAATAATTATGTGGTATTGACCAAATACAAAAAGGTGGGGCAAAAATCCAAATGGGGCGAGATGATTGACTTGTATATCTGTATTTTACTACTAATTGTTAATTCGTTTTTCAAACGGCATAATATTCCATACTTCTTGGCGATTTTCTTGATGACATTGTCAATGTGAGCATTGAACTTTAGGTTGTCATCAATAATCACGCCAAGAGATTTAATCTCCCGAACGCGACCAATTGTCTCATCATCTAATGTAACAGAGACATCGTCATTCACCACGGTGCGCGAGGAAAATCATAAATTTAGTTTTATCAATATTCAATTTTAATTGCTTAATTGCTTATACTTCAACCATCTGCTTAGAGAACGTAAATCTTCATTCAAGTGTGAAACGGCTTTTTCTACGTTTTTAGCTGCAATGAACAACACGGTGTCATCAGCAAAAAGATTTATGTCACAAAAACGTAAAACTCGTCGCATGTCATTTATATACATAATAAACAAAAGGGGCCCTAATACACTTCCCTGTGGAACTCCAAGATCATTCTTCTCGGACAAATAGCTTTCAAATCATCTGAATGCTGTACTCGAAATTCCAAAGCACGTGATTGTGTTCAACAATAATATACTAAACTAGCTGACCCGGCAAACTTCGTTACACCAAAAAGTAGTTTTTAGTTCAATATATATACAATCCAATAGTAGCAGTACGTGTTAGCAGAGCATCGTATTTACAAAATTTATATCTGAAACAAAGTGGTTGCGTTTTTTCTCACTGAAGATCAATTCGATGCTCTGTGATAGACTGTCTTTTTTGTCATATTGTCTGGTGCGTAAATTAGCTTGTGCGCAAGCATGCTACATACAATTGACCATTAGAGTGCCAATGAGATGTATGAAAAAAAAATGACCTTCGAATATCGTTCAACTGTAGGGCTAAAAAGTTTCTTCTTCTCGAAAAAAGTCCCCATGCAAAATTTCAGCTCGATCGGACATTGGGAACACGTGTCTCACAGCGGTCAAAGCTTTACGAATAATATCGATAAAAATACATGAAATTGTCGATATCGAAATTATTTTTTTGGTGCCATATGTTTTAGAAAGGCATGAAACGTCGAGAATTGGTGTTAGGTGCCATCCATATTCCACGTGGACAACTGTGGGGGGATGACTGTGGAATGTCCACGGTTCATACAAAATTTTTAGAATTTAATTGTCGACGAAGGGAACATAACTAGTGTAATACGAATGAGTTATCTCTCAAATTTACAAGTAACAAACTTCATAGCAATTTGATATGTAGTTGAAAGTTATGGAAAGAGAAGAAATTCAAAGACTATTTCAAACTATACCTGCTTTGATCAAAATATATGTACTATTTGAACGTTCCCGGTATTGCTCGAGATCAAAGTGTTCGAAATTAAGAGCCCTTTTTATTATTTCGCTATTTCTTAAGCACTAACATTATGTAAAATTTTATATTTTATACTTCAAATATTACTTCAGAAACTACATCAAAATTTTGGAGCCCAAAGAGTGAAAATGTATATCTTTATTGGATTGAGTGTTCATGTAAATCTATTTTAACAAATAATAAGTTTGAATGAGAAAGGCTGGGTCTGACCGCTAGGTGGATTAACTCAGGTTTTTTTTTTTTTCAAAGAAAATGTTCTAAACATTCATGTGTATGATAACAGATTTTTAGGTACCTTTTCTGGAATACCAAAAATATTACAGGCTTTGTTATTTTTATCAACTTCAGATATACTTGTGTCAGTCGTTTGCTATAATCGTTCGTTCGGGTTTCCGGTAGAAAACTAGATTCAAGGTAAAACATAAGAAATAATCAATACATTTTCACATGTGGCATGGTCATGTGTCGTCAACTCCAGCGCACAGTGTGTCCAAATCGAGAAACGGACGGCAAAACTATTTTTCAAGTCCTATCCCGATCAGAAAAGCATAACTAAAAAATTACAAAATTCCTTCAACACGAGATACAAACAACAAAATTTGATATGATTTTGTATTTTTTCATATGCTTTTGAAAACAAAATTGAATCTGAATGAGTTATAAAAACAAATCCTGGAATGAAATTGTTCTGAAACGAATCTAACAATTTTTTCGTCTCTATCAAAACCTGTTGTTTCTAACAATGGTTGTTATTATACTGTTCTATATGCTATCTAATTTTGTTAGAAAGCTGATACGTTAGTAACAAAGTTTGATATGGGTTTGATATAAGTAGAATAGTTTTTGTTATAATTTCTGTTATTTTAACAACTAACGGGATCAAATTTAAAACACAACCTGAGAGGTTTTTCGCATAACAAACTAACAGCTTTTATTACCTTTTTGTTTTGTCTTTCTGAACGGGATGTTATCCATATCTTCCAGAAAGTTGCTTCGTTTACTGCTGTCCTTCATATGCTTTAATGGAATTAGTTACAAATTTCGCCGTATAAAGGGCGCCATATCTAACTTTTAAAAGTGACTTGCTAGACGAATAGTTTCTTCTGTAAAGTTGCATTGAAGCATATAAAGAACAACAGTGTACGAAACAACTTTCTAGAAGATTGATAACATTCGACTTCAAAATTTCTTTTTTCCGTCCGTTTCTAGAGTTAGCCCCATTTTGGTGTCTGTTCGTTGGGCATAGAAACGGAAATGTAGTGTACGCGCCGGCCTTTGTGCTATAAAGAGCGAACAAACGCATGTAAAAATCGGTAACTTCAGTTGGTCATATATTCAAAACTACAAATAACCCACTGTAGTTTTGTGTTTTTCAGTTAGTCAGAAAGGTACTCTATCGGATGGCTTCATAGAAGCTTGGATTCGTTTGCGCCTTTTCGAGTTTCAACTCAAATAAAAAAAGCCTTTGAAAACACTTTTTTTTCCAGTTTTCATTCATGAATAACAACCAATATATCACTAGAAATTGTTCATCTTGATTTGCCACGTCACTCTCAATTGTATACAGTAATGTTTTAGGCCTTAGAATTGATCATATGGATGAAAAACTGCTTTTGAAAAGCTTTTTTAGAAAACGTCTTGTAGCTCTGAAATCTCTTTCTAGAGGTTTGAGGTAATTAGCAAACAGTTTTGTAGTCAAATTTTACACAACTTTGCAGAAGAAACTATTCGTCTAGCAAGTCACGTTTAAAAGTTAGGTATGGCGCCCTCTATACGGCGAAATTTGAAACTAATTCCGTTAAAGCATATGAAGGACAGCAGTAAACGAAGCAACTTTCTAGAAGATATGGATAACATAGGACTTGAAAAAATAGTTTTGCCGTTCGTTTTTTGATTTGGACACACTGTGCAGCGCATAGAATATCGGTGCAGCTAATTAATTGCCACACCTAATTCAAAATAACAAAACCCCATCGAAAAGCTAATTTGCTCTCTTCGTTTCATCCGAATAATTATTTTTAAGCCATATTATAGTCGTAACAAGAACTATAGCATAACAGTTATAAAACATAATTTTAGAGCTATCCAGCATATATTGATAACATTACATTCAACACCTACGTTAATATCCTATTGTCTTGAGATACTTAATTAATTAATCGATCATTTTTGATTTGGCTGAAACTTTGCATAGATGTTTCTATAGGCAAAAGATGCCATTATGTGCTATTTGTTTAATTTTTTGAAACACGACTTATTTTTAAGAAGCTATTGAAAAATGCGTTTTTGGGAAGGTATTGATGATTACAAATATTTTTAGGGTCAAAACGGTTTGTTTGATCTGTATCATCACGTCTTCGGCAAATTTGTAGATAACAATTTTGTCTTTCCGAAAGGAATATACACTCTAAGAAAAAACGAAAATGAACATTTTGCTCATTGACCCAAAAAAAAAATTATCCGTGCAAAGATCGGACATGATTTAGGGGTGCCTCAAAGCACTTAAGGGGTTATATCTACCAAATGCTCAAAAAAGCATGGCTTTTTTCATGATTTTTTTACAGGACATTTGAAATGTAAGGTATATAAACAATATATCATTGGATTGAGCAACTCTTGCAGAATAGAAAACATATTTTTATTGCTATTTTTGTTACAAAATGGCGGCTGTGCAGCGATTGTCGTGAACCGCTTTTTTTAAAAGTTGTTCCGCGGCGAGCAGTAGAAGTCGTGCCCAACTCCACCTATAACCAAAACAAAAATTTTTTCATTATCTACATAAGTGTCGCTAGTGAAGTACACATGATTATATTTTAAGAATTTTTCTTCGCAAAATGGCAACGGTTTGAAAAAAAAAGTTCTGTTTCGACAAAAAAAATCGACTTTGATTGTTTATAACTTTAGTTGTTGTTAATCAATCGCTTAAATCGTGTGTACTCCACTAGATAATCTAATGAAGAAGCTACAGTTAAAATTTCAAGTTAATCGGATGTAAACTTTTTCAGTTCTACTGCTCGCCGATTTTGAAAACATGGTTTTGAGAAAAACGCGTTTAAAGTTTCAAAATGCTATAAATCTTAAGAATCGCATTAACAAGGCCCTAATAATTTTCTTACCTTCAGGCAGCTATTCCTGCGCCGTAAAATTGTCCTTCCTGGGTTTTATTTTCCATTTCTTCCTTTTTGTCATCTGATGTATGGCTGCGCCTAGCCTCTTTCGCGATGTCGGACATGCGATGCTTAGCGACTTTGACACAGTTGGCGCTCGTTCCCACGCGAACCTCAAACTTGTCACTCATATTTAAGTACTTTTGAATATAACTCACAGTTAAAAAGTATAGAAAAACTCAAACAAAGAATGTACACAACGAGAACGGCTGATCGACTAACAAAGGGAAATTGTAAGTAAACACGTTCTGTAGAGACGCTATAACGGTCGAAATTTGATGCAGAGACCTCTATACTTCAAATTTGAAACACCATCACGATCGTAGGTAACTTCTGCTAGTTTACAAAGCCTCGGAATAAAAAGAAAAACGAGCATCGCCAAATTAAACGAAAAATGTGATTTTGGAGTATAAAAGTTGTTCGGTAAAAATTGATTTAAACGAACTTTGAGTTTAGATCTGTACTTGGGCGATGTAGATTTTGATTCTTGGATAGTTTTACCATGATTTAGGTCAATAAAAATAAATGGCGGAAAAAAATTTTTTTTTGGTAGATATAACCCCTTAAAGTTGTGGTTTTTCGAGCCCTGGAAAATCTACCAAGATGGAGTACATGTCTTAAAAATGCATAAAACGTCGAGATCCGGTGTTATCTCGAAAAAAAAAAAATTTGGTTGAAAATCGACCTTCTGGGACGTTTTATGGACAACCGAAGCACAGAGGACATACGTTCAGCTTATTTTCAAAGGATGTTTGAAAACTTGCAACCTTCATTTAACAGTAAGTTGTAATGCTTCCGCTATGTGGCGCACGCGTCACTGGCAAACCAAGCACTGATATCGATAAAATATCGATACGGCAATATTTATGCACTGCAACTGGGGCACCACAAGCTAGATGTCGTTAGTGTATTAACGTATTTTCACATACGATATTCAAATTACTTTATATGAACATGAATGTCTGTTCTCTGTGACCGAAGGCTTAATATATAATTTTTTAGAACTGGCTTTTAAAATGACCCACAACTCGTTCCAAACCAGATCTAAAATATTTTAATGTTAATAAGGTATCTTAACTCTCTGATGCCCAAATTTTTTTTTCGCTTGAGAAAATTCTAGCTGCTTTGTTTTGTGATCCATAACACATGTTTGATCATAAGAAAACTCCTTTTCTAAAAAAATACTTACTTATTTAAAAAAATATTTAGACCGCCTAGAGGCGGCATTGGGCAGTCGCGTAAAAAAAAATTAACGAACATTATTTCAATTCTTTTCGATGTGAAACAAAAATGGCCATGTGCGTCACACAGGAAAAACAATTTTATGTCCTATTTATGAGGTTCAAATCGCCATTTTCTGAACATGTTGTTTTTCATTATGGGACAGTTATCCGGGTACCGGCAGCGTACATTGTAAAAATAAATTGGTTACGATTTTGTATAATTTCGCAGGCTATCTTAAATGGCCTCATTCGAAACCGTAAATTGCATTCTCAAAAACTGAGAGTAATCACGCATTCTAAAATTTTACGTTGACGCGTTAAATTGCTCTATATAACCTAATATTGCGTTTTACAGGATTTGAATTTTATACGATATAAACAAATTTAATGTTGCATCTTGAGTAATTTCAACTTGATATGCACCTTTGAGCGGCTTAGATTTAACATCCTTATACGACTTCTGGTTTGCTGAGTTTTTCCTTTTTTCCTTTCTATCCCCGTAGGATCGTAGTGGTCGGGGTTCGTCCGTAGGGCCTATAAGATCTTCAAGCGATTATGACGGACGGATTGGTCAATGGTGAACCAGTTAAATACTGGGCTGAAATCAGCTATCATAATCTGCTCGTCAATCTGAGATAGGCAGTTTGAGACGGTCACTTGGCCTTCGTTGTTTGTCATGTCGTGGTCTTTTTGTGTTTGTTTGGGTTTAATTTAGGTTTTTTTTTCTCATATCATTTATTTGACACGGCACAAATACAATTTAATGTTTAACCGCGCCAATTATATCTGATGACTTAAAATCTTAAAGCAAATTTTTTATCCTCGCTGCCGACTACGAGCTGAAATTAAGTCTATCTTAAAACTAGGATGTATTTTTCAATCAGTGTTTTGTAGTTTGATGGTCGTCTGATGCTCTTCGAATGGCCATGAATATGCAGCATGTATGGATTTGTTCTGCTGAGCCACGATGTCATGAGCTGGAAGAGGGGCTTGTAACTCTCGGGTCCTGAAGGTATTGTGCGGGGTCTAGTTGCTGGTTATGGTTCGTTGTTGTTGTTCGCTGGTGTTCAAGTGGCCTATGGTATGTGCCGCTGAGCCAAGATATCACTGAAGACCTCGAGTTCTCAGGTCCTGGTGAATTCGTGTGGGGTGCAGTTGTTGATTCCAAAATCTCTGCTTAAGGTTCAAACGTGTTCTTGTCGTTTTGTTGGGTGTAGACGGAGGGGAACGGGACTAGACTGGGGCATGGATGGATTTTAGGGAAATGTATATAAGGGTCATGTAGGGTACGTCACGGCTCGCCAAAACATCACGAACAGGAACAGCTGGCCGTCTACCTCCGGCCTGAAGGGAAGCTACTAATTTAGACCTGGCGTCATGGTGGACAGGGCATGACCAAACAACGTGCTCTATGTCGTGATAACCTTCACCACAGGCACAGATACCGCTTTCTCCGAGCCCAATACGACGGAGATGCGCGTCAAATCTATAGTGGTTGGACATAAGCCGAGACATCACGCAAATGAAATCTCGACCTACATCCAACCCCTTGAACCACGGGTTCGTCGATACCTTGGGAATTATGGAATGTAACCACCTTCCCAGTTCCCCTTTAGTCCATGAATTTTGCCAACTGATGATCGTATTCTGACGTACAAATGCGAAAAATTCATTGTAAGCAATTGGACTTTCATAAATATCGCCGTTTATTGCACCCACCTTAGCCAAAGAGTCCGCTTTCTCATTGCCCGGTATCGAGCAGTGAGAAGAGACCCACGCTAAGGTAATCTGAGTAGATTTTTCGGATAAAGCACTCAGATGTTCCCGTATTTTCCCCAGGTAATACGGAGAGTGCTTAACATCTTTCATCGATCGGAGAGCCTCAATGGAACTGAGACTATCCGTAAAGATGAAATAATGGTCCGTGGGCATTTTTTCGATGATCCCTAGGGTGTACTGAATTGCAGCTGATTCTGCGACGTAAACAGAAGCAGGATTATCGAGCTTATGGGAGACGGTTAAATTGTTATTGAAGATACCGAAGCCAGTGGACCCATCGATAAGTGATCCGTCAGTGTAGAACATATTGTCGCAGTTGATGTTTCGATATTTATTGGAAAAATTTTTGGGGATCTGTTGCACGCGTAAATGATCCGGGATTCCACGAGTTTCTTCTATCATGGATGTGTCGAAAAACACAGTAGAATCAGAAGTATTTAATAAGTTGACACGATTTGGAATATTCGGAGAAGGGTTAATATTTTGTGACATGTGATTGAAATACAATGTCATAAAACGGGTTTCAAAATTTTCAATCACAGGACGGTTCAAGACCTCACATTTGATAAGAATACGAGAAGACAGGCTCCAGAAGCGGTTTTTCAATGGTAGAACTCCAGCTAAGATCTCCAAACTCATCGTATGGGTCGATTGCATGCAACCTAAGGCGATACGCAAACAACGATACTGTATTCGCTCCAGTTTGATCAAATGTGTGTTTGCTGCGGAGCGGAAGCAGAAACACCCATATGTAGTAGATGAGATAGCAGTCATACAAAATAAATATAAGTCGATGGTAACAATGTTTATTTATTCTAATAGACATTCCTAATATATTCCCAATTCAACCCTGAAGGAAGTTACTGAGACTTCTGAAGGGAGTAGGAATTGCCCTATTAATCTCGTACTTGAATGTTAACTGTAGTGGTGCAACCGAAACCGATAGCCTGTAGTGGTGCAACCGAAGAACGATAGCGTTAGCGTGAGTGTGATATCATATCCCTAGCGTGGGTCCGAGCTCATTCTAGATGTATCTGTATCTCATTCGACTGGAATAAGCGATTGAGAATAGACGCTGAACAACATGGGACGTCACGACAATGGCGCAACTGCCTCCCAAGGGTAAGTTTTCAATAATTCAAAAGCTTAAAATTCTAATATCCTTGTTGGGAAGAAGAGTGATTTAAATATATAACAGTGAAAAAAAAAAAATAAGTTCATAACCTCGAACGACAGGTTTCGAGAGTTATAGGCAAATGGCCTCGAACGACAGGATTCGATGTGCTTATCATACATAACCTCGGACGACAGGTTTCGACAGTTATGGCAAACAGCTTCGAACGACAGGATTCAAAGTGCTCATAATACACAATCTCGAACGACAGGCTTCGAGTGTTACATGCAAACGGCCTCGAGCGATAGGATTCGAGTTGGATGTCAATGATGAGCCCCGATATTTGATCATATTCCTTTCGTAATCGATATACCGATAGCTATCGCAGTTTCGTTTTAGCAGCGTTTCTCTTAGAAAAAAAAAAATAAAAATAAAGAAAAATATCACAGGATATTACACAAAAATGGCAAACAGGTTGTGAACGATTTGATATCGATTCGCAAGTATCGATATCACTTACGGTTTTGCCATTTTTAAGTTGACACAGAAAGTCATGGTTAGATTTTTTCTGCTGAAACTGTGTTTACATTATATATAATATGTACATACTTGAAAAAAGGAAGATTATCGACATATATGTGACATTGTTATCACTATTAATAGAGTGGTTTTCTAACTAATATTTCGTTATTCCAGTGATCTCCAGAAGAAAAAAGTGAACTCATTACAGCAAACACGGCAACAAGAAAAAATATCGTTTCAAATTCCTTACGGAAGCAGTTCATACAGAAACTAGAGTTGGAAAGGACTCGTAACGCACAATTACTTCAGGAATTACAGAAAACTCGCGCGGAAAAAGATGCTTTAGAGGCCGAATGCCTTAGAGCTTCATTGGTGTCCGCAGATATGGGTAACGAGAATAATACATTTAATTTCGAATAGAATTTTGGACCATCAAGCACCCGTTACACATGTAACCCTGACTTTTTGTCGACAGTGTCTGAAGAAGGGAGTAACAGAGATACATTTAATGTTGAGGAATGTTTTAGACCACCCGTCATACGAATAATTCTAACTGTCACGAGGAATCGAAATTTATGTCTAGTATGAACCAACTTACGGTCTCCGCTATTAATTTGCCGGAATGAAAACCGATGGACGAATCAGATATACACAGGAATTCGTACGAAATGTGGAGAGATCTGTTGATTGATTCTATGAAACTCGCTGGCATTGAGGACGAAGCGACGAAATTTACGGTATTCAAAGTAAAGGCTGGAATGCGCCTCCTTGAAATTTTCAAAAGTACCTGTTCAGATGCTAATGCCCCAGATCCTGAGAGCTATCCGTTTTCTAATGCCCTTTATAGGCTGAAGTCATATTTTGGATCTGGTTCGGATATAATGATGCAAAGACGAAAGTTATCTCTTTTGACGCAAAAATCGGGAGAATCCCATTTGACGTTTATAAATCGGGTTGGAGCAACAGCTCGACTTTGCGACTTCAATGAGGATAAAGAATTCGAAGGAATCGTGGGTACAGTAGCGGAACATGCTATACATAAAGATGTGCGTGCGGTAGCACTTAAATTGTTGAGCCGCAAAGGCACTTTCACTGATTTGGTAGACAAAGTTAGAGAAATAGAGGCGATCAGTCTGAATGAGGAGTTTTTTAAACGCAAACACGTCAAAACAGAAGAAGCAGTGCTTGCTCGCGTGGCGAATTTTCCAACGGAAACCAATAAACAGCAAACTTTTAGAGCTCAACCATTTGACAGAAACGGATTCAACCATCGTTTCAGACCATACAGAACTGGTCAGGTGAATGACAGTAAAGGTCAATTTCGTCGTAGTTTCCATGATCGTGGAGCTTACAACCGAAATAATCAGCGAGCAAATAGATGCTGGAGATGCAATAGCGTGTATCATTTGTGTCAAGATTGTCCTTCTGCAGAAAAAGTATGTCATCAATGCGGCCGTACCGGACACATCAAGAGGGCTTGCAATACATCCGCTTTGCGCACTAGCAACATTTTAGCTAATAGAGACACATCTTCTATTGAACCTGAGTCGAAATCAATCGCGGTAGTCGAAAATACCGATAAATCGTTAGACAAGGAAAACGTAAGTGTCAAATCTGATGAATGTTAGATCTAGTTGTCAGAGATAAACATTTTGCGACAGTGGATGTATCAAAATCAAGCGTTGAGTAGTAAATTCCCTTTGTTAATATGATTGCTGAATAAAAAAAAAAAAATAATATTCAGAGAAACTCAAAAAAAAAATGTTTGAAATTTGTTATAAGTAGTGAACATCCATTCTCCTAATGGCAGAGTGAGGGTATATTTCAACTATAGTAACATCCTCTTCAAAAAATGTTCATGCTTGACAAATGTTTTTTGTGACATAATTTAATTTGTTCTATTCCTGGTAGAACCAATTTGTATGGACAATAAAACCGGCCATTACAAATCAAACGACAGATGAAGGGTTGATATCGGTCAAAATTACAGGAATGCCCTGCATGTTTCTTATAGATTCGGGGGCGCAAGTCAATACATTTACTTACGATTCGTTTTTGGAATTGACCAGTGACTATAGATACAAAGATGGGATATACAACCTGCAGGATAAAACGGACCGCACTCTCAGACCTTATGCTTCAATGGAAGTTATTAATGTAGTCGCTACTTTCGAGGCCTACTTACAAATCACAGATGATAGACCTTTACTGTTGGAAAAATTTTATGTGGTGAAGGAACATCGCTCACTATTGAGCAGGTCCACCGCAACGCGATACAGTGTACTCATGCTGGGACTTAAAGTGCCAATTTTGGAAGATATATGCACGATTGACGCCGACTTACTCGTTGGACGAGAAGCGTTCCCAAAGTTCAACATACCTCCTGTTAAAATTCATTACAATAGATCAGAATCACCTTGCAGAAATGTATTTATGCACATACCAGCAGCAGTTAGATCTCTAGTTAAACAACGTTTGGAAAAACTAGTGTCAGCTGATATCATTGAGCCTGTAAGAAGCGGCATGGAAACATCATTTTGTTCTTCTATGCTTGTCGTTCCTAAAGGCAAAGATGATATCAGACTAGTCGTCGATTTGCGAAGTCCAAATCGCTACATATATAGATCACCGTTTAGTATGCCAACGTTAGAAGGTATTATTGCAGACTTGAACGGTTCTTGTTGGTTCTCGGTCTTTGTTACGCTCCCGACATTTTCCAAGAGGTTCTACAACAGAAAATACTAATAGGATGTGTCGGAGTGAAGAATTATTTGGACGACATTTTAGTTTACGGTAGAAGCAAAGAAGAGCACGATAAAAACTTATCAAATGTTATGACATGCCTGAAGGAACACAACGTCAAACTAAACGAGTCGAAGTGTGTGCTTGGTAGACAATCAGTGACATTTCTAGGGTTCAGCTTAACAGCGAATGGTTGGGAAGTCGAAGAAGAAAAAATGAACGCCATCAAAAACTTCAGGATCCCAGCTAACTGTTCAGAAGTAAAAAGGTTTTTGGGCCTAGTAACATTTGCTGACCGATTCATAATGAACAGAGCAGATAGGACACAGCACCTCCGAGCCTTAGCAAATAGCGATCAGTTCTATTGGACGGAAACTGAGAGTAGAGAGTTCGAGTATCTCCGCAACGAAGCTTTGAAAACCATTCGCAGACTAGACTATTATAATCCCAAAGACAAAACCGAGCTTTTCGTTGATGCCTCCCCAATCGGTTTGGGAGCAGTTGTTGTGCAGTTTGATAACGAATCCATTCCTCGTATAATTGCTTGCGCGTCGAAAGCTCTGACAGTGACCAGCGAAGGAAAAAAATCACCTCTAGCGATTAATGAATACATATAAAACAAGCCTAGGATGCGTTTACATCGTCGTCAGTATGCGAAAAACAAAGTATCGGTGCTGGTGCACTCTTTTTGCTTTCCTCTTTACGACATATGTCTATTCATTAGTGTACACCACAATACGTGGTTCTCAATGGGCACAACTCGGTGTATGAAGTTATTCGTCTCTGTTACAGAGAGCGATCAGAACTTGTTATATCCTTATTCTTTTGACTCATGAATATGATTTTTTGTCAGAAAAAGAAAGAAAATGACAGTGTATGCTCTCCTACTCTCGCTTAAACTCAACCCCACACATTCCCTCTCACCGCACCACACTTCTGCTGCTGTTCAGGCGACATGAATTTCTCCTGTTGCTATCCTTTCTTCCCGTAACTACCGGCCTATGGAAAGACAAACGCAACGATCGAATCGCTTCTCAGAGCTGATGTAGTCTAGTCATGTGTTTGTTTTCTCCCAGAAACCTATGCACCCTATCATCATTTCATTATGGGTTGAGAGGATTCGAGTTTAGTCCCGGCCTGTACACTTCGTGAAGTGCACATATGATGAATAAACGACGATTGCATCATATTCGTTTCGTTTCCATCACTGGACAGTGACTGAACGAAAATACCCCCAAACACACAAAGAGGCATTAGCGGTTGTATGGGCCGTTGAAAGGTTCTCCTGTTATCTGCTAAGCAAGACGTTTACAATAAGAACAGACTCAGAAGCAAACAAATTCATTTTCAGCAGCGACCACCGATTGGGAAAACGAGCGATCTCACGTGCAGAAGCATGGGCTCTGCGTCTGCAACCCTATGATTTTCTGTATCGAAAGGATTCCAGGTGAACAAAATATTTTCTTACATTATTTATTAAATAATATATCTGACATATATTTTAAGGTGCACAAAATATTGCGGATATTCTATCGCGATTGGTTCAGCATTTTAAAAAAGCCGTTCCATTCGAAACCGAGACTGAAGGTCATCTGTTATACGTTTTGGATTCAGGGTGTATGGAACTCACGTGGCAAGAAATCGAAACTGCAGCTGAGCAGGATGATGAACTTCAGATGGTTCGAATGGCTATTTAGACAGATATTTGGCACGAAAAACTTTCGAAATACGCGGCACTCAAGTCTGTTTTGTATTTCCTTGGGTTTTTATTGTTTAAAGATAGGAAGGTGATTTTGCCTCAATCTTTACGATTTAAAGCCATGTCCTCAGCTCATGGAGGGCATGTTGGTGAAGCGGCAACGAAACGAATTATGAGAGATTTTTTTTGGTGGCCTGGAATGTCGGTGGATGTTGAGCGTTTCGTGAAAGCATGCGAGACGTGTGTAAGATTGTCAAGGAAAAATCCACCCCTCCCGTTATCTTCCAGAGAACTTCCTAACGGCCCTTGGGAAATCTTACAAATAGATTTCCTTTCGCTTCCTGGATGTGGCTCAGGTGAATTTTTAATGATCGTTGACACATATTCTCGGTATCTTTCAGTAGTTGAAATTAAGTCTATCAACGCTGATGCTACTAATGCTGCCTTATGTAGTGTCTTCTTGATATGGGGTTACCCAGCGATTATCCAGAGTGATAACGGTCCTCCGTTTCAAAGCTCTGGATTTAATAAGTTTTGGGAGGATAAGGGTGTTAGGATTCGACAGTCTATACCCTATAGCCCCCAATCGAACGGAGCAATCGAAAGACAGAATCAAGGAGTGATTAAAGCCGTATCAGCTGCTAAATTAGATGGATGTAACTGGAGGATAGCCATGGAAAAATCATCACAATCATCATTCATCACCACAACACGTTGGTGCCGCATTCCCGTCTAGGTGTTACACCTTTCGAATTGTTGGTGGGGTGGAAATACCGAAGAACTTTTCCGAGTTTGTGGTGTCAAAAAACATTAGATAGCACTGAAGTAAAGGATCGGGACGCTGTTGCCAAATTCATCAGCATGAATCATGCAGATAAAGTTCGGGGCGCCAAGGAGTACAATTTTGCTGTTGGAGATATAGTCAGAGTAGCTCAGCAAAGAAAATGCAAAACTGATCCTGTTTTCTCGGCAGAACGGTATAAAGTCATCGCAACTGAAGGTCCAAAAGTAGTTATCATAAGCAAAAACGGGGTTCAGTATGCTCGTAATGCACGTGATGTGAAACTGGTACCCGTGGACGATGAAACACCCAGCACGATTAGCATAAAACAAACGATGCAAACCGACACTACCGCATATGCTGAGGTTATTCCTGCCGATCCGGGATTAGATTTACATACGGAACCCAATACAAGCCATAAAAATTTGAGAAACAGACGAGATATTAAAAAGCCTACAAGATATGACGATAAATTTATATACAGTGTAATACATAAGAGTAGAGTAGAAGGAAGATGTAGTAGATGAGATAGCAGTCATACAAAATAAATATGGTAACAATGTTAGTCGATGGTAACAATGTTTATTTATTCTAATAGACATTCCTAATATATTCCCAATTCAACCCTGAAGGAAGTTACTGAGACTTCGGAAGGGAGTAGGAATTGCCCTATTAATCTCGTACTTGAATGTTATCTGTAGTGGTGCAACCGAAACCGATAGCCTGTAGTGGTGCGACCGAAGAACGATAGCGTGAGCGTGAGTGTGATATCATATCCCTAGCGTGGGTCCGAGCTCATTCTAGATGTATCTGTATCTCATTCGACTGGAATAAGCGATGGAGAATAGACGCTGAACAACATGGGACGTCACGACAATGGCTGTTTGGTAAATGGTTGTTTGGTAAAGCCTAATAAGGTCTCCCGGGTGTGCTCCCCACCATGATCCGGTTATTGTACGAAGAAAATTCACTCTTTGTTGGCTTTTTTTCATCAGATACATAATGTGACAACCCCAGGTGCCTTTAGAGTCGAACCAGACACCAAGATACTTGTGTACCAAAACCTGAGAAATCGTTTTACCCATTAATTGTGGCTGGAGCTGAGCAGGTTCATGCTTCCTAGAAAAAATTACTATCTCAGTCTTCTCCGGAGAGAATTCGATACCTAGCTGTAGAGCCCAAGCAGACAAATTGTCCAAGGTATCTTGCAATGGTCCTTGCAAATCGGCAGCTTTGGCTCCTGTAAGAGAGACCACGCTGTCGTCTGCTAGTTGTCTTATCGTGCATGAATTTGCCAGACATTCGTCGATGTCATTTACATAAAAATTGTAGAGGGGGCTTAAACATGAGCCCTGGGGAAGACCCATGTAGCTAATTCGAAAAGTTGCCAAATCGCCATGCGTAAAATGCATGTGCTTTTCGGACAACAAATTGTGCAAAAAATTGTTCAAAATTGGAGAAAATCCTTGTCGGAGAAGTTTGTCCGAAAGAATGTCAATAGAAACGGAATCAAAAGCCCCCTTAATGTCCAAGAACGCAGACGCCATTTGTTCTTTGCGAGCATACGCCAGCTGAATATCTGTTGAAAGCAACGCAAGACAATCATTCGTCCCTTTGGCACGGCGGAAACCAAATTGAGTATCTGACAGTAGACCATTTGATTCGACCCAATGGTCTAAACGACGGAGTATCATTTTCTACATCAATTTCCGGATACAGGATAGCCTATAGGAGTTGTGATCAGAGGCTGGTTTTCCCGGTTTTTGGATGGCGATCACCTTCACTTGCCTTCAATCCTGCGGTACAATATTTTGCTCCAGGAACTTATTGAACAAGTTCAACAAGCACCTCTTGGCATTGCCGGGTAGATTCTTCAACAAGTTGAATTTGATTCTATCTAACCCAGGCGCGTTATTGTTACAGGACAGGAGGGCAATTGAAAATTCTGCCATCGTAAAAGGTGATTCTATCGCGTCGTGGCCCGGAGACGCATCGCGAACAATGTTTTGCGCAGGAACAGAGTCCGGACATACTTTCCTGGCAAAATCAAATATCCACCTACTTGAAGACTCTTCGCTTTCGTTGACCGTTACGCGATTCCGCATTCTTCTGGCTGTGTTCCAAAGAGTGCTCATCGATGTCTCCCTCGATGTCTCGTTCACGAACCGACGCCAATATCCGCGTTTCTTTGCTTTAGCCAAGCTTTTAAGCTTAGTATCAAGCTCGAATACCGTTTATAGTCGCCAGGTATACCTTTCTTCTGATAGGCCAAAAACGCGTCGGATCTTTGCGTGTAGACATCGGAGCACTCTTGGTCCCACCACGGAGTGGGAGGCCGTTCTTTGATCGTTACGCCGGGATATTTCTTCGTTTGGGCTTGCAACGCGGCGTCGAGAATCAAGCCCGCGAGGAGGTTGTAGTCTTCAAGTGGTGGATGATGTTGAATCGACTCGACAGCTTCTGAAACCATTTCCTCGTATAACTTCCAATCAACATTCCGTGTGAGGTCATACGGAATGTCAATTGGCCGCATGCGAGTTGACCTGTTGGTAATTAAAATAAGAATAGGCAAATGGTCGCTACCGTGAGGATCGAGGATTACCTTCCATGTGCAATCCAACCGTAGCGACGTCGATCATAGAGAGAGATCCAAAGCGCTTGGGCGCGCTGGAGGTTTCGGGACACGTGTCATTTCACCGTTGTTTAGAATAGTCATGTCGAAGTTATCGCAAAGGTTATAAATTGAAGAGGAGCGGTTATCATTAGAAGGGGAACCCCAAGCCACGCCATGAGAGTTAAAGTCTCCCAAAATCAAACGTGGCTAGGGAAGAAGTTCTATTAAATCAAAGAGCAGCCGTTGCCCAACCTGTGCTCTGGGAGGAATATAAATTGAGGCAATACAAAGCTCTTTACCTTGTATTGTCATTTGACATGCGACAGCTTCGATGCCTGGTATCGAGGGGAGGTTAATACGATAGAAGGAATAGCACTTCTTAATCCCTAAAAGTACTCCTCCATATGGGGTGTCTCGATCAAGGCGAATAATATTAAAATCATGGAAGTTTAGATCAGTATTCGAAGTAAGCCAAGTTTCACAGAGGGAAAATGCATCGCATTTGTTTTTATTTATCAAAACTTTAAACGAATCAATTTTCGGTAAAATACTTCTACAATTCCACTGTAAGACAGAGATAGAATCCTTCACATAAGCAGATGAATTAGGCATCGAAGGATACGATCGCTGCAAGGAGGGGCCATTGAGCAGTCAACTGCTTCAAAAATGTTCTAACTGTTGGGAGGAATACTGTAAGAAAACCTTTGATTGGATCGGGTACATTGAAAGTTTCAAAAATCCAGTCCACAATGTCAGAAAATTTCACCAGTCCAGCATTTGATTTTTCAACTGGATGTGCAAAAGGAACAACCGGGGTTTTAGATGTTCCAGGAAGTGCTGGGAACTCCTTCTGGGACTTTAAATTTGCAAGCCCAGGAGGGGTTTGCTTCGGTTTTTCCGCTGCACTTTTAGGTTTGTTTGTACCATTCATTTCACTTTGGGAAATCTTAGGACCTTTTCGGGGAGGTTTAGGAGAGGAAATATTTTTCCTCTTTCTAGACTCCCCAGGATTGGCATAAGATGTTCCCGCTAGTGAATCATAAGAATCGGTTTCATCAGAGGACAACAGATCAAAGGGGTTTGATGTTATGGGACACGTGGTAGCGGTCTTCTTTCAGCGTAGGAACGCTTTGAACGCTCTTTGAGAGACCGTTTTATTTTATCCCTGCGCTGCATGTACACCGCACATGTCGAGAGCTCATGCAGATTTTCCCCGCAGTGAATACACTTTACAGCGTTAACACTGCAAAATCTTCCGCATGAGTCGGCTGTATGGCCTAACTGCTTGCAATGAGTGCAGTTCATGACGCGGGGCACGTAAAGCCTCACAGGGAGACGAACCCGGTGGATCGAGATGTGGCTTGGTAGTGCAGACCCGGCGAACGTAACTCGAAACGAGTCTGACGGAGTGTAAACTTTTTTGTCACCGACGATCGATACCGACCGCAATTGCTTGCAGTCGAGCACCTTCACATCGGGACATGTGTTGTTTTTAAAGCACCCTTTAGCACTTTCCAATATACACTCGACGGACAGACTCGAATCGGTCACGACACCGTTGATCTCCACATCTCTAGCGGGTACATAGACACGGTATTCCCGTGTAAAAAGCTCGGAGCAAGCTATATCGTTGGCCTCTTTAAGGTCATTGACCACGGCACGGAGCTTGTTCGGCCTGTCAGGTCTTTCGAAATCTGTAGAATGTTTAAAGATTTCGATTTCGGCCCCGCTTTAGGCCTGAGGTAAACTGCCACCGGAAGAGTCGATCCATCTGGATACAATCTGACACGTGGGGGAGCTGAGGAAATAATATTAGGAGGGGGGGCAGGAGGGACTGGGTCGAAGGGATTCGAGGATGGAGGTGCGGGAGGGGGAGGGGTCTACATCCATCGCGCTAAACCTAGCGCGCCGATGGGACAGACAAGAAGCACGTACCTTCCTTTCTTTTTCTCCTTCGTGTTGGAGTGCACTGCACTCACCACCAAATCGTTCGACAGCAGGCAGCTACAAAGCGACACAGTAACACAAAGGCGCTTGACCTTGCGACACAGCAATCTAGACAAAAGGCACCGGGACCGGTCAAAAAATGCCACCACTTGCACACACGTATTGAAATTTATCGGAGCGATTTCGAAGCACAACCGATGCTGATGCGTGTTCGGCACAGAATGTAATTTAGGGTTATTGAGTGTTCAATTGTCCGTGGGCAGATAGAATGTATTTATGAAATCAATAATCTAAAAAGTGAATATCTTCGGTTACCTTGCGTGTGTATTACAAGCACAACACAAGCTCATCTTTTTTCAAATCAGCGTTAGTGGTGTCCCGTAAGAATTTTCTTATTCCCGAAAATTTGGTTTTCAGGGCATATATTCCAAAAAAAAAACAAACTGTGAATGTGCGTTTCGTTGAAAGGAAGCAGAAATAAAAACTTTATAATTTTTGCCTAACGATGATGAACCCGCGATTCGACCGATTCAATATTCTTCAAACAAATGATCAAACCAGCAAGAGAAGCAATGCAAGTTCGAGTGATAGAATACAACAATTCTATGACACTTATTAGAGCATTTACACAACGATCAAAAAACTAAGAACCGAAGAGAGTTTTTAAAAGTTCTAATCTGAAGCAACAAATGCATTGAAGAAATTACGGCGTTAGAAACCCACCTTCTAAGGTCGCCTCATTCAAAATCGACGATACTGAGAGATTCTATTCGCGAAGAAACACTGAGAGAATGAAGCGATTCAACCGTCAGTCAAAATTCTAGATTTTACTATTCGCGCGCGTTTTATTACGGACAGAACTGGAACATAGTTGTCCGGGCCAGGTAACGGACTGGGTTATGCTTCCGAGGTGTGGAAAAGTCTGGCCAAAATAAATTGAACTGAACATAAACATGAAACACAAGAAGCTCACTCAGGGAGTTTGAATACTGGCTGAAAATTTAATATTTGTATAAGCTAGTCTTGTGTGTCATTTTTTGCCCACGATTTGCTCAATCCAAGAAATAAAAAAGTGGGAAATAAAACTTCTGAAAAAACTTGTCAAATTTTGCAGCAAAACTTGTTTTGTATTGTTCTTCTAAAATCAAACATATAAAACTATGATTGGTCCTTTCATTAAAATGACACATTTAAAAAAACTGACATTTTCACTCCCAGACGCTGGACCGGACATCCGAAACGGAAGTATGCGGATCGTCAGTTTCAACTTCGCGCGAATCAGGCAAGCTCACCAAAAAATTGAATAATTGTAGAGTAACATGTCAAAAGGATCTATCTACTTTCATCGATTTTCTTGATTGACTTTTCATTTGTTTAATAGTTCAGCTAAAGTAACTATTCCCAACGTGGTTTTTATTTAAAAAGCTAGATTAGATTCTCCGCTATCAAATGGTGTAAAGGATATATCATGAAACGTGTTTAATAAGCCGTGGCGGTTGAAAGAAACCGATCGATCAAAAAATCGATCCAAGCAGATAGATCCTTTTGATATGTTACTCTACAATTCAATCTTTTTGGCATATGAGCTCGACCGTTTTGATTGTTCGGACACGGTTCTTCTGAGATTCAATGAACTACTAAATACAAGATGCAATTGTTCTTAATAAACAAAAATTGATTGACATCGGTAAAAAAAAAAGAACTGGAGACTATTCAATAATGCTTATTGCGTAAATTTCAGATTTTTCTTCTGGTTTTTTGTACCTAGTATCAATCAAACATAGGAAAAAGTGATGTCAGTTTATTTTATGAGAAAAAAGTATGAACAGAGGTTTTGATAAAGAGATATTAAGCTTCCGATGAAGGCCATCTAAAGGCAGCACTGGGTACCAGAGGGTTAAGCTTCATTTTCATTAGGTTATTAGGTTTATTTATTTTCCACTAGGGTGGTTCCAGAAACAATTGAAATGAAATTTTATTGTTAATTAATAGGAGAAAGCAATCATAGTAAGAAACTCATGTCATTAACATCGCGTTATTCGCGCCATGTCTAGCAAAATTTTTTAAGTTACAGTTACAAAGAGTTTTGTAGAAATGTTAAGTTTCTCTTCTCCTTTATATATGATAAATCTTCATGGTTTTCATAAGTGCCACCATCCTTACGCGGTCGGTTTTCAAAATTTGATATGACCCTTTTCGCTACCACATATACATATACAACCTTCCGTTAGATAATGCTAGATTTTTCATGGATTTAATCGAAGAAAATCAATACAAAGTCCGGTGATTTTGTATTATAATATTCTTTAGATGCTATTACAAATTTATTTCCGATTCAAGTCTTTATCAAAAACGATGATCGTTTCCTAATTAATCATTCATATATGCTAGCCGTTTGGCACATCCCTGGTGTGTTACTATCTTATCTAAAGTATTAATTCTAAATAATCCAAAAGCTTCTATTTGTGTTGTAATGATGATATAAAATTTTATTAATAATTGGATCTCTATCACAGCTGCAGTGTTTTAGGCGTCTTTAAATTACTGTATAATATTTGTTCAGTTGTTCCTCTATTCCAAACGAATTCGCCGCTTCCACCTCCTGCTGTCATCGTTTCGATATCGATGAAAAAAAATGCTTCCATACTCAGAAATCTTTACTATGCTTGGTAAGCTAAGCCTTCAAATGTGTTCCGCACGGTTGTTAACTAGTGATGATCATGATCATCGTGGTCGTGGTCATGATCATGGTCATCATCAGCATCTCCCGACAACCCATGGCTGTGGCTGTGACCGTGTGTAGCTGTAATAAAACAAAGAAAAATGTATCAACTCAACATACTATTTTTCAATCAATGCATTTTTATGTATATGTGGTTTATGTTTCAGTATAGTCTAACGGATATGTATTGATCAAATTTGCTATGCTATGCTATGCTAATGGATAACCTTAAATGTATTGTGTCGTGTGAAATAAACTCAATTGAAAATGAAAATTAGATGTCACTACAGGACGGGGAACTTCGTAACCGCAAGCCGGATGATCGCGGGTACGAATTTAAATAGAACCAGTGTTGGCATAAACTCATGCAAAGTTGAACTGAGTAACTTTTTTTTCAGGTTTAATAAAACTGGCCAAAGCAATATTAGCCCTCTCAAAGAAATTGTAAATTGGCGTCATTGGCACGAGGAAGGAGATTTAAATACGACAAAGCTATTGAAAATTAAAATACGACAAAGCTATTAAATACGACAAAGATATTAAAACTGGCCAGAGAAACGTTTGTTCAGATCTCTCCAGGGGTTTGTAATTTGCTTTATTGACAAGAAGAAAAAAGGCTTGATAAAGTAGAGCAGTAAGCTTAAAACGGAAGGATAGAAACTTAAATTTCAATTAAGACATTGCCAATAATATCAAGTGCGAAGTACAGAAGACACTTGAGCAATATCATAACAGATGAACTGCTTTTGGTCGCAGTGTTGAGCTCATGCAAAGGATAGAAAATAGGACGAGATAAACCGTTACTTATATTTATACGAAACTATTGGAGGATTATATACCTTTTTAGTTTTCAAAATTTGATGATAATATTGCATTATTTGAAGCATAGCTTCATAAGAACATTTTCAAAAAATGGTTATGGAGATTCTAGTAATAGGGAGGAAATAAGAGCGATTTGAAGCGAATTCTAAATATTCGTTATTTTCGTCGTGATGATGATCGTTTTTTGATACGCGAATTTACACTTCCAAATACCAGATAGATACTAAGAAAAGAATATGAGTTTTATGATTCTAATTGACCTGTTGAGTCTCAATCACCGCAAGCATTTTCAGCAAAAAAGCGTTCCGGGGAAACGACCATAACTCCGCTAATAATTAATATTTGTTATAGACGAATACCTACTTTTTTTCGTTGTTAAAAAACTGTACTGTTAGAAAATTTTAACTTTAATGTAATAAATTCCACAAAAAACCGGCAACCATTTTAATCGACCATTTTCGATTTGGCTGAAACCTTGCATAGATGTTCCTGTAGGCAAGAGAGCACAATTTTTTTTTAATTACGACTCATATTTGAGAAGCTATGTAAAAATGCTATGTAAATAAGTAATAATGATAATGAACATTTTTTAAGGCCAAAACGGTTCACTTGATCGATATAAAGGCTCCGGAAAAAGTTTAGAATATATTTTGTCTTTCCCAAAAAACATACACTGTAAGACAAACAAAAATTAAAAAATAATATAATTCTAACTTAAGTTTCTCAAAAAACTCACTTGTTATGAATTCGATATTTTACTATGGAAACTACACACTGTAAGCTAACTACTAATAATTAACAGAGCTTGGATAGAAAAATAAAATTTGTTGAAATAAACAAAATGTGTTGTTTCAACCATTCTGGAAAGAGGAAAAACACGTTGTTAATTTTTGGAATTTTCAGAAACGGCTACGTAATAATTTATTTGCAGAAAAAAATTTCAGCCAGATAGGTCCACTAGAAGCTGTTACTATACCGATGTATAGTGCCTTTGGCAAAACTGTAAATATTAATTTCGTTCTTCCAAAAATGAATGTACACTGTAAAAAAAATAAAAAAAAAAACAAACAACTTTTTATTCTCATTACATTTATTTTTTTATTTTTTCTTTATCCAACTTCAATTACTTTTATAGGTTAGCTTACAGTGTGAAGTTTTTGTAAAACAAAATCAAATTTAATAAAATTGAGTTTTTAAGATATTCAATTTATAATTATATTATTGTGTTTTTTTTCTAAAAAAAATCTCTTTGTTTCTCCTGCATGGTGATTTAAGATTAATTTTTACTAGAATGAAAACTGTGTCGAAAATCGATAATTCCCGTACATGTGAAATGGACCGGAAGTGTTGGTAAGACGCACTGGAATGAAATACTCTGAAGGCCCAAACTCAAAAGTTACGTTTGTGTTGCGTTGACGGTAATTTGACAGGAAAAGTATGAGCTAACTGTCAAAATGCCGCAAACGCAGCCGCAACGTACCAATTGTGCTTGGGCCTTAACGAATTGTTTTTCTATGCGGGCCAAAGAGTATTCAATTTCAAGTTTTAAACAGATACCTACCTGTGCGAATATTCAAAATTATAAGCTTACAATTTTATCACACACTGAATGAATTTGTTGGGCGTAACTGTAATGTAACGTCAGATTTTGCTGGATCATAGTGGCAGCCACTCAATTGCTTTACACAATATCGGTTGACTATGGAGCCTGTGTCAAATAGAACAGCTAATCAAATCCCGGTATGCAGCAGCTACGCCTTATATACATTTATCGCTTCGGGAAACTTTACGTATCCATCGTGTAAAAAATACTTTACTATACAAAGACAGCCTTTTTCGGTTTGCTCACACATATCATCAGTTGAGTTTTAGATTGGAACAATTCATATTTTTGTGTCGTCTTAAACTGTCCGACAGATCAGACCGAAAACATCGGTTGCTTGTGTTATAAACTTTAACTATTAGTTTGTAATTTGTGGCAGTGTGTCTTTTGAAGCCTGCCTACTAGGTTAGTTCACATCAGTCTTTATTTTTCAGATATTATTTTTCAACTTTTTCCAGATCACCTGAAACGGCAGGGCGAAAAAAAAAACCACGCATCGATACGGGGAGAAAAAGGGAGGCATCTCTTTCTAACACTAGTGTATGCAGTGAGAATGAAAAAATACTTCAATTTTAAAGCAGCATAAGTATCCAGCTGAGGTTTCAAGTAATCGGCCAATCAATTTGCTTTCTTCAGTAAGTAAGCCGTTTGAAAGAATTATTCTCAACAAGATGATGTCACACATCAGTAAAAATCCAATTGCAGATGAACAATTTAATTTTCGACGTGGGCTTAGAGTTACTAATATGATACGAGCTAACAAATCAGATCGACTTAAACTGCCCTACAGTACGGTCGCATTTTACCGACAGCTCGAGGCTAAGTCTTAGACTACCGAGAGATATTGAAATTTTGTTTTTCGCTTTCAACTGTCAATCTTTTTATAAGACTACCTGTTGAAACGCAAAGTAATAAATTTGTCAGTGCGTCTTGAACTGTCCTACAGATCAGACGTTTTTTCGGTTGCTTGTGGACTGGTCTTTGACTGCCTATAGCTTCAAAGTTTGTGTTTTGTCAGTGTGTCTTTTAAAGATTACCTGAAAGTTATTTCCCATCAGTCTTTCTCAAGACTACCTACTTTTGAATTTAACATTTGTTTTAACTTTTTTCGTATCACCTGAAATGGCTGGACGGAAAAAGAAACCTCGCATCGCTGCGGGGAGGAAAAGAGAGGCATCTCTTTCTGACACATCGAGTGTCTGTAGTGACAATCCTTTTGATATTTTGTCTGAGCAAGAAGCTGGTGAAATGGAAGTTATTAATAACGGAACTATACAAAATATAAAATCTTTAAAAAAGGAGAAAGTTCCACCTATTGTGGTAACTATTTCTTCTGAATTTAATATATATATAATTTAATATATATATATATATATATATATATATATATATATATATATATATATATATATATATATATATATATATATATATATATATATATATATATATATATATATATATATATATATATATATATATATATATATATATATATATATATATATATATAGGAACTTTCAACGTTTGTTTCTGACGTTAAAGTTACCTATTAAATTGGCCGTAGAGGTGAATGCCGCTTATTAGCCGACTCAGTAAAGGGTCGTGATCGTCTTGTTCAGTATTTAACTGACAAGATGTACAAATTTTTTACATATGACACCAAGAACGCCAAGCCGTTCAAGGTTGTCTTGAAAGGTCTCACCAACGATCAAACCGTTGATGAGATCAAACTTACTTTAACAGAATTACTTGGCATAGCCCCTACCCAAGTAATTCTAATGAAACAAAAATCACGAGGCGAAAACAGTCAGAGAACTGGAATTTCCCTTGTTAATTATTTAATTCATTTTAACCGCAATGAGGTTAACAACTTAAAATTTTTTGAAAAGGCACATGCTTTGTATAATGTGCGTGTAAAGTGGGAAATTTATAGGAAGTATGGCGGAGGTGAAAAGCATATCACCCAATGCCGTACTTGCCAACGTTATGGCCATGGTTCCAAATTCTGTAACATGGACCAAAAATGTCTTAATTGTGGAGACTCTTCTCACAAAAAGGACACATGTCCTGTGAAAGAGAGTAAAAATTTTCGCTGTGCGAATTGTAACGGCAACCATATGTCAAATTTTTATCAATGCCCAGTCCGTTTAGCAATTGTTAAGGCAAGGCAAGGTAAACAAAATTCAATTTCTCAATTAAAACCAACTTCAAAACAAAATTCTCCAAGCGTACCAGTGACGCATAGTTTACCTACTCCTTTGCATACCCGTTTAACTTATGCACAGGTTACAGGTAGTTCGAACATTATACCGCCTAGTGTTGGTAGTTCGAAAATGACCGTTAATATGGGTAAGCAAAACACGCTAGAAAATAATTGTACACCTATTACTTCAGCTAATATTGCTGCCGAAAATATTTTTTCTAATGTCAACTGCCTGGGGCCTATTACGGCAGGTAAACTTTCTTTTTTGCAACAGGCAATGTTCGATCTTATGAACGCCATGTTGCAGGCAAAATCAATGTTTGAAGCCATTCAAATAGGCACAAATTTTACTATTAAAATTGTTTCTAATTTAAAATTTAGCAATGATTTTAAATAAAACAATTAAAATATTAAATTGGAATGCTCGCTCATTGAAGGCCAATGAGAATGAGCTTTTTAACTTTTTAACAGTAAATAATGTGCATATTGCAATTATTACTGAAACATTTTTGAAACCTAACATAAAATTAAAATATGATCCCAATTACGTGGTTCATAGATATGATAGGATTCAGGGTTCCGGCGGTGGAGTTGCAATTGTTATTCATCGCCGAATCAAACATCGTGCTCTTCCCCATCTTGAGACGAAAGTTATTGAAACTTTGGGAATTGAAGTTCAAACTGAACTTGGCATTTTATTTATTGCCGCAGCATATTTACCATTTCAATGCACACGCGAGCTCAAAAATTATTTTAAAGGTGATTTACAAAAACTCACCAGAAATCGTTCGAAATTTTTCATAATCGGCGATTTTAACGCTAAACATCGCTCATGGAATAATTCTCAAAGTAATTCCAATGGCAAAATTTTATTCAACGATTGTTCTTCAGGATACTATTCTATTTTGTCTCCGAATAGTCCTACATGCTTTTCTTCTGTAAGAAACCCTTCAACAATTGATTTGGTGCTTACAGATCAAAGTCATGTATGTAGTGATTTGATCACACATGCTGACTTTGATTCTGATCATCTTCCAATAACTTTTTCTTTATCACATGAATCAGTTTTAAACCCTATGAGCTCTGTTTTTAATTATAACAAGGCTAATTGGGAAAGATACAAAACTCATATTGAGAGAAATTTCAATAATGAGCTTGATTTGCAAAACGAAGTGAATATTGATTCCGCTTTGGACGCATTAAAATGTGCAATTGTTGATGCCAGGAATTATTCTGTTCCAAAGGCTCAAGTGAAATTTGATTCACCAATAATTGACGAAAATCTTCAACTTCTAATTCGTTTGAAAAATGTCCGCAGACGTCAATATCAACGTTCTCGTGACCCTGTTTTTAAAACTATTTATAAAGATTTACAGAAAGAGATTAAACATAGATTTACTCTTCTGAGAAATCAAAATTTTGAGACTAAAGTTGAAAAATTGAAACCATATTCAAAACCATTTTGGAAGCTGTCGAAGATTCTTAAGAAACCTTCAAAGCCTATTCCAGTTTTAAAAGATGGTGAACGTTTCCTTGTATCCAATGAACAAAAGGCTCAAAGACTTGCTCAGCAGTTTGAGAGTGTTCATAACTCAAATTTGAATTTTGTGAGTCCAATTGAAAATGAAGTCACACGTCAATTTGATTTAATTTCTTCCCAAAATTTTTTACCTGCAGAAATAATTGAAACTAACTTGAATGAGATTAAATCAATTATTAAAAATTTCAAAAATATGAAAGCGCCTGGTGACGATGGAATCTTTAATATACTAATCAAACATCTTCCTGAGAGCACAATGGAATTTTTAGTAAAAATTTTCAATTGCTGCTTCAAAATTGCATATTTTCCCAAATTATGGAAAAATGCAAAAATTACTCCCATTTTAAAACCGGATAAAAACCCAGCTGAAGTTTCAAGTTATCGACCAATCAGTTTGCTTTCTTCAATAAGTAAACTGTTTGAGAGAATTATTCTTAACAGAATGATGTCACACATCAACGAAAATTCAATTTTTGCAAATGAACAGTTTGGATTTCGCCATGGGCATTCCACAACTCATCAATTGCTCAGAGTTACTAATATGATACGAGCTAACAAATCTGAAGGTTATTCCACTGGAGCTGCTCTTTTAGACATAGAAAAAGCATTCGACAGTGTTTGGCATAAAGGTTTGATTGCGAAATTGCAAACTTTTAATTTTCCAATTTTCCTAATCAAAATTTTAAAAAATTATCTTACTGATCGAACTCTGCAGGTTGTCTATCAGAATTCAAAATCTGATAGATTTCCTGTCAGAGCAGGTGTGCCTCAAGGTTCAGTCTTGGGTCCAGTCCTGTACAACATATTCACTTCAGATCTTCCTGATTTGCCTCCAGGATGCACAAAGTCATTGTTCTGCGATGACACAAGCATTTCCGTAAAAGGAAAAAGTCTTCGTGTCATATGCAGTCGATTGCAGAAAAGTTTAGATATTTTTTCTTCCTACTTGCAAAAGTGGAAAATCTCTCCCAATGCTTCTAAAACTCAAATGATAATTTTTCCGCATAAGCCTAGGGCTTCTTTCCTCAAGCCAAACAATAATCACGTTGTCAAGATGAATGGGGTTATTTTAAGTTGGTCCGACAAGGTTAAGTACTTGGGACTAATTTATGATAAAAAACTTATTTTCAAAGAGCACATTGAGAGTATACAAGCCAAGTGCATCAAATATACGAGATGTTTATATCCTCTCATTAACAGGAATTCTAAACTTTGTTTAAAGAACAAACTTTTGATTTACAAACAAATTTTTAGACCAGCAATGCTTTATGCTGTACCGATCTGGTCAAGTTGCTGTTCAACAAGGAAGAAAACGCTTCAAAGGATTCAGAATAAAATTCTGAAAATGATTTTGAAGCGTCCTCCTTGGTTTGGTACACTCGAATTATATAGACTTACTGGTGTTGAACCATTAGAAGCTATGTCAAATAAAATTATTAACAATTTTCGACAAAAATCGTTGCAATCCTCAATTGCTACGATAAGCTCTCTTTATAGCCAATAAGTTAGCAATTAAGTTAGTTGTAAGTTTACTTCCCCTTTTCTGACAAGTAGGTTTAAATCCCTACGAATGATAAGTCCTAATTGCGAAAGCAAACAAATCCTAACAATTAAAATTACAAATTTCTAACAGTGTTGAGAAGTCACCATTTGTGATTGGACACACATACTCATTATTTACTAATATTTATCATAAATACTTAAGCTACTAACAAATCCCCCCTTAAAAAAAAAAAAAAAAAAAAAAAAAACGAGCTAACAAATGTGAAGGTTATTCCACTGGAGTTGCTTTTTCAGCATTCGACAGTGTTTGGCGTAAAGATTCGATTGCGAAACTGCTGACTTTTAATTTTCCAATTTTTATAATCAAAATGTTAAAAACTATCTTACTAATCGAACTCTGCAGATTGCCTAACAGAATTCAAAATCTGATAGATTTCCTGTCAGAGCAAGTGTGTCTCAAGGTCCGGTTTTGTACAACATATTTCTCCAGATCTCCCTGATTTACCCCCAGAATGCACAAATTAACTGTTCTGCGATGACAAAAGCAATTTTGTAAGAGGAAAAAGTCTTCGTGTCATTTGCAGACGTTTGCAGAAAAGTTTAGATATTTTCTCTTCCTATTTGTAAAGATATAAAATTTCCCGCAATGCTTCTAAAACTCAATTGATAATTTTTCCTCATAAGCTTCGAGCTTCTTTTTTTAAACTAAACAATAATCAACATAGTTTAATATACAAGCTTGATCACCTTATCAAGATGAATGGGGTTATGTTAAATTGGTCTGACAAGGTTAAGTACTTCATGAACTAATTCCATTTTTTGTCCTATGACTTACATTTTAAGTTATAAAGTAGGTAAAGTATGTGTTTTTTCGAGGATGCGAACAACGAACACGGGTTGAGGATGTGATTTTCCTTCGTCCAGATTTTCTAAGTCTATATCACATCCTCAGCCCGTGTTCAAAAAACTATCGAGTTGCGCCAGTCTTGAATTGTTACAAAACTATCGATTTTGAGTTGCACCAGTCTTGAATTCGTTTAACGATATGCGATAAATGTCACTAGCATGTTTATCCATCGGGATTCAAGCTCAAAGGAAATTAATTTATTGTTGTTTCCCTGTTTTCGAATCGGTGTACGCACAAATGTACAACAACAACAGTATCGCAC
Organism: Wyeomyia smithii; assembly: GCF_029784165.1. Classification (NCBI taxonomy): domain Eukaryota; kingdom Metazoa; phylum Arthropoda; class Insecta; order Diptera; family Culicidae; genus Wyeomyia; species Wyeomyia smithii. The sequence goes on from NC_073694.1 coordinate 79,751,447, forward strand.
ACTAACCTATTGGGCTAATGGCGGCTCCGATCAACTAAACTAGTTGAGAGAGTTCGGTTATGATATTGTTTTTGGCACATTTTGCATGTTGTACGATAAGTACATTGATACTCATAGATGAACAAAAAAAAAGTACATTGATACACCATGCTCCAGTGCTTAGTCGAGAAAATTTCTATCTTGAGAAGATCCTCGAATCGAACCCGATATCAAATATAGCCATTGCATATAATTTATTTTCTCAAAAAACTTTCAATTATTCATTTCATTGGTTTCTCGTTTTCGGATCACATGCTATCATGTTACATACAATAAAAGTTTATGTGCATATGTAACAAAATAAAAAAAAAATAAGAAAATGGACATGTGAAAAAATTGCTATTTGATCATTGATTCCACACAGTTTGAACAGATATGTCGCTATTTGAGTTTTGTTCACCGCACACCATACCGGTGGTGGCTGTTGACGTCTGGGATTCGTATGTACAAAACAAATCTTTGTTTTGGTGATTTAAGCATTCACTCTAATTTCTCTAACATGTAAATTAATCAAACTAACACATGTCCACTACAACCATTTCATTCGAAGTTCTTATTCCAATTGTTTGGTTTGAGGAATTCAATTTGCACATAGCAATCGTTATATTTAGATTGTTCTAATCGATCTGTTTTCGAGGAATTGATAAACCAAAACATTTGATTCCGCTAGTTTTGACAAGATATTTGAAAGTATCATAATATAACCAAGGATAACTAGGGATAATGGTTAACAAAACGAGTGACGGATGTTTCTCGTATATTGTAAGGGGCCGATATCGTGCTATCTCTATTTTGCGGGAGTAATGAAGCTATCTGACTAGAGTGGTAATTATATAGAATTTTTGCTGGGTTTCAGTCAGTGAGCCCGTAAATCTCTGGATCCGCAACGATATAGGGGCTAGAAAGGGAGCAAAATTATTTACTGGTGATTCCAGATATTTAGTTTAATGTACGTTGTCAGGTTTAAGAGCCATTTCGCGAGGGACGTTGTTTTGATGTTCTCCGATTGGGCTGAAATTTTCAGCGTTTGTTTGTCTATTCAAGATAGGAAGTTTTGCAAAATTTCAATTTTTTTTATTGAGGTTAAGTGGGGCAAAACGGCCCTTGAAAATGATATGTCCAAATACTAAAAAGTGCAATAACTCCTACTAGAATTGATGGATTTTCCTAAAAATTGTGGTATTATTCTTATATTAGCTCTAAAAATTTTCGTTTTGAAATAATGCTCCTTTGATTTTTTACGCGAGTGCCCAGTGCCGCCTTTACGCGGTCTTGATATTTTTTCAAATTAGCAACTATTTTTCAAAATAGAAGTTTTCTTGTTATCAGACATGTGTTACGGATCACAAAACAAAGCGGCTAGAATTTTTTCAAGCGAAAAAAAATTGGGCATAAGAGGGTTATAGATTTTATTCAAAATGTAGATTATTATTGTATCTTACCAGAATTACCAACTTTACCAGAAGGTACTCAATTTGGGGTGAAAGTTCCTTGAAGATTTTTTTTCGAATAAAGCCGTCAAAATCATCAAAACTGCAAGAACTTGGGTTAGCCTTGATAGATTTACTGAAAATTTGGATTATTACTCTAAGTTAATACGAACTTAAGAACAAGATGACAAAAGTGACAAATAGATTTACATAACAAACAAAAAAATTATATTAGTAGGATGACCCTGAAAATTGACAATTTTTAAAAGAAAAATGCGTTTTTTCTCGTCAATTTACCTCTTTGCAGTATATTGTGACCATGCGTTTTGAAGTACTCTCAGTGTAGAATAATACCACAATTTTTTTAGGAAAATCCATCAAGCCTAGCAGGAGTTATTGCACTTTTCAGAAATTGGACGTTTTTGGAAATATCATTTTCAAGGGCCGTTTTACCCCACTTAACCTCAATAAAAAAAATTGAAATTTTGCAAAACTTCCTATCTTGAATAGACAAACAAACGCTGAAAATTTCAGCCCAATCGGAGAACATCAAAACAACATGCTGTTGCGCCTCTGGCGAACTGGCTCTTACGCTTACGATCTTTTGACATGAGTGTCGAAAACGGTTAAAAAAGCTCCGAGATCTTTCACGGCATTTACGGTACAGTGTTAGCACAGGTACGGATTTTTCCATATGTCCCCATTCCAGGTTCCTCCGAAGCATTTAGATTGTTTCGGTAGTGTCCAATGCAGTCTGTATTCAGAAATATGTCTTTTGGAAGATTCCTGATGAAAAATCCTGAAAATAGAAGTGTCGCACGCTATATTTTTATGCAAAAATGTAAATGTTCCCTACTACAGGTTCCTCTGGGGACTTCCGGATGAAAAATAGCCATTTCTCGATGAGTTCTTGACCGATTCCGGATCTTGATGAACCATTCGATTCAGAAATGAGTCTGTCATTCATGCCAATGATGCAAATAAACATTTTTGTCAGGTAACCCATTACCAAATCCATCCAAAAATTAGCAGGTTTGACATGCTTACCGGAACTCAAGAATATTTCCTACATCCGGTGACCTAGGCTACATTTGTGTTCAGAAAATGGAACTTCAAAAGTTTTCCAGTTTAATGGTGTTTGAATTATTTAAATCGAATAATATTTGGCAAAGCTACAGCATTTCAAATTTCATCAAAATTTTCTCTATCGTACTTATTTTGACTATCTTCTGTATGTTCCTTATCCCTTAAATGTGCAATTTTGTTTTAAAATAACATCAACATCTCAAAATTTAGCTTGAGCCTGAATTATCTATGGCACCCAAAAACCGTTGTTATTTTCGTGAACCGCGGTGCATATCAACGGCTTGCGCACCACTCTCACATCCCTAAAAACACCGTCAACGATACCAGACTTCTGAAAACAGTTACCAATACTAGAGCAAATCATCCCGCTGATACTGACGCTGTTATATTCCTTAACCCTTAAATACGCACGACGTTGAAAAATCATCTAAAAACATAAAATCTTCTTTAACAGGTTTACTGCTCTAAAACTAACCAATAAGCATAACAAATTCAATGATTTACTTTTTAATGTGCAAATATTACCATGTTGTTGTCAAACAACACTGTGACTTTATCGCAGAATAAAGTCTAAACAATTACTTTTGCTAACAGTAACTTCAAAATTGACTTTTTGTTAGTATAATTTCTAATAACTAATCCAGACATTTTCACTAACCACTAACCTCATTTTAAAAATTTATTTTCACAGACAGTCAACACCAGTCTCGCCATGTTTTTTTCTTCGTTTTCAAGATTTTGACAGCAAAACCAAGAACAAAACATTTAAATACAGCAGGGTAGAGCGGGGCTAGTTGGTCATTTTTGGTCAAAATGTTCTGTAACTTTTCGTAGGAATTATTATGGCAAAAACTCATTCCATGGCAATGATGTGTTAAGTCTATAGCATCTAGAAAAAATATAAACTGTACAGAATAGTTTATGATTTTGCGGATATTCTATGTTTTTTGAGCAGATGTCAAATTGGCCAACTAGCCCCTCAGGTGGGGTAAGTTGGTCAGGGTGTGGGGTAAATTGAACATTTATATTTCGAAAGAACAATTCAGTTTTCCTTTCTCACTCCATTTGCGGCAGCCTGTAGCATCTCAGCGGAGGTCAAACCGCATCCGGTTTTTTTGTTTATACGCTTGCTTTCCGAAATCCCAAACCATGAGAAAAGTAACTCATAATTGCATGAAAGAAATCGTGTTGCTTTTTCATATCTAACGAAAAGTATATGTTGAAATCTCTGTAATAGTTTGGTTGGGAACTAAATCAAAGACAATACGTATTAAATTTAGAACCGAAGCCAAATTCTAGATTCCCATCTGCAATAACAAGCACAAAACTATAGCTACATTAATTTTGTTGTTGTTGGAGCTTGCTTTCGCCGAAATTTTCATCAGGTAGAAGACATTTGTCGATGCATTAGAGTACGTTATAGTTATTTTAGATCAATGACTCAGCATTTATAGTGTGCAATAAAATATTCATCCAAATGACAATGAAATGGAGATAACTTTTACCAAATAGTTTTATCGTTTCAAATAAATGGTTTTGCTGAACAGAGCACATGCTATTTTCGCTTGTATTAAGTTTGCATCACGAAATGCACTGTTCTTGAAATTGCATTTACTTGGTTAGGCCGTTACAAATTTTATTTTCATTTAATGTCACCCCCCCCCCCCCCCTCAAAAATTTTGAATATTGGAAGGGGAAGAAAAAAAAGCTCATACCGTTTTATTAATTTTATTTGTTTTTTTGTTTTCCGACAGCATTAATGCTTAATTTAGCAATGAACAAGTCCAGTGATAGAGAGAGTGTCGTCAAAAGGCAAGCGAAATAGATAATAATAATATTAAAGTGTTATTTTTCAACATTTATTTGAGTGCAAGTTACAAACGTCATAACTTGCATACAAACTTTTATCAAAGATATTTCTTTTTTTTTCGTCTCGGTGTTATTTATTTTTTGCCACCCCCTTTGCTAAGTTTGATAATCTTGGACATAAAAAGAATTAGAAATTTGTATCAGCCTTACTTGAATTCATTTATGATGTGCATATGACCAACCAGCCCCGCTAGTATGTGACCAACTAGCCCCTCATGTATTAAATATAAAAATTACTTGAAATATATGAAAATAAAATTTTAACGAAAGTTTGCTTCACATAACTTAAAACTAACAAACAGGACTTTCATTATGCGTTGAGCCAGGTTTATTTAATTTTGGCTAGCTTTGTTTAGAGCCTTTAGAGACTTTAGACAAAAAGTTTCAACTTGAAAACCGAGTAGAATTGATGGCCAATTTGGCACCAACCTGTATTTATTAAAATGTTTTAATGTAATTAAAACTGTACTTTATTTCGTTATTTAGTTTCTCTAGTTACCTACTACGTATCACCCAAATAACACGATTTTTTTGATACGTAGATTCGAAGATATTCTCATTGACCAACTTACCCCGTAACCAACTAGCCCCGCTCTACCCTACTTCCAGCTGTTATGTTTTCTTCGTTAGAGTCTAGAGAGCTGTTCTACTGAATTATTTTTATAAAAATACTAAAATACGTACATTTTAATAACAAAATGATAATTCTATTATTTGAATCTATGTTTTCTATTTGCATCCTGCCAATTTGGCAACACTACAATGTCAGAAAATGTAAAAGTTTTCGTTGCATATGGTCTAATTTTTATCTCAGCTGAATTAGGTGTTTTTAGCTCTTGAGTTGTTGTTTTCCACCAGCGAAAAGTATTATTGCATCGTATACATATCGAGCAACATTTTTCTGATGAAATATCGGTAAGTTTCAATGAGAATTACCGTTATGTAACCAGAAGCATTCTTTTGTTACGTTCGGGACATAACGCTTCCCGTAATTTGAGACAAAAAGGATTGTTTGTAAACAAATATTTTGCTTACATTCCGTCTCGTTTCCAGCATTGTCCGGAGGTCCAATCGGCGGTCATGGACCGTTGAACAGCTGCTATTGGTGCTAGAGGCAATCAAAAGCAGTATTTCCAAAAACCATGCCGCTCGAGTGTATAGAATTCCGAAGAAAACCATTTTGCCACTATTTATTAGATGACAAAATGAGCCGTACTACCCTAGTATTGTAGTGCATTCTGCCCCGTGGACGGGGTTCATTTTACCTCATTTGCATGCTTCTTGCCCCTTTGTTGCGGTGCATTTTATCCCAGGAAGGGTGCATTTTGCCTCGATTGACATTTATAAATTATTACACTCACTTAAAAACTTTAAAAAATGTGTGTTATGCATTCTCTATAATGTTTGAGCATTAGATGCGAGTTTGAATGAATAAAAAGGGTTTTTTTTATTTTGATCAGTATATAACATTGGTTTTATCTCTCAGCTTCAACAAGAATATACTCTGCTTTCGTTAACTGATGCCTTTTACCCCAGAAACCCCTAAATCTAAAGTTGCGCTAATTTTCACACAATATTGATGTGGTTTCGCACATTTTATTCAAATCGAAGCCACTCGATCATTTGGCATCCCAAGCAGCCCACATTGTTGCAATGAAGCAAATGCAACTTTCAATGCAGCACTCGAAGATTGTTACTTTTATTCAACTTGTGAGTATTAAGGGGGGACCCTACTCTGGAAGGTCGAAAAACAAAGAATTTTCGTAATTTTTTTCGTATTTTTAGAGTAGAGTGATATATTCGGGTATTGTGGCTATTGATCAAGGTATATTTAGAGATATATTTTGCATGTTTTGGATACAAATATAGTGAGTGTTGCGCTGTTGGCAGTGTTTCTCTCAAAACAATGTTTTTCAACTGGTGGTACGTTTTTCCCAGCACCTACTGAACCGATTTAGCTGAAATTTATTTTTAGGTTTTAAAAATGGATTATCTAACTTGTTAAATGGCCGTTTTTGAAAATTCAAAAAATTGTGAAAATGGCGGCCATTTTAGTGAAAACATTTTTTCATAAAAAACGTTCAAAAATTCAGATATCGAAAAACGGCTATTTACCAAGTTTGATAATCCATTTTTACACCCTAAAAATAAAATTCAGCCAAAACGGTTCAGTAGATGCTGAGAAAAACGTACCACCAGTTGAAAAAACATGGTTTTGTGAAAAACGCTGTCTACAGCGTAATGTTCACTTAACTATAGCCCATGACATGCAAAACACATTTTCAAACATATCTCAATCAGTAGCTTAAATACCCGAAAACTTCACCTTCCTCTTAAGATCCGAAATAAAGATCACGAAAATTCATTATTTTTCCAGAGTAGGGTCCCCCCTTAACTGAAAAAGCGCAAGGGGTGGATCTTATATGCAACTAACAGTGCTATGTGTAAAATCGTCATCAGCATCAACAACCGCTGCAGCATACCAAAGAGAGAAGCAAAATTTAATTTTGTTTACCTTAAAGCGAATTTCTTTATTCCACGGGGTTAATGCAAACTTTAGGAAAAAATAACGATTTCGATCTACGATCTGAAGCCTTGCGTTGGTGTGCGTGAGACCATGTGCGATGCAAATATAATGCTGTTGAAATACTTTTTCCGTATATCCGTATATTTTTCAACTACGTCGATGACAAAATTCGCCACCCGACTCCTGTTTGTTCTCGATAGCTTTCTGAGAATTGTGATTAAAGCACTTTCGGACTCGAAATCGGAATCCAAATCAAAATCCGATTCCATTAATTCCATAACAAACACATTTGCTGCAGCAATTATTTCTCGTTTGCGTTTCATGATTTCACTGCACAGAGCGACGAATCACATTTTTCTTTTGTTTTCAGCATCACCCGCGTGTTTTGACTGTTTTGAAAGATACGATGTAATAGTATTGGTGAACCCACTCGCGAAACTGACAAAAGTTACAGTGCGAACCTGTCTGTTTTGCTGGTGCTTCCAGGTCAATTCTGGGTCAAATTCAAGCGAATAAAGAAGAGTTTTTGAGTTTTTGACCACGGGAATGGCATCGCTGTCAGCTACCATACATTTGACGCGTTACCAACATCACTGGCACTGGCACCGGAAAAATGGACAGTTTACCCTTATCTTATGTTGATGTTGATTTGGGCACACCGGCTAAACGTTGACTGCAATTATTAATAGCATATCAGACAGTTTTGAGCAATTTCTTAAGGTTTTCACATGGTATGTGATATTCTAAGTGATATTTAGTACATTAATTGTGTCCCAAAGCAAAGTGAAGCAAACTGTGACAGCAGAAAAAGTAGTTTTGGGACAAACGGTACAGAAATAGATGTTCGTAACGCTTGAAAGCTACCATACCATTCCCATGGTTTTGACCTAAGGGAAGACAACTCGGTATAGATTTGCATCCACTTTAGGAACCACTCGCTGATTGGTTGAAAACCCCGAGTGCGTTAAAATTTATTATCAGGCTTGCTGGCAGTGTTGCTGAACAACATTGTTCGTTGTTTTGATTTATGTTTTTTTAATGATGTCACCTGTTATAATCTACACACTTAATTTATCTCGGCAAACTTCCCAACAGCTGGTGGAGCTCGACGAAATTTTTAACAATAGGTCAGCAATACATTTCGACGAACATTCAGCAACTATATCGATCTACCGTAAACCAGCAGGTAATAAATTTAGTTTGCCGAAGTTCTTGAAAATTCTGCCGAAAACTCGTAGAACGCTTCGCTGAATTTATCAGCTGTTGAGTTCTCGGCAATAAAATCTAAGTGTGTAAAATAATTTCAAGTAAACATTAAAAAAAAAGTACAAATATGGGCATAGTAAGAGATCCGACTTGGATCATCACTAATATCAATTACTTAAAGATCCAAAAGTGCGCAAGGAGTGATTACGGTTTTGCGTGAAGCATAAGAACAGCATACCACTGCTCAATGTCGGGAGTAAATAGTGTTGTATGAGCTTATTTCTACTTTTGAATCCGTTCAGGATTAAGTTTGGAACATACCTGTTGAGGCATATTGCTTCTGAGGAAACAATTCAGATGAGTCAATGGATGAATCATAATCATTGATGGATGACACGTTCGATTTTAAGTATATTAAAGATGCAGGTTCTCCGGTGACCCTCAGACGGTAAAACTATCGCCTGCAGGAGGAATTGTGCATAATGGTGATAATAAGCATTAAAACATTCAAGTATTTTCCGAGTGAATGGCAACACTTACAAAAAATACAACAGGGATCATCGAGGTGGATGAGGAAGAAGAGTAAGAAGCCAGATGTCACCCCTTAGGTTTTGACAGCAGTTCGGGCGACTGCAGGTCAAAACGGGGTGAAATAAAGAAATTCGCTATTGCTCTCATTGCTCTTCGGTGGTTGTGCCGCGAAGTTTCATATAACCACATACATTATGAAGAAACTGAATCATTCAAATATTTTTTAAGCTTTCCCCTACTTACACATCTGATTGTGCTACATATAATTTTACTTGTGATTAAAAATGTTTTTATTTTCAAAAAATGTTTTTACTTTGTACTTATTCACTCGCCTCCTATAAAGTGTTATTAAATAAATTTTATGATTCAAACACGCTTTAAAGCATTAAAACAACAAATATTGACTACACAGTACCAAAAAATGAAATTTACAACTAATACAAATGAAAGCACATAACGGTTTCTAGCACATAAAGTGAAAAACATATACAATTTCACACCGTTAATAATGCAAAATACAGAGTCGTTTTAAGCCATGTAAATTTGTACGTTAATTGATATAAACTTAAAGCTTCGAATATAAATATGCATGCAAATTCACAATATATTCATTTACATTGCATGTGAATATAATGCCAGACGGAATATTACATGGTTTCCAATGCTCCATTTATGTGCATTTAAAGTAATGTAAATTTTTTTTACTGTGTAGTATCATTTCAAAATTTGTTGCAGGTACGGATTGGAATGGCAACGATCTATTACCGGGAGATTTGATTGACAGCTTTTCATCTTTCTTGTGCTCTTCCAAACACTTTACTGTTATTGAAAAGTTTGGATTTTCGTCAACAAATGATGGGAATAGTAATATTGACCTTAGGGGCGACAAACGGTTTCTTACTCTTCTTCATCACTCATCTCGATGATCCCTCCTATATTTAACTTTTCGAAAGTGATCGCAAGTGATGCTTAAATCAAAGCAGTAAGCCTGATGATAATCTTAACGCACTCGGGGTTTTTAATTGTATCCAATCAGTGAGTGGTTCCAAATCGTGTAGTAAGCATATCATTACTTAAATTCAAAACTGACACAACTCAAAAACGATAGTTTAAAAAAAATGTGAAAACTTAAAGATTTTCAATTTGCATTGAACCTGTTCTGGTCTATTATGTCATATATGAGTAAGTTATACGAGTTGTAAACTCGATTTGATCTATGAAGGTACATTTACTTATAACTCTAGATTTTTTTGTGAATTTTGAAACGGATCTTTATGGGATGAAATTTCCTACTATTTAGCATCGTTCATCATTAAGGTGAATCGGGACGTGGTCGCGATCAACTCGAATTTTGCAATCTAATTTTTTCTTGATTTATGAAGACTATGTACATGAAACTTTGATCAATTGTTTTCACAACTGTTGCATGCCTGAAGTAGCAATTTGAGTGCTGTTTATTTAGTGAAAGCCGAAGTTTTTACGATCAAAATACAGAAGTAAAAAGAACTCTAACCTCAAAATTGTATAGGAAAAGGCCACAATCCCGTTTCACCTTAAAACCTCAAAATTGCAAAAATTTTAGTTGTGTCAGTATTGAATTCGAGTCACGATATGTTCTTATGCGTATTTAATTTCTCGTGGGTATTTTTGTAACTTCGGTGCTTCTCCCCACGGTATACCATCCATACAAAAGGGCGTCATTAAGCAATGCATCGTCACTATCGGAACCAAGCTAGCCGTCTACTCGACTGTTTCGTCATGCAATGCCGTCATCACAACATTCGAATGATTAACGCGTTCCACTAGAACAGTTACTATCTAATTCCTGCTCCGTTACGTACTGTAGATTGAGGAGAAATTGGAAAAAATCGTATAAAATGTACTGATCAAAAGATACTGATCTTGCAACACTAGATAATGTTTACGTTTCCTCAAATATAAACACAAATTTTCTCAAAATGAGTCGGTTAGACATGGACCAAACGAGAGTAAAATCAGTAAATTTCGTCTCTTGAGCCGAAATAATAAATTTTAATCGAAAATATTGCTATTCTCGTTCCCAAACTGGTTGCGATTGATATTTTCGAAAATCAACACACATGCCGAATAATAACATAATCTTAATAGAATATTATCCCAATCTATATGATTAGTGGGGATCGGAGGATAGTAGCGCTAACCGCAAAATTGTCCGGTACACTAACGTTGGCTGCGAAGTCTGTGTAAGTAATAAACAGAATAGCGGAACCAAGGCTTCGCTTCACATCACTATTTCCAAATAATAAAAACGAAACAAGCCAATTAAAAAAGGGCTCAATGTCACCCCATTCTATTGTATATGAAATGTACATATTCCATCGTATACATTTGAAGTACTGCACTTGGTTAGCGGTGATAACGCATGCAAAAATTTGCGATGCTCTATCCTATCGAATGCAATAAATGATGCAACATAGACCCATTATTGAACTTTTTTATATCAAACTATCAAAACCAATGATGGGGAAACTATCTGTATGTAAAAATATCATTAACTATCAGTTATTGTCTCACTATATTTTTTTGCATTTCTTGTAGAAGACATGCATGCACTCTTATTTCGACAATTTCCATACATTACATATCGTTTTTCATTACTTGAAAAAAAATTGTAGGAAAATGAATTTGAAGACAAAAAAATAACAGGAGGGTTGTGTACAAAGCCACGTCCGCAAGTTGAAGTAGAACACTTTTACAAGAAAGATAACCCGGCTGCTTGCGTTTCAGTCATTTTTCTAGTAAATAAACGTTGAATAATCAGATCAATCAGATGTTCATTTTAGTATCGGATAAGATGTCGATCACATCTTTGCGTTATCACTGACAGGGCGAATAAAGTATTCCTTTTGATAAAGTAAACAATGATATGCTGATATAACACTCAAAACTAGACAGCTCATGTGTTGTCAAAATGAGTCAACTTTTCTTTAAATGCATTTACTAGTGCCCACTATCGCACAGAGACTGCATTTCACTGAAGTGCCTCACTGCATCATCCGCTATCGATGCTGAGATCCGCTGCAACTAGTTCGCTATTCATAGCCATGCCACAGTTGTGGCCGCTATACGCTGCCATTGGAATCCGCTGCAACTAGTGAGCTATCCATTGCTACGTCACAGCTGTGACCGCTTTCCGCCATCGCTGATATCCACTGCACTGCTAGTGCTGCTGCTAAGGGAGGACGACTGCTGTTGTCGCTGTCTAGAACTATTATAAGCGGCTTCGGCTGAAACAGGCTCTTGCATAGGCCAAATAACATGTTTTAAATTGCAAGGTATATGATTCTGTCGACCGTGCTTGGGAAGCAATCATAAAACGACCAATCAGAGGTCGAATTTTTCGTTTTGACAAGGCTTGACTATTCTCAATAGTACAATAGTGTGAATAATAAAATTACATTTATCTTCTTTTGGAAAGAATCTTAGAAGATTTTCTAATCTATTGCTGCAAGAACGAAAGAAATCCATCGAATACTAACCGATTTATTAGCATTTGAAATTGGACATATTTTTCACTTTTTTCGGTTTTAGATTTTCATTTCACATCCCTATTTAGCCGAACTTCCTGAGAGAAGTATTCTACTTCAAAATCTGGCATAGAGTTACTCAACATTGACTAACATTACTTGCATTGACATTAAGTTAACAAGAAAATTGGGTGTGATTCGCAATTAAATTGATGATAACCATATGTAACGAACAGCTTGTGAAATGTGGGTCCTTTTTATGAATTACACAAAAAGCATAGAGAAACATAACTCGGGGTTCAACATAACTTTGTTTTGAGGATGATTTGAGTTCGTTTGGATGGGTATGTAATTCTGTGTCTGTGTTGACTGGTTCTACAATATGGTAACGTCATCAAGTTCGCTTCCTAATTCCGTGTTAAATCCTTTTTTGGCTTCCCTATGCAGAAATGTGCGAATACGGAATAGCAAAAGCCTTTCTAATTTCGCACCTGCTCCGCATAGAGAAAATGTTCCGTCAATCGTAAAACTCAAGAATGAATACAAACGAGCATTTATATCGCCATTACCTGTATACGGAACTTGATATTCGACATACGGCCGAGAGTCTGGAAAGAACGGCCCAAGGCCAAATCGTCTTATTTTGAAACTTACCGCAATAACGGGGTTATGCTTTCAATGGTATAGAAAAAGCCAGTTAAAAGAATGAAACTGAATGAAATTGAATCACACCATAAACAATAAAAAAAATATAAGGAGAATATTTTCTCACAAGTCGTTAATAAGACAACTCAGTTAGTTCCAATATTTTTCACATACAGTTTTTCGATAAAATGCGAAAAACTTTTGTTTTGTGTTCGCTATTTTGACTGGCATTTGTCGAAAATCTCGAAATTTTTAGTAATTTCCTTCTAATGTTCGTTCAGAGGTCAACTGTAGATTTTAGTATATCGTGATTCCGGCTTAGCAGTCTGAAAAACTTATTTAGAACGACTCTATTTTGATTTATTCCGGCGTTTCGACGCTTGGTTTGCGTCTTTTTAAGGGAAACTGATTTGGGGGATTTTATTTAGGAAATTATTAACATTAAACATTACTTGAATACACACTTGCAATAATTTTGGTCGAACTAACTCAAGTGGTTTGTTCCCTAAACAAATGGTGAACATTCAGTATCTAATCCGTATTATAGTTTTTCTGGTTCTACTGAGTAGAGATGGTCGGGTTTGGCTTTTTTCAAACCCGTACCCGAATTTTTTTTGGGGTCGATTTTTTAAACTGATTCGAGGCTGCCTTGATTTTCGAATGGTGTTGAAATGTTAGGGATTTTTACAGTTGCATGATATTAGACATCATCTTCTAAACATATAAAAATGCAGCTCTGTCTGTCTGTCTGTCTGTTCCATGTATGCTTGGAAACTACTGAACCGATTGGCATGAAATTTTATATATAGGGGTTTTAGGGGCCGAGAAAGGTGACTAAGATAGTTCAAGACCCCTCCCTCTTCTGGAAGGGAGGGGTCCCATACAAATGAAACACAAATTCATGCACATCTCGAAAACTAACCAAGCAAATGGAACCAAATTTGGCAGGTGGATGTTTTCAGGGGTAACAAAAATATCCATAATAGTATGACACCCCTCCCTCTTTTAAAAGCGAGGGGTCCCATACAAAAGAAACACAAATTTCGCACAGCTCGAGAACCAATCCACCAAATAGAACCAAATTTGGCATGTAAATGTTTTTAGAGGTATTAAATATGTCTATAATGGTTCGACACCCCTCCCTCTTGTGTGAGGGAGGGGTTCCAAACAAGTGAAACACAAATTTCTGCACATCTAGAGAACTTACCAAATAAATGGCACCAATTTCGGCAGGTGAATATTTTTAGGGGTAACAAAGATGTCTATAATATTTCGACACCCCTCCTTCTTCTAAAAGGAGGGGTTCTACACAAATTTCTGCACATCTCGAGAAATAATCAAGCAAATGGAACCAAATTTGATATGTTGAGGTTTTTGAGAGCAAAAAAATTTGCTACTCCAGACGCCATTGTTAAATTTAATATGGAATCTTCCGGTTTCTATCCGGAAAACGTCTCCGAATATCATTTTAAAATCCAAGATGGCGACTTCCGCTTTCTGAAAAACAGCGGGATATGACCAAATACCATCCAATATAGGTATTTCCGAAATCGTGATGATGCACTGAAACCACAAATCGACCTCCGACAATGGCGACTTCCGGTGACTGGAAAACTGCCGGAAATGACCCAAAAACCAAATATGGGTGTTTCTTTAACTAGAATGATGCTCAGAGGCCAGAAATTGTCTCCAAATGCCATTTTGAAATCCAAAATGGCGACTTCCTGGTGTTGGAAAACAGCGGCAAATGACCAAATATCACCCAATATGGGTGTTTCTTTAACCAGAATGACGCTCAGAGGCCAGAAATTGTCTCCAAATGCCATTTTGAAATCCAATATGGCGACTTCCGGTTCCTAAACAACAGTGGCAAATGACCAAATAACACTCAATATGGGTATTTCCGGGATTGTTATGATGCAATGAAGCCACAAATCGACCTCAGACAACATTATGAATTGTAAGATTACGACTTCCGGTGAATGGGAAACTGCCGAAAATGACCAAATACCACCCAATATGGGTGTTTCTTCAACCAGAATGACGCTCAGAGGCCATAAATTGTCTCTAAATACCATTTTGAAATCTAAGATGGCGACTTCCGGTTTCTGAAAAACAGCCAAAAATGGCCGATTTCCATTCAATATGAGATGCTTCGATACCAGAATGATACACAGGAGCTAGAATCGACCACAGACACCATTTTGAATTCTAAGATGCTGACTTCCGGTTTCTGAAAAATAGCCTAAATTGACCAAATACTACCCAATATGAGTGTTTCTTTAACCAGCATGATGTATGGAGCTAAAAATTTACTTCAGACACCATTTTGAATTGTAAGATGGCAACTTCTGGGAAACAGCCGAATACTTCTACATATGAATATTTCCGTAATCGAAATAATGTATAGAAGCCAAGCATTGACCCTGGACACCATCTTGAATTCGAAGATGACCACTTTCAGTTTCTGGAAAACAACGAAAATAACTGAATACCACCTAATATGAGTATTTCCGGAATAGAGGTGATGTACTAAAGGCAAAAGTCGAGAATGTTGTCATTCCGATAAAACCAATAATTCCAAACGATATAAACAAATCGCAAGAAATCAATGAATTTGGAATGTTGAAAATTATTAAATTAAACACAAAAATAGGCGGGACGAAGTTTGCCGGGTCAGATAGTTATCTTATAAATATGCTTATTTGACATAGTCGGGTTACAGGTTTTAAAGCACAAACACGACATTTTCAAACCCGAACCCGACACTAATCCGAAATTTTTTTTTCCACTAAACCCGAACCCGACACTTTCAAAAAATTTGAAACCCGAACCCGACGGGTCTTAGTTTGCGTAATATACCGGCATAAGTTGTATTGAGGTTGTCTACGTCAACCCATAAGATTATTTAGTCCCTAGATAAGTAATGTCGCTGGCGTCGCTGGATTTTTATAGGTTATGTATAGAGTTGATCCGCTGAGAAACGTAACGTCACACGTCGTTACACTGAACGAAATCATGGAGCCTTTATTAAACGATTTTTTATTCAGAAGTATTAGACGGGTGAAATTTAGGAAATCATTTGAAATACTCGATGCACTAATAATTTACGTCAAATGATATGATTTGCTATGAACACTGGTAAAAAAATACTATCAATGAATGATTTCGCGTTTATTTTTATTTAAGTGATATTTGTCCATAGTTGACGGCATGAATTCAAGCGCATATGTGAAATAGAATCATCCAGGGAAGCCCCATTCGGATCTTTTGCGCAACATGATTTACCTCGAACACAATGGGTACACTAGCGACATTACTTATCTAGGGACTAAATGATCTTATGTCAACCCTTCTGTGTACTGTGTTGGGGGTACAAGATGTATCTCTAATAATTTTTGGAGGTTTCGAGATTTTTGGAGTGTGTGACTCTGTCTACTATGCGTGTCTTGTCGAAATTAAATCTGTGTTGAGTGTTGTTACAATGTTCGATCAGTGCCGTCTTTCCGCTCAGTTCTCTTAACTTGTGATTGTGTGTGTCTGTGTTAGTGTTGGCTTCCAATATTTTGGTCAGCTTGTTTACATGGGATGTGTGTCCAGATAGTCTAGTTTTCAATTTGTTGGTAGTCATTCCAATGTAACTGTTTTCATATTCATAGCAAATGATTTGATAAATAATGTCACAGCTGTCCAATTTGTTTGTGGGGTCTTTAGCATAGCTATGAAACTTACTTACATTAGAATTAAGTCTAGCGGCAATGGTCAAGTTTGGAAATTCGTGTCTAGTCTTGGTGAGATTAGGAATATGCAGTAGTGCTCGATAAATGGTTTCGTTCGGGTGGTGATCCGGTGTTGCTGCTGTTGGTTCGCTATTAGTTTGAAGCTGAGGTGTTGTGATGCTATTAATTTATCAGCGGTGATTGGGCCATGAAGTGTTTTTTATCGTATTGGTTGATAAGCCTAGACACTAAGGTGCTCGGGTAGCAGTTGGGTTTAGGTTGTTGGCGAATGATGCTGTTGGTGTCGATATTGTCGTGTGTGGTTAACGAGTTCACTCGATGAATGAAATTGTTGGAAACGTTAATTTTGTGCTTATATTAATAGAAAGAATAGAAATTGGATGTGGGAGATCGGTTGTCGTTGCGAATAATCATCATATCCAGAAAAGGTAGGTTTCCCTCCTGTTCTGTTCCTATGGAGAACTGTAAGCGTTGTTCTGGGCGATTGAACACCTCTAGCACTTGTTCAGTCTGATCTTCGGGTATTACAAGCAACAGATTGTCTACATATTTTCGGAAATAGGGGATATCGAAAGGTAGTTCGCCAAGAGCTCTTTTTATGATATCTTTTAGCACTATGTCTGCCAGAATGGGGACAGTGGGCTGCCCATTGGTGTTCCGTATGTTTTGCTTCTCTTCATCGTTCAATGATAGTTTAGGTGATCAATCCCCCAAATCAGTTTCTCTTGAAAAAGACGCAAACCCAGCGTCGAAACGTCGGAACGAATCAAAATAGAGTCGTTCTAAACGAGTTTTTTAAGACTGTTAAGCCGAAATCACGACATAGTAATTTCCTTTTTTATTTGACACCATCTGTAATGATTTTCGATAAATGTGGGTTTTTTCTAGCGTTAATTGTTCAGAAATTTTCACAAAAAATATATATCAAGTAGTTACCTGATGAGGAAAGCAAAACTAAAAATATGCGGAATTTATTCACAGAAGATACAATTTACATATTTTGGTACTGTGGTTATGTATTTTTCCACATGCTTTACTTAACAAAGTTGAATTTGAATGAGTTATATATAATAAAAAAAATGAAATAAAGTGTTTATCTCACGAAGTAAAGAATCAAGTTTCACAAATTTTTCGTCTCTATCAAAAGCTGTTGTTTTTAACAATAGTTGTTATTAGAAGGAGAAAAAGAAACTTAAAATTACATAACTCGTGACAAACTGTTACTTCACTTTAGCGCAAGTTTTGGAATTTACCAGTTTTTTTTTTTTTTTCAAACTAATTTCTATTTTTACAACGACTTTTTACTCGTCAACATTCAAGTTTGTTGAAGGTAGTGTGTGCATCTCCAAAGTTGCGGCTGCAAGTCCCGTTTGGATGCGGTATATTTTTTCAAGTCTGTATCATTTTTCATTTCGCTTATTTTTCGCTTCCCCAGCTGCACACACTGTCTGCCTCTGGTTACTAGTTTTTGCACGTCCGGACAATGCTACAAAAGATCAAAAAACTACTGTTCGCAGTAAGGCAGTGCATTGAAGCCAATGTTACAGAAGCACCCCTGTTACGCGAAACCTAAATAACACAGCGCAACAAAAATTGACTTTTTTTCTGCCTTGGTTTCAATCAGGGATGTCATGTAGAAAACTCCATGTAGTTTTCGACGAGTTTTCTACGTAGTATACCTCTGGTAGAATACCTAACCAAAAACGAGTATTCTACGAAAACCCGCAAAGAGATTTTTGTGGTGAATTACATGAAGAATAAACGAAATTTAAGTTTAAAAATATTATTAATTTTGAATTGTGATGATTATTTTGTGTGGATTGAGAACAAATTTGACAGTTAAAATCGTTGCTTTTAATCTCCATCGATTGAATTTGTTTTTGATGTGTTTCATAAGTTTTCGGATTAGAAGATTAGAAAATATTCGAGGGCTTTCTAGCCAGTACAAACAACAAACCCAGGTATGTTTAATTCTATCTTCGAAACTTTATATAAATTTGTAAATTAAATTAAGTAGCAATTCAGAACCCAAAAAATGAGTAATTACTTAACGCAAAACTGAGTAATACTGTACCATAAAGTGAGTAACAATCACTCAATTTTCAAAAACCCTTGTTTCTCAATTATGCGTATTTACGGAGTTACTCTTTCATGATTTGTTCCACTTTTTACGAAAATACGTCAAATCTTACTCATTTTAAAGTTATTTTTCCCGAGGGTGTAAAGAATTCTTCCTACAACCGTTTAAAGTTGCATGGAATTTTTGGTGGGCATTTTTTATATATGCCAGGAGAACCATGCACCGTTGAGATGTTGGGTTCGCTCTAAATATTGTGCATTCAAATAAAAATAATCAAAACGTCGCTGATAACCTGCCAGTCAGGCTCACTTCCGACGTTTATTTTTGGTGTTCTCGCAATACTGCAACCATCTTAACCGCCACTGCACTGTCAGTCCGGTTTACAAAAACAAATACATTGAAATCATTCCCGCAGTCCATGTTGTGTGAACACGCAGTTGTTCTATGTGTAAAATAAAAAAAAAGTTCGGAAGTCGGAAGTCCGACTTCCGAACTCCAATTTAGTGCTGGTGCCACAGTATATAAGATTTGACAGCGATAGCATAGTTCTGTAGAAATCAGGCCTTAGATGCGCCTTTGCTGTTACACTGATTTTGTATGTGACGTATATTATGCGATTTGGCTTTTATTAACATTTTTGGATGACAACAAATATGTTGTTGAACCGTGAACTTCGATTATTGAGTGACAACTTTGTTTACTTTTGTGAGTTTCTTTATCATTGCTTGTTTCGCCATAATCACAAAGTAGTCCGGACAAACACTTTCTTGCTTCTTCGTGTTTCTTTTTGCCTTTCTCCTAGAAAGGTATAGCAATTACTGGAAAAACCGGAGGCATAAAAGTGGTGCAACTTTTTTTTCTCACTCACTTTTCTCAGAGATGGCTGGACCGATTTTCATAAAATTAATTGCAAATGAAAGGTCTAGTTGCGCCATAGGTTGCTATTGAGTTTCATTGTAATCGGATTTTTAGTTTAGAGGTTATGTATCAAAATGTAAAAATCACGAAACATCAATATCTCAGAAACCACACAACCGATTTCAACAAAACTGGTTTCAAATGATTGGGCTGTCCCCAGAACCCTTAACTTTTGAACTTCGTTATGATTGAACATATGGTTCAAAAGTTATGTAAAGAAAAGTTATCCTGAGGTTGTTCAAACTCACTCATTTTTCTCAGTGATGGCTAAACCGATTTTCACAAAATTAGTGTCAAATGAAAGGTCTAGTTGCCCCATAGGTTGCTATTGAATTTCATCGCAATCGGATTGTAACTGTGTCCGTTGTTCATAAAAATGTGAAATCACATAGTGAAAGTAAACATATTGACTTTCTCCTAACGATCACTGGCTAATTAAAAGGTAGAAAAATGATCCAAATGGCCGAATGTCATATACTACTCAACTCAGTTCAACGAATCGAGCATTTTCTGCATATATGCATGTATAGGTGTATATGTTTGTGTGTGGGTGTGTACGTGTGTATGTGCACCTTTCTTTCACACTCACTTATCTCAGAGATGGTCTGACCGATTCTTTCTATCTTGGTGTCAACTGAAGGGTCTATTTGCCGCTAAGGTTGCTGCAATGAAATTAATTGCAAATGAAAGGTCTAGTTGCCCTATAAGACCCTATTGAATTTTATTGTAATCTGATTTCTAGTTTAGAGGTTATGTATCAAGATGTAAAAATCACGAAACATCAATATCTCAAAATCTACACAACCGATTTTAACAAAATTGGTTTCAAATAAACGGGCTACCTAAAAAAACCCTTAACTTTTGATTTTTATGAAGATTGAACATGTGGTTCAGAAGTTATGGAAAGAAACGTGTTCTGGAGACTATATAATCTCACTCATGTTTCTCAGAGATGGCTGGACCGATTTCCATAAAATTAGTGTCATATGGAAGGTCTTGTTACCCCATAAGACCCTATTGATTTTTTTTTGCAAACGAATTATTACTTTGCCTGTTATGTTTAAAAATGTGAAGTCCAGCTATGAAAAGAAACATATTACGAAGACTACTTGGACTCGCTCACTTTTCTCAGAGATGGTTGAACCGATTTCCACAGAATAAGTATCAAATGAAAGGTCTAGCTGCCTCATAACACCCTATTGAATTTTGCTGTAATCGGACTGTAACTTCGTCTGTAATGTATCGAAATGTGAAAATCACGAAACTTCATTATCTTATAAACTACACAACCGATTTGAACAATATTGATATCAGATGAACGTGCTAGTTAAGGGTTAGCTGATGAATTATGTTTGAACACGTGGTTTCAAAGTTTGGCTGTCCTATACGTTACCTTTTCATTTGATTGTAATCAAACTTAAGCAACCGTTATGTTTTAATTGGTAAAACAATGAAAGTCTATTATCTCAAGTATTACACGACTTATTTGAACATAACTAGTGTCATACAAACGATCTCTCAAACTTACAAGTAACAAACTTTTTTTTTGCCTTCCTCCTAGGAAGGTATAGCAATCACTGGAAAAACCAAAGGTATAAAAGTGGTCCCGATGGCCGAATGTCATATACCACTCGACCCCTTTCGACGAACTGAGCATTTTCTGTATGTATGTATGTATGTGTGTATGTGTGTGTGTGTGTGTGTGTGTGTGTGTGTGTGTATGTATGTGCAACTTTTTTTTCTCACTCCCTTTTCTTAGAGATGGCTGGACCGATTTTCCCAAAATTAATTGCAAATGAAAGGTCTAGTTGCGCCATAGGTTGCTATTGAATTTCATTGTAATCGGATTTTTAGTTTAGAGGTTATGTATCAAAATGTAAAAATCACGAAACATCAATATCTCAGAAACCACACAACCGATTTTAATTAAATTGGTTTCAAATGATCGGGCTGTCTCCAGAACCCTTAATTTTTGAATTTCGTAATGATTAAACATATGGTTCAAAAGTTATGTAAAGAAAAGTTATCCTGAGGTTGTTTAAACTCACTCATTTTTCTCAGAGATGGCTGAACCGATTTTCACAAAATTAGTGTCAAATGAAAGGTCTAGTTGCCCCATAGGTTGCTATTGAATTTCATTGCAATCGGATTGTAACTTTGTCCGTTGTTCATGAAAATGTGAAATCACATAATGAAAGTAAACATATTGACTTCCTCCTAACGATCACTGGCTAATTAAAAGGTAGAAAAGTGATCCAAATGGCCGAATGTCATATACTACTCGACTCAGACGAATCGAGCATTTTCTGCATATAAGCATGTATAGGTGTATATGTTTGTGTGTGGGTGTGTACGTGTGTATGTGCACCTTTTTTCGCACTCACTATTCTCAGAGATGGTCTGACCGAACAGATTTCAATGAAATTAATTGCAAATGAAAGGTCTAGTTGCCCTATAAGACCCTATTGATTTTATTGTAATCTGATTTCTAGTTTAGAGGTTATGTATCAAAGTGTAAAAATCACGAAACATCAATATCTCAGAAACCACACATCTGATTTGATTAAAATTAGTTTCAAATGAACGGGCTACCTTAAAAACCCTTAACTTTTGAATTTTATGAAGATTGAACATGTGGTTCAGAAGTTATGGAAAGAAACGTGTTCTGGAGACTATATAATCTCACTCATGTTTCTCAGAGATGGCTGGCCCGATTTTTATAAAATTAGTGTCATATGAAAGGTCTTGTGGCCCCAGAGGACCCTAATTTTTTTTTTTTGTACAAACGGATTATTACTTTGCCTGTTATGTTTAAAAATGTGTAATCCAGCTATGAAAAGAAACATATTCCAAGACAACTCACTTGGACTCACTCATATTTCTAAGAGATGGTTGACCCGATTTCCACAGAATTAGTATCAAATAAAAGGTCTACCTACCTCATAACACCCTATTGAATTTTGCAGTAATCGGACTGTAACTTCGTCTGTAATGTATCGAAACGTGAAAATCACGAAACTTCATTATCTTAGAAACTACACAACCGATTTGAACAATATTGATATCAGATGATTGGGCTAGTTAAGGGTTAACTGATGAATTATGATTGAACACGTGGTTTCAAAGTTTGGCTGTTACCTTTTCATTTGATTGTAATCAAACTTAAGCAAGTGTTATGTTTTAATTTGTAAAACAACGAAAGTCTATTATCTCAAGTATTACACGACTTATTTGAACATAACTAGTGTCATACAAATGAGTCATCTCTCAAACTTACAAATAACAAACTTCATAACAATTCGATATGCTGTTTAAAAGTTTTAGAAAGAACAGGAATTCAAAGACTATTCAACACTTTACCTGCTTCGATCAATATATATGGCCTCAACATGATTTAAATGTGGTATCGTACTATCTGAACGTTCCCGGCATCGCTCGTGATTAAATTGTTCGAAATTAAGAGTCATTGCTTTCATTTCGCTATTTCTTAAGTACTAACATTACGTCAAATTTCATATTTTATACTTTAATTACAACATCAATATTTTAGAACCCAAAGAGCGGATAAACATTTATTGGATTTAAGCATTCATGTAAATCTATTTTTAAAATAATAAGTTTGAATGAGAAAGGCTGAGTCTGACCGCTAGGTGGATTAATTTAGGTTTTTTTATAGGGGGGGGGGGGGAGTTTGTAATGATTTATTTATGTACTAAAATATATATTCAGAACTAGTATTGTGTGTTCTGCCACAAATGGTGACATTTCAACACTATTATATATATTTGAACGCTATTTAGTATTATTGAATGTTATTAGCTTTCGCAGTTAGGATAATGTAATTGTAGGAAAATTATTAAACCTACTTGTCAAGAAAAAAAAAGGAATAAAGGGAATAAAACGAAACTTAAAATAAACTTAAAACTATCTTACTGACTATAAAGTGAGCTTATCGTTGCAATTGAGGATTGCAACGATTTTTGTCAGAATGTGTTGATAATTTGGCTTGACGTATTTTCTAATGTTTCTACATTAGTGAGCCTATGTAGCTCGTTCGTGCTAAACCAGGGAGGACGCTTCAAAATCATTTTCAAAAGTTTATTCTGAATTCTTTGAAGTGTCTTCTTCCTGGTTGCACAACAACTTGTCCAGATGGGAACTGCATATAACATTGCTGGCCTAAAAATTTGTTTGTAAATTAACAGTTTATTCTTGAGACAAAGTCTAGAATTCCTGTTGATAAGAGGATATAAACATTTGATGTACTTATTGCACTTTGACTGGATATTTTCAATGTGCTCCTTGAAAGTAAGATTTTTATCATAAATTAGCCCTAAGTATTTAACTTGATCAGACCAATTTAAGATCACACCGTTCATCTTAATAACGTGGTTATGGGTGGGTTTGAGAAATGAAACTCTTGGCTTATGAGGAAAAATAATTAACTGTGTTTTAGAAGCATTAGGGGAAATCTTCCATTTCTGCAAGTATGAAGAAAATATATCTAAACTTTTTTGTAGTCGACTGCATATAACACGAAGGCTTTTTCCTTTTGCGGAAATGCTTGTATCGTCACAAAACAGAGATTTCTCACAACCTGGTGATAAATCAGGAAGATCAGAAGTAAAAATGTTATATAAGATTGGGCCCAAGATACACCCCTGAAGCACACCAGCTCTAACAGGCAATCTATTAGATTTACCATTTAGATAGTTAACCCGAAGAGTGCGGTCAGTTAAATTACTTTGTATCATTTTGAAAGGTAAAGCGGAAAACTGAAATTTGACATTTTAGCTATTAAACCTTTATGCCAAACACTGTCGAATGCCTTTTCTATATCTAGAAGAGCAGCTCCAGTCGAATAGCCTTCAGATTTATTAGTTCGAATCATATTTGTTACTCTAAGTAACTGATGAGTAGTGGAATGCCCATGGCGAAAACCAAACTGCTCATTTGCAAAAATTGAGTTCTCATTAATATGTGTTATCATTCTATTAAGAATTATTCTTTCAAAAAGTTTGCTAATAAAGGAAAGTAAACTAATTGGTCGATAACTTGATGCCTCAGCTCAGCTGGATTCTTTTCGGGTTTTAAAATTGGAGTGACTTTGGCCTTTTTCCATTTCGTAGGAAAATGTGCTAGTGCAAAGCATCTGTTAAAAAAATTTACCAAGAAATTTAAAGAGTTTTCGGGAAGTCTTTTGATGAGGATATAGAAAATCCCATCATCTCCTGGTGCTTTCATGTTTTTGAATTTTTTGAGAACAGTTCGCACCTCATTCAAGTTTGTCTCCAATACCTCTTCGGAAAGAAATTCTTGGGTGGTGATCTGAACATAGTTTTGGTTTACTTCATTTTCAATAGGACTTACTACGTTCAAATTGGAGTTATGAACACTCTCAAACTGCTGAGCAAGTTTTTGAGATTTTTGTTCATTCGTTAGAAAAATGCAATCACCATCTTCAAGGACTGGAATGGGCTTCGAGGGTTTCTTAAGAACCTTCGAAAGCTTCCAGAAAGGTTTTGAATAAGGTTTTAGTTGTTCAACTTCTCTCATGAAATTCTCATTTCGCAAGAGAGTGAATCTATGTTTAATTTCCTTTTGTGATTCTTGAAAAATAATTTTCAAAGCAGGATCACGAGATCTTTGGTATTGACGTCTCCGTATGTTCTTCAAACGTATAAGAAGTTGAAGTTCACTGTCAATAATTGGTGCATTAAATTTCACTCTTGCCTTAGGAACTGATAAATTCCGGGCATTGAGTATTAAGCTAGAAAATGTTATGAGAAGATGATCAGAATCAAAGTCAGCATGAGTTAATAAATCACTGCATGAATGGCTTTGATTTGTTAGTACATACCAAATCAATTGTAGATGGATTCCTAATAGAAGAATAACATGTAGGACCATTTGGAAATAAAACTGAATAAAATCCAGCCGAACAATCATTAAACAATATTTATTCACTTACGTTCGAGCGACTTGATAGAAAAATTTTCACTACACTTTTCACTTTTTATTCACTTTCACTATTTAATTCTAACACTTTTCACTTTCCACTTGCAAATACGTATTTCGGCACTGACATAGTGCCTTCGTCAGTGCTTATTTGGACTGTGGAGAAAATAGCGAAACCCCAATAATTTTATACCTAATTAGGTAAACGACTGGGGCAAATTTTAACTCAGAAAACGTAAACAACTTGAGTTAGGTAGATAAATGTGCGGCCTGGTGATCCATGCCTTGTCGGGGAGTTTTCGGTAGAAATTTAAAAAGCCAAGAGAAATGATTACCCTGATCTCTGTTAAGGAGGGTAGCTGGGTTTTGTTTGAAAATTTCTAAACTTTCTGCGACATCTAATTTCCAAGGGGATGTTACTGATCGAACTAGACTAATGTTTTCGGTAGTCATAGCGTGATCTTCATGAAATATATGTTCGGCTATTTTGGATCTGAAATGGTGAGTTATTCCTTTTTCTGAGTCTTTCTTAGCCTTTACAAGTTCTGAAGTATGTTCCTTAAACCGGATGTCTAAATTTCTTTTTGTTTGGCCAATGTAAACTTTATCACAATGTGGACATGCAACTTTATAAACACCCGCCCTATGTAATTTGTCAATAGTGTCTTTAGTAGACCCCAACTTTGTTTTCATTTGATTATTTCTACTACTGTAGATAATATCGATACCAAATTTTCTAAATTTTTTACGAAGTTGACGAGTGAAACTGACGTCATATTCAACCACTACTCTTTTCCGATCTTTTGTTAGCGGAGTGAGTGTTGTGTGAGATTTCCTATGTTGGATTCGTTTCTTTTTGTCATAAATGGCTTGTATGGTTCTTCTGTTATATCCATTCTGCTCACCAATATCAAAAATATATTCCATTTCGTTTTTCTTACCTTCATTACTGAGAGGCAAAGATTCCATACGGTGGATCAAATGGTGGAAAGAAGCCATTTTATGCTGGGAGGAGTGGTTAGAAGTATTAGGTATTACCCGCTTGGTATGTGTGGGTTTCCTAAAGATTTCGAATTCAATGTGGTTGGAGTTTTTAACAACGACTACATCTAAAAATGGAAGCCTGTTGTTTTGTTCAATTTCCAAAGTGAACTGGATATTTTTATGAAGACCATTCAAAATTCTCAAAAAACTTTCCAAGTCCCCCTGTTGTAAAATACAAAAAATATCATCAAACATACCTCCACCAACGATCTGGTAAGCAGTCTTTTTCATTTAGTTTATTTTCCAAATGTGCCATAAAAAGCTCACATAAGAAAGGTGAAAGAGGATTCCCCATCGGTGCTCCTTTTGTTTGTTTGTAAAATTTCCCACGAAATGAAAAATAATAGTCTTCCATGCAGAGTCGAGTTAACTTCAAGTAACTGCGTACTTTAGTTTTGATAGAATTAAATAGTGAAAGTGAATAAAAAGTGATAGAATTAAATAGTGAAAGTGAATAAAAAGTGAAAAGTGTAGTGTAATTAAACAATATTTTTCCATTGGAATTGCTTTGAGCATTATTCCAAGATCGATTTTTCGCATTAAAATCACCGATGATTAAAAAATTAGATTTATTTCTCGTGAGTTTTTCCAAATCTCCCTTGAAATAATTTTTTCGCTCACCAGTGCATTGAAAAGGCAAATACACTGCGGCTATAAATAAAATGCCAATACTTGTTTCAATTTCAATTCCTAAACTCTCGATAACTTTGGTTTCAAGATGGGGTAAAACACGATGTTTTATTCGACGGTGGATAACTATTGCAACTCCACCACCGGCAACATCAATTCTATCAAACCTATGAACTATAAAATTTGGGTTCTTTTTTAGTTTAATATTTGGCTTTAGAAGCGTTTCAGTCACAACTGCAATATGCGCATCGTGGACTGTTAAAAAATTGAAAAATTCATCCTCTTTCGCTTTTAAAAAGCGAGCATTCCAATTTAGAAAATTCACAGCATTATTTAAAATCATTGCTGAATTTCAATTTCATAACAATATTAGTTGTAAGTTTTATACCTTCTTGAACAGCCTCGTACATCGAGTTACAGTTCAACAAAACGGACATTAGCTGCAGCATGGATTGTTGCAGGTATTCAATCTTTTCGGGAGTTGGATTACCTAAATCAATACTGGCTGATTTTTCAGCACCAAACACGAATGGTTTGTTACTGTTTGAATTTGAAATATTACCTGAAAGGACACTGGCATATGAACAGCCTGGTGTTGCCTGAACAGGATTATTTTTCTGAAATTTGTTATCTGAATTTAAATTATTACCTACAGACACACCTGCTAATGAAAGTGCTGGTGATGCCTGAACAGTACTGAAAGTCTTTTGATTACCCACATTGACAATAGGTTGTTTAGAATTCCTACGTTGTCTAGAAGCAATAATTTTTGACCTTACAGGACAATTAAAGAAATTAGATTTGTGATTTCCCCCACAATTTACACATTTGAAACTATTAGTGATCTCTTTCACGGGGCAGATATCTTTCGTGTGACTAGTGTCACCACAAATCATCCATTCTGTGCCGAACACGCATCAGTACTGGACGTGTTTGGTGATCGGTCCGATAGAGTATAAAACAAAAGACGTGTGAACAAGTGTTGGCATTGTTTGCCTGGTCAAGTGAAATAAATCCGGGTTCAAGGTCGTGCCTTTGTGCAACTGTTTCGCATCGTGACTGCCAGCTGGTGCGTAAGCCGATTTGGCTGCTGGCTGGATTGTGCTACAGCAGTGGACGAGACACAAACGAGGAAAAAGAAGAAGCCATCAGTGTCAGCGAGTTGTATCGCTGTGTGGAGTGATCTCACACCTGGCTCGCTGCTGGTGGCTGTTTGGTGCTGCTGTATTGGTGCTGCTGGCTGTAACGGCTGCTACTTCGAACGATCGGACAACCAACCTTACTGGAAGGGAGAAATAAAAAGGTACGTGTTCTTGTCAGCGCTAGTGCGCTAGACTTAGCGCGATGGATGTAGATCCCTCGCCTCCCGCGCCACCATCCCCGAACCCCTCTGACCCTGACCCTTCTGTTACCCCCTCCCCTGTTCATTCTTCAGTCCCCCCTCGCCCCAGGCTTTACCCAGACGGAGCCCAGGGCAGCTATACTGTTTATTTTCGGCCAAAGGCAGGACCGAAATCGAAAAAGTTGAACCTCTTGCAGATTTCTAAAGACCTGACGAAGGAGTACAAGGGCGTGACCGAAATTTCCAAGGTCCGGCCTAACAAGCTCCGTGTCGTGGTCGGTAACCTGAAAGAGGCCAACGATATAGCTTGCTCTGAGCTCTTCACACGCGAGTATCGCGTTTACATACCCGCACGAGACGTGGAGATCGACGGTGTCATAACCGATTCGAGTCTGTCCGTCGAGTGTATACTGCAAAGTGCCAAAGGGTGCTTTAAGAACAAAACGTGTCCCGAAGTAAAGGTGCTCGACTGCAAGCAATTGCGGTCAGCATCGATCATCGGTGGCAAAACAGTATACACTCCGTCAGACTCGTTTCGAGTTACGTTCGCCGGGTCTGCACTACCAAGCCACGTCTCGATCCACCGGGTTCGTCTCCCTGTGAGGCTCTACGTGCCCCGCGTCATGAACTGCCTGAATTGCAAGCAGTTAGGCCATACAGCCGCCTACTGCTGCAATAAGGCACGTTGTGGCAAGTGTGGGGAGTCTCATGCGGAAGATTCTTGCAGTGTTAACGCTGAAAAGTGTATTCACTGCGGAGAAAATCTGCATGAGCTCTCGACATGTGCGGTGTACATGCAGCGCAGGGATAAAATAAAACGGTCTCTCAAAGAGCGTTCAAAGCGTTCCTACGCTGACATGCTGAAGAAGACCGTTACCACTTCTCCCGTTACTTCGAACCCCTTCGATCTGTTGTCCTCTGATGAAACCGATTCTGACGATTCACCAGCGGGAGCATCTTACGCCAATCCTGGGGAGTCTAGAAAGAGGAAAAATATTTTAAACTTCCCAGAAAAGGTCCTAAGATTTCTCAAAGTGAAATGAAAGTTACAAACAAACCAAACAGTGCTGCGGAAAAACCGAAGCAAACTCCTCCTGGGCTGGCAAATTTAAAGTCCCAGAAGGAGTTCCCAGCACTGCCAGGAACATCTAAAACCCCAGTTGCTCCTTTTACACTCCCAGTTGATGAAACAAACTCTGGATTAGTGAAATTTTCTGACATTGTGGACTGGATTTTTGAAACTTTCAATGTACCCGATCCAATTAAAATTTTTCTTACAGCATTCCTCCCAACAGTTAGATCATTTTTGAAGCAGTTGACTGCCCAATGGCCTCTCCTTGCAGCGATTGTATCCTTCGATGCCTAATTCAACTGCGTATATGAAGGATTCTATCTCTGTCTTACAGTGGAATTGTAGAAGTATTTTACCAAAAATTGATTCGTTTAAAGTTTTGATAAATAAAAACAAATGCGATGCATTTTCCCTTTGTGAAACTTGGCTTACTTCAAATATTGATCTCAACTTCCATGATTTTAATATTATTCGCCTTGATCGAGACACCCCATATGGAGGAGTACTTTTAGGGATTAAAAAGTGCTATTCTTTCTATCGTATTAACCTCCCCTCGATTCCAGGCATCGAAGTTGTCGCATGTCAAATGACAATACAAGGTAAAGAGCTTTGTATTGCCTCAATATATATTCCCCCCAGAGCACAGGTTGGGCAACGGCTGCTCTTTGATTTAATAGAACTTCTTCCCTCGCCACGTTTGATTTTGGGAGACTTCAACTCTCATGGCGTGGCTTGGGGTTCCCCATACAATGATAACCGCTCCTCTTTAATCTATAACCTTTGCGATGACTTCGACATGACTATTTTAAACAACGGTGAAATGACACGTATCCCGAAACCTCCAGCGCGCCCAAGCGCTTTGGATCTATCCTTATGTTCGACGTCGCTACGGTTGGATTGCACATGGAAGGTAATCCTCGATCCTCACGGTAGCGACCATCTGCCTATTCTTATTTCAATTACTAACGGGTCAACTCGCATGCGACCAATTGACATTCCGTATGACCTCACACGAAATGTCGATTGGAAGTTATACGAGGAAATGATTTCAAAAGCGGTCGAGTCGATTCAACATCATTCACCACTTGAAGAATACAACCTCCTCGCGGGCTTGATTCTCGACGCCGCGTTGCAAGCCCAAACGAAGAAATATCCCGGCGTAACGATCAAAGAACGGCCTCCCACTCCGTGGTGGGACCAAGAGTGCTCCGATGTCTACACGCAAAGATCCGACGCGTTTAAGGCCTACCAGACGGGAGGTATACCTGGCGACTATTTACGGTATTCGGAGCTTGATACCAAGCTTAAAAGCTTGGCTAAAGCAAAGAGACGTGGATATTGGCGTCGGTTCGTGAACGAGACGTCGAGGGAGACATCGATGAGCACTCTTTGGAACACAGCCCGAAGAATGCGGAATCGCGTAACGGTCAACGAAAGCGAGGAGTCTTCAAGTAGGTGGATATTTGATTTTGCCAGGAAAGTATGTCCGGACTCTGTTCCTGAGCAAAATATTGTTCGCGATGCGTCTCCGGGCCACGACGCGATAGAATCACCTTTTACGATGGCAGAATTTTCAGTTGCCCTCCTGTCCTGTAACAATAACGCGCCTGGATTAGATAGAATCAAATTCAACTTGTTGAAGAATCTACCCGGCAATGCCAAGAGGCGCTTGTTGAACTTGTTCAATAAGTTCCTGGAGCAAAACATTGTACCGCAGGATTGGAGGCAAGTGAAGGTGATCGCCATCCAAAAACCAGGGAAACCAGCTTCTAATCACAACTCTTATAGGCCGATTGCAATGCTATCCTGTATCCGGAAATTGATGGAAAAAATGATACTCCGTCGTTTAGACCACTGGGTCGAATCAAATGGTCTACTATCAGAAACTCAATTTGGCTTCCGCCGTGCCAAAGGGACGAATGATTGTCTTGCGTTGCTTTCAACAGATATTCAGCTGGCGTATGCTCGTAAAGAACAAATGGCGTCTGCGTTCTTGGACATTAAGGGGGCTTTTGATTCCGTTTCTATTGACATTCTTTCGGGTAAACTTCACCGACAAGGATTTTCTCCAATTTTGAACAATTTTTTGCACAATTTGTTGTCCGAAAAGCACATGCATTTTACGCATGGCGATTTGGCAACTTTTCGCATTAGCTACATGGGTCTTCCCCAGGGCTCATGTTTAAGCCCCCTTCTTTACAACTTTTATGTAAATGACATCGACGAATGTCTGGCAAATTCATGCACGATAAGACAACTTGCAGACGACAGTGTAATCTCTGTTACAGGAGCCAAAGCTGCCGATTTGCAAGGACCATTGCAAGATACCTTGGACAATTTGTCTGCTTGGGCTTTACAGCTAGGTATCGAATTCTCTCCGGAGAAGACTGAGATAGTAGTTTTTTCTAGGAAGCATGAACCTGCTCAGCTTCAAACACAATTAATGGGTAAAACGATTTCTCAGGTTTTGGTACACAAATATCTTGGTGTCTGGTTCGACTCTAAAGGCACCTGGGGTTGTCACGTGAGGTATCTGATGAAAAAATGTCAACAAAGAGTGAATTTTCTTCGTACAATAACCGGACAATGGTGGGGAGCCCATCCAGGAGACCTTATAAGGCTTTACCAAACAACGATATTGTCTGTTATTGAATACGGGTGTTTCTGCTTCCGCTCCGCAGCAAACACACATTTGATCAAACTGGAGCGAATACAATATCGTTGTTTGCGTATCGCCTTAGGTTGCATGCAGTCGACCCATACGATGAGTTTGGAGGTTTTAGCTGGAGTACTACCATTGAAAAACCGCTTCTGGAGCCTGTCTTCTCGTATTCTAATCAAATGTGAGGTCTTGAACCGTCCCGTGATTGAAAATTTTGAAAGGTTAATCGAACTTCATTCTCAAACCCGTTTTATGACATTGTATTTCAATCACATGTCCCAAAATATTAACCCTTCTTCGAATATTCCAAATCGTGTCGACTTATCAAATACTTCTGATTCTACTGTGTTTTTCGATACATCCATGATAGAAGAAACTCGTGGAATCCCGGATCATTTACGCGTGCAGCAGATCCCTAAATTTTTTTCCAATAAATATCGAAACATCAACTGCGACAATATGTACTACACTGACGGATCACTTCTTGATGGGTCCACTGGCTTCGGTATCTTCAATAACAATTTAACCGTCTTATTGGATTTAACCGGCTTATGGGATAAGCTCGATAATCCTGCTTCTGTTTACGTCGCAGAATTAGCTGCAATTCAGTACACCCTAGGGATTATCGAAAAAATGCCCACGGACCATTATTTCATCTTTACGGACAGTCTCAGTTCCATTGAGGCTCTCCGATCGATGAAAGATGTTAAGCACTCTCCGTATTTCCTGGTGAAAATACGGGAACATCTGAGTGCTTTATCCGAAAAATCTACTCAGATTACCTTAGCGTGGGTCCCTTCTCACTGCTCGATACCGGGTAATGAGAAAGCGGACTCTTTGGCTAAGGTGGGCGCAACAAACGGTGATATTTATGAAAGACCAATTGCCTTTAATGAATTTTTCGCACTTGTACGTCAGAATACGATCATCAGTTGGCAAAATGCTTGGACCAGAGGGGAATTGGGAAGGTGGTTACATTCCATAATCCCCAAAGTATCGACGAACCCGTGGTTCAAGGGGTTGGATGTAGGTCGGGATTTCATTTGCGTGATGTCCCGGCTTATGTCCAATCACTATAGATTTGACGCGCTCCTCCGTCGTGTTGGGCTCGGGGAAAGTGGTATCTGTGCCTGTGGTGAAGGTTATCACGACATAGAGCATGTGGTTTGGTCATGCCCTGTACACCGTGACGCCAGGTCTAAATTAATAGCTTCCCTGCAGGCCGAGGGTAGACAGCCGGCTGTTCCTGTTCGTGATGTCTTGGCGAGCCGTGACCTATCCTACATGTCCCTTATATACGTTTTCCTGAAATCCATCCACGCCCCCGTCTAGTCCCGTTCCCCTCCGTCTACACCCAACAAAACGACAAGAACACGTTTGAACCTTAAGCACAAAACCAGCAACCAGACCCCGCACAATAGAACCAGGACCCAAGGACTACGAGCCTCTGTCCCAACTCACGACATCGTGGCTCAGCAGAACGAATCCATACATGCCATTCGACGATTATCAGACGACCATTGAACAACAAAACACTGATTGGAAATCCCATGCTAGTTTTAAGTTAGACTTAATTTCAGCTCGTAGTCGGCAGCGAGGATAAAAAATTTGCTTTAGTTTTTAAGTCATCAGATATAATTGGCGCCGTTAAACATTAAATTGTATTTGTGCCGTGTCAAATAAATGTTATGTGAAGAAAAAAAAAAAAAAACCACAAATCATACATTTTGCAGCCATATGGCAGTTTCGAGTTCCATGACCATAGGCTTGACAATTCCGACATTGCGTAAGATTATGGATTCCTCCATGTCTCTTGAAATTTTCCCACTTTATTCGCACGTTGAATAAAACACGTGCTTTTTCTAAACATTTTAAATTATGTACTTTGGTACGATCAAAATGTACTAAGTAATTTTCCTGGTGTATTCCAGTTTGAAAAATTTTGGCATTTGCCTTTCGTTTCATCAAAATTACTTGGTTGGGGGCAAAACCAAGTGATTCTGACAAACAATCTTTGATTTCATCAATACTTTGATCATTTGAGAGACCTTTCAACACAGCCTTAAACGGTCTCTCGTTTTTGGCATCAAAAGAGTAAAATTTATACATCTTTTCAGTCAAATACTGTAAAAGATGTTTATGGCCATCAAAAGATTCGGCCGAAATACGCATTTCGCCTTGGCGACCAAGTTGAAAATTAACTTTCACATTCGATAGAAATGATGAAAGTTCTGATCGAAATGCTTTAAAGTTTGCTACAAATACCACAATAGGTGGAACTTTAACCTTCTTCATAACGGCTTTATGCTCAGTATGAGAAGTTTGGAATTCTAGATCCCCAACAGAAGAAAGAATAGCATACCTGTTAGTCGAAATTTCAGTGTCACTTGGAGGAGATGCCTCACGTTTCCTTGATGCCGCATCAAAGCGAGCTTTTTTATTTTTTCCAGGCATAACTGGACAACTTCACTACACTTTCACTTCACTATAGAATTTAATTAGAAATATCTCAAACCAAATTTATTCACTAAACACTCGTTAACTTTAAAAACAAATTTATTACTTTGCCTTTCAACAGGTAGTCTTTTAAAAAGATTGCCTGTTGAAAGCGAAAAACAAAATTTTAATATCTCTCGGTAGTCCAAGACTTAGCCTCGAGCTGTTGGTAAAATGCGACCGTACTGTAGGATAGTTCAAGTCGATCTTGAAGTAACAAACTTTGCTTTGATCAATATCTATGGCCTCAACATGATTTAAATACGGTATCGTACTATCTAAACGTTCCCGCATCGCTCGTGATTAAATTGTTCAAAATTAAGAGTCATTTCTTTTATTTCGCTATTTCTTAAGCACTAACATTACGTCAAATTTCATATTTTATACTTTAATAACAACTTCAATATTTTAGAATCCAAAGAGTGAATATACCTTTATTGGATTTAAGCATTCATGTAAATCTATTTTTACGAATAATAAGTTTGAATGAGAAAGGCTCAGTCTGACCGCTAGGTGGATTAATTTAGGTTTTTTTTTGTTATGTTAATTCTCCCGTTACTTAAATACACCTAATCAGTGCAGCGAATGGCATGTTATGATTCATACTGTGGATTTTCGAGTGTTTGAGAATTTTCTACTTGCAAGAGGATTTCTAGGTTCAATATATATTTTTTTGTGTATTTTGATGAAAAACCAAATTTCCTTGAGTTTGAACATATTTCAACTTAAGGGGCAACAATGGCGCCATTTTGAATTTTCGAGAAATCGGATATTTTCGTTGTTTTTTCGATGGCATTTTGTTTTAAGACCAAATATATAAATTCTAAAAGTTTGTCCACATATTAGCATCTTCTAATCCATCTTTTAAAAAAACTGATCTTATATCTATCTGACCTGAACTGATCTTTCCCTACAATACTAAACAACAACAACAATATCGCACGCTAGCCTGGAGGCTAAGAATTAGTTGAGAAAGTTCGTTATCGATATTGTTTTCGGCACATTTTGCATGTTGTAGGATAAGTACAACGATACACCGTTCCCTAGTGCTGAGTCGAGAAAATTGCCAGCTCGAAAAGTTCCTCGACCTGATCGGGAATCGAACCCGATATCACAACCGTGTGGGAGAACTAGCCGACCGACATCGCTAACCACAGAACCACGGGGACCACTACAATACTAAAGTAGGTCGATATTATTTTGCTTTGTGAAATATACTAAAACCATACCAACACCGGTTTCATAGAATCACCGCTTTGAGCTCAGTTTTTTGGCCAATCAAAGATCTGTTTTTTAAAGATTTTAAAGATAAAGAGGATAAGAAAATGCTAATATGTGGCCAAACTCTTAGAATTTCGATATTTGGTCTTAAAACAAAATGGCGTCGAAAAAACATCGAAAATTACCGATTTCCAAAAAAAAAACAAAATGGCGCCATTGTTGCCCCTTAAGTTGAAATATGTTCAAACTCGGGGAAATTTGGTTTTGCATCAAACTTTATCAAAAAATCATACACAGAAGCCAAGGCAAAAAATTTTTTGCATTGTGTAAGGGGCCATCCACATACCACGTGGACAGCTTTAGGGGGGGGGGGGTTGGCTAATGTCCACGGTCCATACATTTTTTTTTTCAGAATTTATATGGCCAGTTGTCCACGGAGGGGGAGGGGGGGGGGTCAAAATCGTTGAAAATCTGTCCATGTGGTATGTGGACGGCCCCTAATTTGCATTTCCAGTGCATTAGAAGTTTTTTAGAAGCGGATGAAACGGTACTGCAGTTCCCTGTTTCTGTCTAAGTCTAAGTTTCGTGGAATTTTTATGATAGGAAAGTCATTTTATGACTTCTAGTTAACTATGTGACAGAAATAACCTACGAAATGAATTCGAAAGAAACAGTTGAAAATAAAACTGCCTGTAACGAATAATAGATTTAATTAACATTGCCACGTTCTTAATTCTGAACTAAAATAAGTCTGCCAAACTTCATGCATTTTTTGTTGATAGTTATCAGTAACCATTTGTATAATAGTTCCTATCATTAATCGAAACATTTTCGTTTTTAAGGCTCATCTCTGACAGACGTTCAAGCAAGCACTAAACTAATCGAAAATCCGTCTGAATTTTCAAATAGAAATACGTTGTAAAACACTTGTACACTAGCGCCGCATGACGACCTTATTGCTGCAATAAAAATAATTCCCAGGTTCCTGATTGTTTCAGATTTTGGATTGTCTCTCCTGTTCTTCGGAAGAACAAACTTTTTTGATCAGCTCGTCAAGTCCGCACTAGCAAAAATATCATATCGAGAAGACTGGCATCTTTGGATTGATCCCATACAAATGATATGCGTGAAATCAAACAACACACTCCATCTGTTAACTTCAAGTTCGTCATATCTGGGAACTTGTTATTAAAGTGGTGATAATTACATCGCTACGAAGAGGTGTGCGTGTGTGATGATCCTGCCTGTGCGATCAGATTGCATTCGCATCGCCAGCACACACACTAGCATGCGTCAGTACCACGTTTATTCAAAAGACTGCGCTGCCAAAACTGTCGCTTGATTTCAGGCAGAGTTCCCAGTCTTCTTAATATATTTGTGACACTAGTCAGGTTTACTCACGTTTGGTTATTTTCACTTGCTTTCACAGGCGGTGGATGGGTTATACATAGCAAACAGCACATGGCATGCCAACGCCCAGCTCATGTGCGATGATTGGAATCTTATTGCGATTGCGAGCATAGCTTGGCATTTGGTAAGAAAAGTTAAAACCTTTCACATAACTTTCGCCCGCGCTGTCTGGTCAAATATACTACATTGATCGAAATTTCAATAAAACACGAATTAATCCACCTAGCGGTGAGGCTTTGCCTTTCTCATTCGCACTTTATTAGAGTAATGGGGGTATTTTGGCCAGCTTTGGGAAATGTTCGCACAGTTCATTAAAAACAAACACAATTTTTCAACATAAATACCTACTCTATTATACCATTGTTAAAAGCTTAGTGTCTATTTTAATATACACCATTCAACAATGCAACAAATATCGTACAAATATCCAAATTTCTACGAAGTACTAAAAACATATTTTGGTCCACCAGATTTTTATTTTGGCCCACTTTTATATCTAGAGACGTGTATGGAAATAGTTCGGACTAATTATATTTAAGATCATCATCGGTATTTTTAGAGAAAAAATAGTGGGTTTGAGGAGAACATCCTTCTGCTGTGAATTTTTGTAAATTTTAGGCATCTAAAAATTAAATGATATGGCTTATAGCGGTTTGACAGGCATTTTCATCCAATTACATATCGTTAAATGTGATAAATTAGGAAGTAATTACATGTAAATTACACATGTTGCTTCTTTGTTCACGTGCAACGGCCGAAAGGTAAACAAAGAGATTTCAAAACTTGGCATGGCCAAAATATGTTTGCTTCAGAAAGAGGCAAACATATTTCGGCCATGCGTTTAACCACTTTTTCAACTTTTTCCAACATGTTATAGTTTACGAACTGTTTCTACGAAATTTTATTGATGTTACTACAACAACGAATTGTTTCAAAAGCATACATATTTGTTACAATAGCTTCCGGACGTGGACTTGTATATTACCACTTCATCTTGACTTTGGGTTGACTCAGCCATGACTTTGAATATGTATGAACTAATT
This sequence comes from Wyeomyia smithii, assembly GCF_029784165.1. NCBI lineage: Eukaryota > Metazoa > Arthropoda > Insecta > Diptera > Culicidae > Wyeomyia > Wyeomyia smithii. The sequence continues at coordinate 79,789,902 of NC_073694.1, forward strand.
CCAAAATAACACTACCTAGAGCCAGTTTTTCGCCGAAAATTATAGTGTAATATGATTCTTAGGTGTGTTATTCAAAGTTGCATGCATAGTTTCCTAATATTCATAAAATTTATCAGATAAAATGCGTAAAATGTTACCGGGTGGGCCAAAATATGCATGTGGGCCAAAATACCCCTGTTACCCTATTTGTTGAAACAGATTTGCCAAAAAACATGCAATTTGAGAAAAACAAATGCATATTGATAATTTCTGCTGGATTTATAGTTTACTCTAAATAATAAAATTGGGTAGCCAACAGCACAGTTATACCAAACATTTTAGATTAAACATTCACAAGCATACAAACATACATTACACACATACAAACAACATACACACATACAAACAGGTACAAATACCCGCACATGTAAATTACATTTAAAGAAATTATGTTTCGAATATAAAAGGCGAATTTTTTTATGTTTGTAATATAATCAAAACTGAGAACTGAGTCAAGTGGTATATGACATTCGGCCATTGGGATCACATTTATACCTTTGGTTTCGCCAGTGATTGCTATATTTTTCAAGGAGAACAAAAACTAAACTTGAACGAAAAGAGTTAGCGGTTAGAAAGAACAAGTCCACCTTAGTAAGGGCAACCGTTCTGATTCGCTCACTGTAGTAAGTCACATCTAAAAGACTTTTCAAGTCCAACTGCAGAAGCACTTCAGAATACATAAAAAATAATGATCACATCTTTCTTCAAGGTAAATCCTAACCCAATGGGTCCATTTTCAAAATTTTTATATGATCTTCATGAGGATACAGAAATTAGAATGGAAACAGCAAAGTATGCTCCCAACCTAGGATGTAAATAATCACTCGCGTTCATTTTTTTGCGCAAGCCGACATTTGATAGACTCAATTTTAAACAACTTTGTATGACGAGCTTGCAGTCCTCAAGTAGTACTACAATATTGTCGAAGAGAGTATTGATCGTGTTCAAAGTAACTCAAAGTACTACTTGAGGACTTAAAATTCGTCATACTAAGTTGTTCAGAAATATGCTTATAAAGTTAGCTATCGGCTTGCGAAAAAAGTGAGCTTGAATGATAATTTACATCATTGCTCCCAACTGACGCTAATACCGAATTTATGGTAGGTATGTACTTTGAAGGTAGCTCGAAAACCAAAACGAACAGCTTCAAAGCAAAAGTGTGGTTCTGGTGTAACTACACCGCAAATACGAATGCGAGATAACAGAATCTTTTAAGTCAGCACGGTGCTTGTCTGAAGTAGGACCGTAACACAACACCGCAATCGTCCAATACAATAACGAAAGGCTGCAAAATGTATATCTAATAAGCCGAGGGTTATGTTCCTACAGCGGAAATAGGTATCTGTGAATTAGAAGACAATAGTGCCACAAAATCTTTATTTGATAAGAACTTTTGACACATTGTGTGCCAAGTATATTTGCCATCACTCTGATAAGATAAATAACTTAAAGTAGCATTGCCAAAGGTTTCAAGCACTTGTTTTTACTTCCATGGTTTCATATCGAGTCTGCGAACTGGTTTCGAGGTACAATACTGATCTAACAAACTAGTCGTCGAATTTTTGATTCTCGACTTGGGAGAAACTGTTAGTGTCAGTAGGATCGTAGTCCGAAAAAAGTGCCATTTAATTCACGGTGATAACAGAGAAAAGACAATGTTTTACATTAAATCCCAAAAAAATAAGGTATTTTTACTGCGAGCTTTCAGTCGTTACCATGTTTTAACTACGTTCATTATTATTGAATAAATCCCACCACTGACAATAATTTCGCCATGAAAAACTTCTAAATGTATGGGGAAATTCCTGGAAAATTGCTGTTAAGATACATAACAACCCCCTTTTTTTGTAAAAAAAAAAAAACCATATTTTTTATTGTTCTGGGCCAGGAAAGTTACCACAGTAGACTAACGCCGACAATTGTTATCGCCGACATCTGCTATCGTTATTTACGATGACCATAATATCTTCAAACATTAACGTTATCGGCGATAACGATACCTGCATAATCAATAACCATAAAACGTGCCTAACAACTAGTTTGGGGTGCAGTCCCGACTGTATGAGGTATCGTTAAATCATATGACCTATCATCCGTTTATGGTTATTGGTTATGCGGGTAGTCATTGGCAGCTATGGAATAATTTTTAGCGATTTTTGAATGCATATAAACAATAGAAGCCTACGATGCGTTGACATCGTTGCTAGTATCTGAGAAAATAAGTATCGGTGTTGGTGCACTCTCTTTGCCGTCCTTCTTACGAAATATTCCTTGATTTGAGTGTACATCTCAACATGTGACTTTCGATGTGCTTAACTCGGTATATGAAGTTATTCAGACAATGTTCATCTAACAAACAAACCCAAATTTATTCGTATCCATTTGGCTGATGATCGTGAATATTGAGAATAGCTTTTTTTGTATGTCTGAAGGGCATTGTAACTAAAAGAGCCTGCGACCATTATATTGATTATCTTTTGTGGCAGGCCCTGATTGCAATACACAGATTACGAGGTACCCGTACTCATTGATGGAATAGAATTTGGTATCGCATAGTCAAATAGACTAACAACCTTCTTGGGTTTAAAATTCCATAATTAATATGAAGTTAATTTATTTCAATTCAATTTATTAATTTACCTTTCCACAACAATAAACTTAACTAACAATATTCTTAACTAGTAACATGAATTTCAGTTCCAATATTCGAGACAGCCCCGTTTAAAAACTGTTTCAGAAGTTGAGCCAGCAGGAGGTATCGAGTTATAATTAATCACACCTCTAACAAACAGTGAATTGGAATAGCAAGTCGAGTTGTTAGGAGGAATCAACAGGTTCTGCACGCGACGGCCTTGGGATGGCAACAGCTTTTCGAAAAGTAGCGATCAGTTTGCGCAAGAACACGCATGAGCGGTGCGCTTAAAAATTAACCAGCGGACAACCGATCAGATTTTTCCGCAACTGACTTACGTGGGCGTAACGGTTCAATCCATAAACAAAGCGTACACAAAACTTCAGCGTGACTCGTAGCTTATCCATGGAGCCTGCACTTGGTTTTACGTGAAGTAGCTCGCCAAACATGAACTGAGCTCGTCAAACATTAAAACATCAACGCTTTGAATACTTTCAGGCGTGTGACGGTGGGAGCAGAGGAAGTAGAACCGTATAGCGATCGTAGGCTTGCGTAGATTTTACCACATTGCTGGTTTATTTGCTTGTCCCATATCAGATCGGTCTGGAAAATGAAACCGAGATTTTTCGCACTCTCTGTCCACTCAATAGCTTGCCATCCATAGTAACAAAGGGTAAAGAATTGGTTTGAGCTGTGTTGCTTCTACGACGACCCTTCAACAACATTGCTTTGCTCTTCGATTGGTTGACGAAAAGCCGATTCTGTTGAGACCATTCCATAATTCTTGCGAGATCTTCATTCATCATCATAATAAGTTCACGGGAACAGGGACCAAGCTGATAATTATACAGTTGAACGCCATCTGTATACATTTGTATTGAGCAATACCTGAACACGGAAGGCAAATCGTTGACATAACAACAGAAGAGCAGAGGTCCAAGCACCGAGCCTTGAGGAACTCCCGAGGTTGAGTGGCCGACATCTGTTGCTTCAGCAGTGCCTTTGCCTTTGACAGGGCACATAGGGTGCTAATTGGCCGTAGGTTTGATAAAGCATTAAGGTGTGTTTTTTTGCGCAGTGGAAAAATCTTAGCGTGCTTCTAGCATGAAGGGAAACAGGATGTGTCAATGATGCGATTGAATAGATGTATAATATGCTGGACGACCAACGGTACCATATTCCCTAATATCCGAGCATATGCAATTATCGAAATATTTTGACCTATAAAAACAGCTAAGCATACTAGTGAAACCCTTCAATTTAAAACATCAAACACTTTTGTTTGAGTTTCTTATATCATCTGAGGAAAAAGAACTTGAATAAATGTTTGGTGCACGTGTGACGAAATCAGCCACGCGACGCCGCTGCTATTCCTACGAATTTGATCGGCAAACCATCCAGGCCGGTTGCGTTCGATGTAATACTACATATTGCGTTCACTACCTCCCAGTACTCCACAGGACGGAAAGAAAAGCTATAGGGTAAGTCTGGTAACAATCTTCTACGCTCACTATTGTTATCGTTTTGAATGTAGCTCGACAAAAACGTGCGATTTACATCATCAGGGTTGATGGTTTATTTTTACCCACTCCAATACTCTTAAGCCGTTTCCAAAGAACATCAGACGGGGTCCGGATTCAAATAATTCGATTTTGATACAACTACCATCGTATTAGCGCGATTTCTCAGGACAGCATATCGTTGACGCGCTTCAACCTTGGTTTCTCTCGGTGCTCTGATCCAGTCTGTATGAAAAAATGTAACTTTCGAATAAGTAGTACCTTGCAAATGCAAGGGCTTCACAATGACAAAACAGCTAAGCGGACGTTTCAACTGCACCACGCTTGAGACCGAGAAGCTTTTTGGTTATAGCAGGGTTTGGAGAGATAAACTGTTTAGCTTGTCTGCAACCTTGTGTATTGTTCCATCGGTTAGCTATTACTAGCGTTTCCCACGATTAAAGTTTGCGCTTGACGGCGGATTTGGAGGTGCCCAGAAATGGCTCAGGTCCAATGAATTGCTGTGCTGATCCTTGTTTTGCGAGGCAGTCAGCGTTTTCATTGTCCTCGATGCCACAGTGTCCAGGTACCCAGTACAGTAGAACTTGATTCTGCCGGGATAGCTCTCTTAGTGCTGCGCTGCACTCCCAACCTTATTTGGACGCGCATTTGGCGGACCTTAATGCCAATAGTGCTGCTTAGCTGTCCGAGAATATGCCGATTTTTGCGTGCCTGTAATTAATGAATGAATGAGAATAGGTTATTTTTCCATTTAATTCTACTACCTAATTTAAATGGAAACACAATCTATTCTCAATATTCGATTCCATTCTACGTCTTAGTAAGAAATATATTTGATGATCGTGATTTTTTGCCAAAGAGTAAATGAGAATGTATACTTTCCTACTCTAAATCAACTTAACCGTAACCGAAATAGCCCCTTCATTATACTTCTATCTCGTCGCATCTCTGCTGCTGCTCAGTCATCACATTATATTTTCTTAGTGCGCGAAGACAAGACGCTCACCGTTATGGGAGCTGTTATGTCACAAAATATCAATAAATTGGTCGCAGTGGCGAAAATACCCAACTCGGAAAAAATAAGAACTGTCACACCAAACCAAATAACGACAATGCAAAACCATACAGCTCGCCCGTTTTAATGTTGACAGTTGCCATAACTTAGGTGTATACATACTTAGTTTTTTTTACCGAACTCAGAAAAGTGTATACTTAGTTTTTAACAGATGATCGATCGGCAATCTATTCGGCAATTTATTTACTTGACGAGCGTTCGGATTTTTTTTCTTTTTCGTTGAAACATCAAGCAAAGAAGATAACTCAGCAAAAATTTACAAAGTGTTTATTGAAAATTGTTGTAAGAGTCAGTATATACAAAGCTAACGATTCGTCACAAATTATCAAGCGCATTTCGTAAAATGCAATTTAAGCTTTTTCATAGTTATCCAGCTTTTTATGCACCTTAATGGCGGGTGTTATAATGCGTGTTCGTAATTTGAGAACCTCTCTGCTTACGTCAGTTTTGTGTTTTCTGGACTTTTGGCAACACTTATGTTGCCACATTTATTGTCTTTCTTGCAAAATACACGAAAAGTCAAACTGACGTAAGCAGAGTTATCAAAAGGGTATGTAACATATTACGATTTTTTTATAATATCGTCCGCTATTATAGCGCGTTAAAAGCTGGATATGGACGAGAAACAGACTCGAAACTTAACTGCATATTTAAAAATGGCAGACTTTTTATGTTCGATTTTATTTTGACTGATGCAGAAAAACTACCGAACAGTATAGTAAAAACAAAAAAGTTCAGTTATGCAATTGAAGGGTTTTCACCAAATTATAATATTTACTATAAAAAAGAGCAGAACATATTTTAGTTTACAGGAGAGCAAGATCGCACCAAATGACCTATGGTCGAATATCGACCATTTTTGATTTGAATGAAACTTTGCACACGTATTTGGCTTAGCAAACTGAGCATTTTTCACAGATGAAGAGATTTTTTACACCAATGAGTTATATTCTAAAAGGGCGTATGCCTTTTGGCATAGGTTTTATTCGAAGCATTGTAGCCCTGAAACCGTTGGTTGTATTGAAAAACTGACTGAGAATGAGTTGTAGGGAATTAAAAATGCATTATAAAAAAATATACACTGTACAAAAAAAAATATTTTTTAACAAAAAAAAATTGAAAAATAATCATTAAAATTCAATTTAAAAAACCTAAATTAATCCACCTAGCGGTCAGATCCAGCCTTTCTCATTCAAACTTATTATTTGTTAAAACAGATTTACATGAACGCTTCAATCCAATAAATGTATATTCACTCATAAGGTTCTAAAAAATTGAGGTTGTAATCTATACATATAAAAATTCAGTCCGGTCTGTATGTCTGTCTGTCTGTCTGATCCATATAGGCTCGAAAACTACCGAACCGATCGGCGTGAAATTTTGTATGTAGGGGTTTTTGGTGCCGATAAGGGTTCCTATGATAGTTTGAGTCTTCTGAAAGAGAGGGGTCCCATACAAATGAAACATAAATTTCTGCATATCTCGAAAACTAATCAACTAAATGGAACCAAATTTGGCAGGTAATTGTTTTTAGTGGTATAAAATATGTTCATAATGTTTTGACACCCTCCTTCTTTTGGAAGGGAGGGGTGCCATACAAATGAAACACAGATATCTGCACATCCTGAGAACTAACCAACTGAATGGAACCAAATTTGGCAGATGAATATTTTTAGAGGTAACAAATATGTGCATAATGGTTTGACACCCCTCCCTTTTCTATGAGGGAGAGGTCCCATAAAAATGAAACACAATTTTCGTACAGCTCAAGAACCAATCAAGAAAATACAACCAAATTTGGTATGAGAATGTTTTGAGAGTTAACAAATATGTCCATAATGGTTCGACGCTCCTCTCTCTTTTGGAAGCACATGTTTCTGCACATCTCGCGAACTAATCAACTAAATGGAACCATATTTGGTGATTGAAAGTTTTCAGTGGCAACAAATATGTTCCATGATTGACCTCAGGTAACAGAGAGAGGTAGAGATAATGATTTTTACATTTTGATACATAACCTCTAAACTAAAAATCCGATTACAATAAAATTTAATAGGGTCTCATGGGACAACAAGACCTTTCATTTGCAATTAATTTCATGAAAATCGGTCCAGCCATCTTTGCGAAAAGTGAGTGAGAATGAAAATCTGCACATACACACACACACATACACACACACACATACACACACACACACACACATACAGAGAATGCTCAGCTCGTCGAGCTGAATCGAGTGATATATGCCATTCGGCCCTTTGGATCACTTTTATATCTTCGGTTTTGCAAGTGATTGCTATACCTTTCTAGGAGAAAGGCAAAAAGAGTTGATTTTTTTTATTTTTGCCTTTCTCCTAGAAGAGTATAGCAATCACTTGAAAAACCGAAAGTATAAAAGTGCTCCAAAGGGCCGAATGGTATATATCACTCGACTCAGCTCGACGAGCTGAGCATTTTCTGTATGTATGTGTGTGTGTGTGTGTATGTGTGTGTGTGTGCAGATTTTTATTCTCACTCACTTTTCTCAGAGATGGCTGGACCGATTCTCATGAAATTAATTGCAAATGAAAGGTCTTGTTGTCCCATAAGACCCTGTTGAATTTTATTGTAATCGGATTTTTAGTTTGGAGGTTATGTATCAAAATGTAAAAATCATGAAACATCATTATCTCGCAAACTACACAACCGATTTGAACAAAATTAGTTTCAAATGAACGGGCTATCCAAAAAACCCTTAACTTTCAAATTTCATGAAGATTGAACTTGTGGTTGAAAAGTTATGAAAAGAAACGTGTGTGAAGACTGTTTAATCTCACTCATGTTTCTCAGAGATGGCTGGACCGATTTTCATAAAATCAGTGTCAAATGGAAGGCCTGGTTGCCCCATAAGACCCTATTGATTTGTTTTGCAATCGGATTATTACTTTGCCTGTTATGTTTAAAAATGTGAAATTCATCTATGAAAAGGAACATATTTCGAAGACTACTTGGACTCACTCATTTTTCTCAGAGATGGCTGACCCGATTTCCACAAAATTAGTGTCAAATGGAAGGTCTAGGTGCCTCATAACACCCCATTAAATTTTACTGTAATCGAACTGTTACTTCGTCTGTAATGTACCGAAATGTGAAAATCACGAAACTTCATTATCTCAGTAACTACACCACCGATTTGATCAATATTATTATCAGATGAGCGGGCTAGTTAAGGGTAAACTAATGAATTATGATTGAACACGTGGTTTCAAAGTTTGGCTGCCCTATACGTTCCCATTTCATTTCATTATAATCGAACTTAAGCAACCGTTATGTATTAAATTGTTAATAAAACAACGAAAGTCTATTATTTCAAAGATTACATGACTTATTTGAACATAACTAGTGTCATACGAACGAGTCATCTCTCGAACTTACACAGTAAAGAAAATTTACATTACTTTAAATGCACATAAATGGAGCATTGGAAACCACGTAATATTCCGTGTGGCATTATATTCACATGCAAAGTAAATGAATATATTGTGAATTTGCTTGCATATCTATATTCGAAGCTTCAAGTTTATATCAATTAACGTACAAATTTACGATTCTGTATTGTACATTATTTACGGTGTGAAATTTTATATGTTTTTCACTTTATGTGTTAGAAATTGTTATGTGCTTTCATTTGCATTAATTGTAAATTTCATATTTTGGTACTGTGTACAAATAACAAACTTCATAACAATTGGATATGTGGCTCAAAAGGAAAAAACAGACTAGTTAAAACTATACCTGCTTTTGTCGATATATGTGGCCTCAACATAAATTAAATGTGGTATCGTACGATTTTAACGTTCCAAATTCATTGATTCCTTGCGATGTGTTTAAAGTCTGAAAATGCACGACGAATCGGTCATAGGATATGATCAAAGTCAAATAAAAAATCATTTGAAATGATTGGTTCTATCGAAATGACAACATCCTCGACTTTTGGCTTCTGTACATCACCTTAATTCTGAATATATTCATATTGGGTGGTATTCGGTCATTGTCAGCAAATTTTCTGGCATCAATTTGACACCGGAAATACTCATATTGGGAGGTATTTAGTTATTTTGGTTGTTTTCCAGAAACTAACAGTGGTCGTCTTTAAATTCAAAATGGTGTCAAGGGTCAATGTTTGGTTTCTATGCATCCTCTCGATTACGGAAATATCCATATTGAGTATTATTTGGTCATTTTCGACTGTTTTCTATAAGTTGCCATTTAGCGATTCAAAATGGTGCCTGAGGTCAATTTTTAGCTTACTGCATTATTCTGGTTCCAGAGATACTCATATTGGATGGTATTTGGTTATTTTAGGCTGCTTTCACAAACCGGAAGTCGCCATCTTGGATTTCAAAATGGTATTTAAGATAATTTCTGGCCTCTGAGCGTCATTCTGGTTGAAGAAACACCCATATTGGGTGTAATTCGATCTGAGGTCCAAAATGAGGTCTGTGATCGATTTCAGCTGCTGTGCATCATTCTAGATCCGGAGATACTCATGTTAGACGGAAATCGGCAATTTTTGGCTGTTTTCCAGAAACCACAAGTTGCCATCCTACAATTCATAATGCTGTCTCCAGTCGATTTGTGGCTCCAGTGCATCATTAAGATTCCGGAAATACCCATATTGGGTAATATTTGGTCGTTTGCCGCTGTTTTTCCGAAACCGGAAGTCGCCATCTTAGAATTCAAAATGGTATCTGTGGTCGATTTTAGCTCCTCCTCCTCATTCTTTATCCGTATATAATTATATTGGGTGGAAATCGTCCATTTTTGGCTGTTTTCCAGAAACCGGAAGTTGCCATCTTACAATGCAAAATGTTGCCTAAGGTCGATTATGGAACATATTTGTTACCACTAAAAACATTCACCTGCCAAATATGGTTTCATTTAGTTGATTAGTTCGCGAGATGTGCAGAAATTTGTGCAGAAATATGTGCTTCTGGAAGAGGGAGGGGCGTCGAACCAATATGGACATATTTGTTACCCGTTAAAACATCCACATACAAAATTCAGTTTCATTTGCTTGGTTTGTTCTTGAGTTGTGCAGAAATGTATAATTCATTTGTATTGGACCCCTCCCTTCCAGAAAAGGGAGGGGTCTCAAACTATCATAGGAACCTTTATCGGGACCAAAAACTCCTTCATACAAATTTTCACGTCGATCGGTTCCGTAGTTTTTGAACCTATATGGATCAAATAGACAGACAGACCGGACTGCATTTTTATATGTATAGATTACAACATCAATATTTTAGAACCTAAAGAGTGAATATACATTTATTGGATTGAAGCGTCCATGTAAATCTTTTTTTACAAATAAAAGTTTGAATGAGAAAGGCTGGGTCTGACCGCTAGGTGGATTAATTTAGGTTTTTTTTTTAAAGAAACTTGACGTTAATACGCTACTTAAAAAAAAGTCCAGGATGGAGAAATGAAAAAATTTTTTTTATGGTAGATTAATTTTTTCCTTTCTCCTAGAAAGGTATAGCAATCACTTGCAAAACCGAAGATATAAAAGTGCTCCAAAGGGCCGAATGGCATATATCACTCGACTCAGCTCAACGAGCTGAGCATTTTCTGTATGTGTGTGTGTATGTGTGTGTGTGTGCAGATTTTTATTCTCATCCACTTTTCTCAGAGATGGCTGGACCGATTTTCATGAAATTAATTGCAAATGAAAGGTCTCGTTGTCCCATAAGACCCTATTCAATTTCATTGTTATCGGATTTTTAGTTTAGAGGTTATGTATCAAAATGTAAAAATCATGAAACATTATTACCTCGAAAACTGCACAACCGATTTGAACAAAATTTATTTTAAATGAACGGGCTACCTAAAATACCCTTAACTTTTGAATTTCATAAAGATTGAACTTGTGGTTCAAAAGTTATGACAAGAAACGTGTTTTGCAGACTACTTAATCTCACTCATGTTTCTCAGAGATGGCTGAGCCGATTTTCATAAAATCAGTGTCAAATGGAAGGTCTAGTTGCCCCATAAGACCCTATTGATTTGTTTTGCAATCAAACTATTACTTTGCCTGTGATGTTCAAAAATGTGAAATCCAGCTATGAAAAGGAACATAAAACAACGAAAGTCTATTATCTCAAAGATTACATGACTTATTTGAACATAACTAGTGTCATACGAACGAGTCATCTCTCAAACTTACAAATAACAAACTTCATAACAATTTAATATGTGGGTCAAATGTTATGGAAAGAAAAGAAATTCAGAGGCTATTTAAAACTACACCTACTTTGATTGCTATATGTGGTCTCCACATAATTTAAATGTGGTTTTGTACTATTTGAACGTTCCAAATTCATTGATTCCTTGCGATGTGTTTAAAGTCTGCAAATGCACGACGAATCGGCTATAGGATATGATCAAAGTCAAAAGACAAATCGTTTGAAATGATTGGTTTTATCGAAATGACAACATCCTCGACTTTTGGCTTCTGTACATCGTCCTAAATCTGAATATATTCATATTGGGTGGTATTCGGTCTTTTTCAGCAAATTTTCTGGCATCAATTTGACACCGGAAATACTCATATTGGGAGGTATTTAGTTATTTTGGTTGTTTTCCAGAAACTAACAGTGGTCGTCTTTAAATTCAAAATGGTGTCAAGGGTCAATGGTGGGTTTCTATGCATCATCTCGATTACGGAAATATCCATGTTGAGTATTATTTGGTCATTTTCGACTGTTTCCTATAAGTTGCGATTCAAAATGGTACCTGAGGTCAATTGTTAGCTCAATGCATCATTCTGGTTCCAGAGATACTCATATTGGATGGTATTTGGTTATTTTAGGCTGTTTTTCGCAAACCGGAAGTCTCCATCTTGAATTTCAAAATGGTATTTAAGATAATTTCTGGCCTCTGAACGTCATTCTGGTTGAAGAAACACCCATATTGGGTGTTATTCGATCATTTTCGGTTGTTTCCGGTTGTGAACCGGAAGTCATCAACCAAGAATCCAAAATGGGGCCTGTGGTCGATTTCAGCTGCTGTGTATCATTCTAGATCCGGAGATACTCATGTTAGACGGAAATCGGCCATTTTTGGTTGTTTTCCAGAAACCACAAGTTACCATCCTACAATTCATAATAGTGTCTGAAGTCGATTTGTGGCTCCAGTGCATCATTACGATTCCGAAAACACCCATATTGGGTGGTATTTGGTCGTTTGCTGCTGTTTTTCCGAAACCGGAAGTCGTCATCGTAGAATTCAAAATGGTATCTGTGGTCGAATTTAGCTCCTGTGTATCTTCCTTTATCCGGATTTTATTATATTGGGTGGAAATCGTTCATTTTTGGCTGTTTTCCAGAAACCGGAAGTTGCTACCTTACAATCCAAAATGTTGCCTGAGGTCGATTATAGAACATATTTGTTACCACTAAAAACATGTACCTGCCAAGTATGGTTTCATTTAGTTGATTAGTTCGCGAGATGTGCAGAAAAACCGTCGAACCATTATAGACATATTTGTTACCCTTGAAAACATGCACATGCCAAATTCGGTTTCATTTGCTTGGTTTGTTCTTAAGTTAAGCAGAAATGTATGTTTCCTTTGTATTGGACCCCTCCTTTCCAGAAGAGGGAGGGGTCTCAAACTATCATAGGAACCTTTATCGGGACCAAAAACCCCTACATACAAATTTTCACGTCGATTGGTTCGGTAGTTCTCGAGCCTATATGGATCAGACAGACAGACCGGACTGCATTTTTATATGTATAGATTGAAACATCAATATTTTAGAACCTTAAGAGTGAATATACATTTATTGGATTGAAGCGTTCATGTAAATCTAATTTTACAAATAAAAGTTTGAATGAGAAAGGCTGGATCTGACCGCTAGGTGGAATAATTTAGGTTTTTTATAAAAATTCTAATTTAATCATTTTTCAACACATTTGTATTCTGATGATTTTAAAAGATGCAGAGAGTCATTTTTAATCTAAAAGCTCTTGATAGTTAACATTCTAAAGGCATCGGTTTTCGAGTTATTTTAAATTTAAGCTCGAAAAATTGTTAATATTTAGGAAAATACACGTTTTTCTTAATTTGTCCGTGGTTCTCCAGCAAAAACCATACGTTCATTGGAATGCTTGATCAAAAATATACAATTCATTCTTTGACAACAAAACGGTTGGATAAATAACTCAAGTGCTGTACCTTAGCCTACCTACACGTTCCCCCTTGCCGAATGTTTTATAAAAAATATGTTTGTCGTGCAACACTACCTACTTGTTTACTAATAATAACTGTTTGTAAGGTACGTAACCAATAACTACTGGGTTACCTATAATATCTGTTTTCGTTTATAAATACGATTGCACTTCTACAGAAGTGTTAGTAACAGTTTGCATTTTGTGAAGATGAATTAAGTGAAAATGGAATACACCAAGCCCAAATGCTGTAAACCCTTTCCTGATCATCGGTGCTCATCAAGCTTACGCAAATTTAACGAAAACGTTATTGCAAAATTAAAAATATTGAACAGTCAAGCTCATTTTAATACGTCTTTATCAATTTGTGATTTGTGTAGTTATTGGAATAATAGTCGAGCCACCATTCATCCCTTCGTTGCTTACATCATAATATCGGAAGTACTCCATCATGATACTGTTGCGGTTCAGGTGTTCATTGCCAAATTAATGAGTTTTTTGAAAACAACAATACAGTCGAAAAAAGCGATATTTATGTCTTATGGAGCTACCTCACAATATAAAAATAGAAAAAAACTTTGCAAGTATTTGTAAGTTCAAAGCAAAATATAACGTCGATGCAGAGTGGCATTTTTTTGCGACTTCAAGAATGGCAAGAAATGCAAGTTTAGCTAAAGAACATGAACATCCCATTACAAGCGCAAAAGAATTGTATGATTGGTCTAATAAGAAAAGTAATAAAAATACATCAAAAATGTCATTTAGTTGGGTATTATATGAAGAACATGAACAAGGAGTAACAGAATGGAGCAATATGTCCAAAAAATCTGTAATAATAGCTGCCACACAAAAGTATCACTCTTTTGTTCCGATTTCAGTGTTCAGAAAATAAGATACAAACGAAGCGGTTTTCAAAAGATGACGAATCATTTACTTATGATGCATATAAAATATAAGGTGAAACTAGTTCTGTAAAGTATCTATGTCATAAAAAAAACTCTAAAATAAATATTTGATTCTTTATATATTTGATTTTTTCGATTCTTTTATATATATATATATATATATATATATATATATATATATATATATATATATATATATATATATATATATATATATATATATATATATATATATATATATATATATATACCATACCATTCCATACAGATACCATTTTGAATTCTACGATGACGACTTCCGGTTTCGGAAAAACAGCAGCAAACGACCAAATACCACCCAATATGGGTGTTTTCGGAATCGTAATGATGCACTGGAGCCACAAATCGACTTCAGACACTATTATGAATTGTAGGATGGTAACTTGTGGTTTCTGGAAAACAACCAAAAATGGCCGATTTCCGTCTAACATGAGTATCTCCGGATCTAGAATGATACACAGCAGCTGAAATCGACCACAGGCCCCATTTTGGATTCTTGGTTGATGACTTCCGGTTCACAACCGGAAACAACCGAAAATGATCGAATAACACCCAATATGGGTGTTTCTTCAACCAGAATGACGTTCAGAGGCCAGAAATTATCTTAAATACCATTTTGAAATCCAAGATGGAGACTTCCGGTTTGCGAAAAACAGCCTAAAATAACCAAATACCATCCAATATGAGTATCTCTGGAACCAGAATGATGCATTGAGCTAACAATTGACCTCAGGTACCATTTTGAATCGCAACTTATAGGAAACAGTCGAAAATGACCAAATAATACTCAACATGGATATTTCCGTAATCGAGATGATGCATAGAAACCCACCATTGACCCTTGACACCATTTTGAATTTAAAGACGACCACTGTTAGTTTCTGGAAAACAACCAAAATAACTAAATACCTCCCAATATGAGTATTTCCGGTGTCAAATTGATGCCAGAAAATTTGCTGAAAAAGACCGAATACCACCCAATATGAATATATTCAGATTTAGGACGATGTACAGAAGCCAAAAGTCGAGGATGTTGTCATTTCGATAAAACCAATCATTTCAAACGATTTGTCTTTTGACTTTGATCATATCCTATAGCCGATTCGTCGTGCATTTGCAGACTTTAAACACATCGCAAGGAATCAATGAATTTGGAACGTTCAAATAGTACAAAACCACATTTAAATTATGTGGAGACCACATATAGCAATCAAAGTAGGTGTAGTTTTAAATAGCCTCTGAATTTCTTTTCTTTCCATAACATTTGACCCACATATTAAATTGTTATGAAGTTTGTTATTTGTAAGTTTGAGAGATGACTCGTTCGTATGACACTAGTTATGTTCAAATAAGTCATGTAATCTTTGAGATAATAGACTTTCGTTGTTTTATGTTCCTTTTCATAGCTGGATTTCACATTTTTGAACATCACAGGCAAAGTAATAGTTTGATTGCAAAACAAATCAATAGGGTCTTATGGGGCAACTAGACCTTCCATTTGACACTGATTTTATGAAAATCGGCTCAGCCATCTCTGAGAAACATGAGTGAGATTAAGTAGTCTGCAAAACACGTTTCTTGTCATAACTTTTGAACCACAAGTTCAATCTTTATGAAATTCAAAAGTTAAGGGTATTTTAGGTAGCCCGTTCATTTAAAATAAATTTTGTTCAAATCGGTTGTGCAGTTTTCGAGGTAATGATGTTTCATGATTTTTACATTTTGATACATAACCTCTAAACTAAAAATCCGATAACAATGAAATTGAATAGGGTCTTATGGGACAACGAGACCTTTCATTTGCAATTAAATAAGGTGAAACTAGTTCTGTAAAGTATCTATGTCATAAAAAAAACTCTAAAATAAATATTTGATTCTTTATATATTTGATTTTTTCGATTCTTTTATATATATATATATATATATATATATATATATATATATATATATATATATATATATATATATATATATATATATATATATATATATATATATATATATATATATATATATATATATATATATATATATATATATATATATATATGATTGAAGAAATTCGTGGAATCCCGGATCATTTACGCGTGCAGCAGATCCCTAAAATTTTTTCCAATAAATATCGGAACATCAACTGCGACAATATGTTCTACACTGACGGATCACTTCTGGATGGGTCCACTGGCTTCGGTATCTTCAATAATCATTTAGCCGTCTCCTATAAGCTCGATAATCCTGCTTCTGTTTACGTCGCAGAATTAGCTGCAATTCAGTACACCCTAGGGATTATCGAAAAAATGCCCACGGACCATTATTTCATCTTTACGGACAGTCTCAGTTCTATTGAGGCTCTCCGATCGATGAAAGATGTTAAGCACTCTCCGTATTTCCTGGGGAAAATACGGGAACATTTGAGTGCTTTATCCGAAAAATCGTTTCAGATTACCTTAGCGTGGGTCCCTTCTCACTGCTCGATACCGGGCAATGAGAAAGCGGACTCTTTGGCTAAGGTGGGTGCAATAAACGGCGATATTTATGAAAGTCCAATTGCTTACAATGAATTTTTCGCATTTGTACGTCAGAATACGATCATCAGTTGGCAAAATTCATGGACTAAAGGGGAACTGGGAAGGTGGTTACATTCCATAATTCCCAAGGTATCGACGAACCCGTGGTTCAAGGGGTTGGATGTAGGTCGAGATTTCATTTGCGTGATGTCTCGGCTCATGTCCAACCACTATAGATTTGACGCGCATCTCCGTCGTATTGGGCTCGAAGAAAGCGGTATCTGTGCCTGTGGTGAAGGTTATCACGACATAGAGCACGTTCTTTGGTCATGCCCTGTTCACCGTGACGCCAGGTCTAAACTTGTAGCTTCCCTTCAGGCCGGAGGTAGACGGCCAGCTGTTCCTGTTCGTGATGTCTTGGCGAGCCGTGACCTACCCTACATGACCCTTATATACGTTTTCCTTAAATCCATCCATGCCCCAGTCTAGTCCCGTTCCCCTCCGTCTACACCCAACAAAACGACAAGAACACGTTTGAACCTTAAGCACAAAACCAGCAACCAGACCCCGCACAATAGAACCAGGACCCAAGGACTACGAGTCTCTGTCCCAACTCACGACATCGTGGCTCAGCAGTACGAATCCATACATGCCATTCGACGATTATCAGACGACCATTGAACAACAAAACACAGATTGGAAATTCCATGCTAGTTTTAAGTTAGACTTAATTTTAGCTCGTAGTCGGCAGCGAGGATAAAATTTGCTTTAGTTTTTAAGTCATCAGATATAATTGGCGCCGTTAAACATTAAATTGTATTTGTGCCGTGTCAAATAAATGTTATGTGAAGAAAAAAAAAAAAAACAAAATATAACGTCGATGCAGAGTGGCATTTTTTGCGACTTCAAGAATGGCAAGAAATGTAAGTTTAGCTAAAGAACATGAACATCCAATTACAAGCGCAAAAGAATTGTATGATTGGTCTAATAAGAAAAGTAATAAAAATACATAAAAAATGTCATTTAGTTGTGTATCATCTGAAGAACATGAACAAGGAGTAACAAAATGGAGCAATATGTCCAAAAAATCTATAATAATAGCTGCCACACAAAAGTATCACTCTTTTGTTCCGATTTCAGTGTTCAGAAAACAAGATACAAACGAAGCTGTTTCCAAAAGATGACGAATCATTTACTTATGATAAGGGACAGTGGTAAATCGCGATTTCGCGGAAGCCGCGAAATCTAGCTTCGACCGCGAAATTCACAAAAACCCGCGAAATGCCGCAAATATAATAAAAAGCAGCAACATTCTATGACAATCATGAAACATTTCGATTTGCAACCTACGAAATTCATGAAAAACAGCAACAAGGACAAAGCTAAAGATTAATGGGCACCTAGATGGCAATTGAAAGTCGTTTTCAACGCAACCAATAACATGAAACAGTACTACAACGCGATTTTGTCAGTCCTAATTGAATTTTGCGATTGGTGACGTGCATGATAGAATTCCTGAGAGTGCAGCCATAAAATCCAAGTTGCAAGATGAATGAGGGCGGTATTCGAATCGCGGACGTTTTCCTGAATTTTCCGGGTTGGCAATTGAATATTTATCGATTTCCAGAAACTCGGTAGATACGGAACGCAGCGAGAGCCAGTATTACATGAGTAATACGTGCCTAACGACACCAAAATATAACCGAAACTAATTTGACACAGCAAGTGCTTTTAGTTAGTAATGCAAAGAAATTATGGATTGTGCGGTTAAATTACCGTACATTTAATTAATTAAAACAGTTGTTTCTTGTTTTTACCAGAGAAAAAATCACTTTATTCAGTATTTTCTGAAGAAAAAGAGTGCCGCGAAACTACCGCGAAATTCGAATATTTTCTATTTTGCCACCCGCGAATTTTCAACTTTTATGCTGCGAATTACCACTGTCTCTACTTATGTATATAAAATATAAGGTAAAACTAGTTCTGTAAAGTATCTATGTCATAAAAAAAAATTTCCTAAGATATTAAAACTCGAAAATAAATAAATAAATATTTGATTCTTATTTATATATATATATATATATATATATATATATATATATATATATATATATATATATATATATATATATATATATATATATATATATATATATATATATATATATATATATATATATATATATATATATATATATATATATATATATATATATATATATATATATATATATATATATATATATATATTGGCAGAGCTGTATGCCACCACGGGTCGGTATTTGGCGATTACCGTAGGCCACGGAAGTGCTAACTGCAAGAACGCAGTCCCGGACTATCAGCGAGAGCTAGCCTAGGTTGTGGTGAGACTTAGGCATTGGGCCGCCGAATTCTCACAAAAGCCACATTATCCGGAAGCAGCTCTGACGGAGCGAATAGTGCCGCTCCCACCACCCAAATGCACTAATTCGCCCATTGGGATCGATGCCAGTAAGTTCCCAATTACGGTAACTGGTCGCAACGCCATATGATAAGAGTCGGATTTCGTTTTCGTACCACGATTCTGGGCTGGCACCTGCGCCGAGCTCCCTTAGTAAGGTCGTGTGACAACGGCTTGAAACGGCGAGACAACAACCGGTGCAGGGGTCTCCGTCCCGTAAAACCTGGCAGGCCTTCCAGTACGTTCCAAATTCATTGCCCGGTGGGAACCGGGCAGGAGTGGGATCAGATGTCCTTTCCTGACTTGCGCCGGTCGGGGGTGTCATAGTTGCTCATAAGGCGCTATGGCAGCCGCCCCTAGCCATGGCCTCACTGCTTCGGCATAGACTACCATGGGACCAGATAGGCGACCACTCCAGTATGGATAAGGATAGCGGCTGGAAGGGGGACCCATTTAACAAAAATGAACAAAAATAATGAGGATCAACAATTGGGCGCAGATGGGTTGAAAAACCCGTTTGCACGAGGAGGCATCCAGAGGTCTCCGCCGAGAAAGGCGGAGATGGATGCAGTAAAGGACGCCTGCGAAGACGGCAAAGGCAGTACGCCTACCGGATCGACGCAAGACATCGCAGTGGCTGGTCCACTGTTGATAAAGGCGGTCGGAAGACAGCGAGACACGCTACCGAAGGTAGTAGCGCTGTCGGAGCAGCTCGATGCCATAATCGAGTTTGCGAAAAGTCGCACCAACACGACGAAGTACCTGAAGCAGGCTCTCTACATGCTTCGGTCCTCCGTCGATGCTGCGAAGAAGGAGCACGCCGAGCTCAAGGCAAGAGCGGTGACTGCAGAGAAGAATGCAACGGAGGTGACCGGAAGGGCGACGAAGTCGGTCCAAACGGACACCTGCATGTTTGCAGCGGTTTGCGCCTCCGGGTCAGCCGCAAAAAGAGCAAGGCAGTCTCCGGGGGAAGCCCCCGAGAACAGCAAGAAACGGTTGGTTGTGCTAAGCCCGCGAGATAGCACACCAACGGCCTCCAAGTCCGCCGAAAAGTCTGCCGAAGTGGCAGCTACGGGAAACCCTTGGGTTACCGTGGGAGGAAGGAAGCGCCAAAAAGACAGCAAGCGCAACGACGAGAAGGCGACAAATCGTCCAAAAATGGGAAAGAAGGCGCGAAGCAGGGGCGACGCCCTCATACTCAAGACGGATGGGTCCAAGTACTCCGAAGTCTTGAAGAAAATGAGAGGCGAAACCCAGCTCAAGGATCTGGGAGCGGATGTGCGGACCATCCGTCGTTCTCGCACCGGCGAGATGATCCTTGAGCTCCGTAAGGATGCTAAAAACAAGGGCGCTGCCTACAAGACGGTAGCCGAGCAGGTCCTCGGGAAAGATGTGCAAATTCGGGCACTCACCTCAGAGGTGACTCTCCAGCTCAAAAACCTGGATGAAATCACCGAGAGGTGCGATATTGCACAGGCCCTCAAGGAGAAGTGCGGAGTGGAAGTAGCCACTGAGGTAATTCGCCTCCGAAAGGGTCCCGCGGGGACCCAGGTGGCCACTTTCCGGCTTGCATCGGCCGATGCAACTCTGGCCCTGAAGACAGCCAAACTTAAGGTTGGCTGGTCAGTATGTCCCCTGAGCATACTCCAGCAGCCGGACGTTTGCTTCAGGTGTTTCGAGGGAGGACACAAGTCCTGGACCTGCAAGGGGCCCGATAGGAGCCAGTTATGTAGGCGTTGTGGTGGTGCTGGCCATAAAGCTAAAGACTGCGGGGAGCCTCCCAAGTGCTTGGTATGTACTGGAAAACGGGACGCCAAGCACTTTATGGGAGGCCCACGGTGCCCAGCCGGTAAGGCGGCCACGAAACCACGGGCGTGAGGGTGACACAATTGAACCTGAACCATTGCTATGCGGCACAGCAGCTGCTATACCAAGCAGCGTCTGAGTCGCGGTCGGACATCGCAATCGTATCGGACCCCTACTGCATTCCTCCCGGAAACGGTAATTGGGTTGCAGATAAGTCCAGTACGGCGGCCATATGCACGACCAGCAAGTTCCCGGTTCAGGAGGTTGTGTCAACCTCAAATGAAGGATACGCGGTTGCCAAGGTGGACGGAGTGTTCTACTGCAGTTGTTATGCTCCGCCGCGTTGGTCTATCGAAAGGTTCACCCAGATGGTCGATTTGTTATCTATGGAGCTGACGGGACTAACACCCTTAGTAGTGGCGGGCGACTTCAACGCTTGGGCTGTTGAGTGGGGAAGCCGCCGCACGAACCGGAGGGGTCAGATCTTGTTGGAAGCTTTGGCAAAGCTCAACCTAGATCTGGCCAACGTTGGAACCAAGTGTACATTCAGCAGAAATGGTGCGGAGTCGATCATCGACGTGACGTTCTCCAGCCCAGGACTGATCGTGAACTGGAGGGTAGACGATGGCTACACCTATAGTGACCACCAGTCGGTCTGCTATAGCGTAGTCCAGAACGTGAGGCGGCAGGCGACGGGTAGAGCCAATACTCCGACCGTCCGCGGGTGGAAGACATCGCATTTCGATGCCGAGGTATTTGCAGAAGCAATGAGAAAAGAGCGCGAGGGGGGCAGTTGGCTCCGCCCGAGTGCTGACCAATTAGTTGCCACATTATCGCGGGCGTGCGACGCCACCATGCCTAGGACCCGCCAACCTAGGAATGGTAAGTCACCGATATACTGGTGGACCGACGCGATAGCGGACCTCCGTAGCGCGTGCCTCCGTGCAAGACGGATGTTGCAACGTGCACGTACCGATGCACAGAGGGTAGAGCGCCGTGTAGTATTCGGATCTGCAAGATCGGCGCTTAAAAGTGCGATAAAGGCGAGCAAAAAGGTCTGCTTCGATAGGCTATGCGCGAGTGCCAATACGAATCCGTGGGGCAACGCCTACAGAGTCGTAATGGCGAAGACCAAAGGCGTGTTGGCGCCTGCAGAGCGATCACCAGCGATGCTGGAGCGTATCATCGAGGGACTCTTTCCACGACACGAGCCAAATCCTTGGCCTCCGGTTGCTGAGTCTCGCGTCCGACGTTCCAGTATCTCAGACACAGACCAGGGATGGTCGGCCAACCTGCCGGGCATCCAATCCGTGAGAGACGGCAGCCGTGCAGAGGTTGTGGAGGAGGTAAGGGTTACGAATGAGGAACTCATCGTGATCGCCAACTCCCTAAAGGTGAGCAAGGCACCGGGACCGGATGGAATCCCGAACTTGGCCATCAGGACGGCCATGAAAGTAGCCCCCGATCTATTTCGAGCAGTCATGCAGAAGTGCCTGGATGACTGCCTCTTTCCGGACAGGTGGAAGCGACAGAGATTGGTGCTGTTGCCGAAGGCTGGGAAACCGCCAGGGGACCCATCGGCATACAGACCTATCTGTCTGCTGGACACTACGGGCAAGGTGCTTGAGAGGATTGTCCCCAACAGACTGGTGAAGTACACAGAGGGTGTAAACGGTCTGGCAAGTAACCAGTTCGGCTTCCGGAAAGGTAGATCCACGCTGGATGCTATTCTCTCTGTCACCAAGACGGCAGAGGTAGCACTCCAGCGTAAGAGTTGGGGCATTCGCTATTGCGCAATCGTCACGCTTGACGTGAAGAATGCATTCAATAGCGCCAGTTGGGACTCCATAGCGCTCGCGCTTAGGAGCATCCACGTACCGGTGTCGTTGTACAAGATTTTGGAAAATTATTTCCAGAATCGGGTACTAGTTTACAACACGGAGGAGGGTCAGAAGTGCGTCCCAATCACCGCAGGGGTACCGCAAGGTTCCATCCTGGGCCCGGTGTTGTGGAATGTCATGTATGACGGGGTGTTAAAACTAAAGTTCCCTGTAGGGGTTGTGATCGTCGGTTTCGCAGACGACATCACGCTAGAGGTCTACGGCGAGTCGATCGAAGAGGTCGAGTTGACGGCCGCGCACTGCATACGCAAGGTCGAAGACTGGATGCACTCTAGGAAAAACTGGAGTTAGCGCACCATAAAACGGAGGTTACGGTTGTGAACAACCGCAAATTAGAGCAACAGGCGGTGGTCAGAGTCGGTGACTGCACCATTACCTCAAGGCGTTCCTTGAAGCTCTTGGGGGTTATGGTTGACGATAAGCTCACATTTAAGAGTCACGTCGACTATGCCTGTAAGAGGGCTTCAACGGCCGCTGCAGGACTATCTCGAATGATGTCCAATAGCTCAGCGGTATATGGCAGCAAGCGTAAACTTCTTGCCAGCGTGGTTTCGTCCATACTTAGGTATGGTGGGCCAGCGTGGTCCAAAGCGTTAGGTACCAACAGTCATCGTCGAAAACTGGAAAGTACCTACAGGCTCATGTGCCTGAGGGTTGTGAGCGCGTACCGTACAGTGTCATACGACGCAATCTGCGTCCTGTCCGACATGATGCCTATCAGCATAGCCATTAAGGAGGACGTAGAATGCTTCGATCAACGTGACACAAGGGGTATACGAGGCACCAGAAGGTCATTCTCGATGATCAGATGGCAGCAGGAATGGTCCAATTCCGCAAAGGGTAGATGGACGCATCGACTTATTCCGGACGTATCCGGATGGGTCGGGAGGCGCCATGGAGAAGTTAACTTCCACTTGACACAGATTCTGTCAGGTCATGGTTGCTTCAGGCAGTATCTACACAGATTCGGGCATGCGGGGTCCCCCATGTGTCCCGAGTGCGCGGATGCGGAAGAAACTGCTGAGCATGTCTTCTTCGTGTGCCCTCGTTTTGTGCATGCGCGGAGCGACATGATGGTAGTGAGCGGGCCAGACACCACTCCGGACAACCTAGTTCGGAGGATGTGTAAAGACCCAAACATTTGGAGGGCGGTTTGTACAGCCGCCTCTCAAATAGTTTTAGAATTGCAAAACAGGCGACAGGTTGACCACCGACACGCCAGTGTTAGCTAACGGCCAGTCTCCAGGTTAGTTAGCTAAGTTAGCAAAGAGATCTATAGAACCAAGAGGGTGCACAGAGCACAAAAGCCGCTCCCCGAAGCAATACCTAGCGGTGGTCCCGGGGAGTATTATGGGCTGGAGCCTGGAGGGGTTTTAGTGGGTCCGGTCACTGATTCAAACCAACCCCACACTCCCTGAGGTTGGTCACCCCAGGGGTTTGGATGCAAATTTCCCCTCCACCTGAAACAAAAAAAAACAAAAAAAAAAAAAATATATATATATATATATATATATATATATATATATATATATATAAATATATATATATATATATATATATATATATATATATATATATATATATATATATATATATATATATATATATATATATATATATATATATATATATATATATAAAAATATATATATATATATATATATATATATATATATATATATATATATATATATATATATATATATATAAATAAGAATCAAATATTTATTTTCGAGTTTTAATATCTTAGGAAAATTTTTTTGATGACATAGATACTTTACAGAACCAGTTTTACCTTATATTTTATATACATAAGTAGAGACAGTGGTAATTCGCAGCATAAAAGTTGAAAATTCGCGGGTGGCAAAATAGAAAATATTCGAATTTCGCGGTAGTTTCGCGGCACTCTTTTTCTTCAGAAAATACTGAATAAAGTGATTTTTTCTCTGGTAAAAACAAGAAACAACTGTTTTAATTAATTAAATGTACGGTAATTTAACCGCACAATCCATAATTTCTTTGCATTACTAACTAAAAGCACTTGCTGTGTCAAATTAGTTTCAGTTATATTGTGGTGTCGTTAGGCACGTATTACTCATGTAATACTGCACACGGCACAAATACAATTTAATGTTTAACGGCGCCAATTATATCTGATGACTTAAAAACTAAAGCAAATTTTTTATCCTCGCTGCCGACTACGAGCTAAAATTAAGTCTAACTTAAAACTAGCATGGAATTTCCAATCTGTGTTTTGTTGTTCAATGGTCGTCTGATAATCGTCGAATGGCATGTATGGATTCGTACTGCTGAGCCACGATGTCGTGAGTTGGGACAGAGACTCGTAGTCCTTGGGTCCTGGTTCTATTGTGCGGGGTCTGGTTGCTGGTTTTGTGCTTAAGGTTCAAACGTGTTCTTGTCGTTTTGTTGGGTGTAGACGGAGGGGAACGGGACTAGACTGGGGCATGGATGGATTTAAGGAAAACGTATATAAGGGTCATGTAGGGTAGGTCACGGCTCGCCAAGACATCACGAACAGGAACAGCTGGCCGTCTACCTCCGGCCTGAAGGGAAGCTACAAGTTTAGACCTGGCGTCACGGTGAACAGGGCATGACCAAAGAACGTGCTCTATGTCGTGATAACCTTCACCACAGGCACAGATACCGCTTTCTTCGAGCCCAATACGACGGAGATGCGCGTCAAATCTATAGTGGTTGGACATGAGCCGAGACATCACGCAAATGAAATCTCGACCTACATGGATGTAGGTCGAGATTTCATTTGCGTGATGTCTCGGCTCATGTCCAACCACTATAGATTTGACGCGCATCTCCGTTCGTCGATACCTTGGGAATTATGCAATGTAACCACCTTCCCAGTTCCCCTTTAGTCCATGAATTTTGCC